>NW_026535956.1:600000-939816 GCF_028551555.1 Melozone crissalis
TCATGTGAATAGAAAAGGCAGGAGAGTGGTCAGGTACTGTTTTCTCTCAGTTGGCAAGCTGGGCACACAATCGCAGGGTTGTACAGCTTGTTTCATCACCTTTGCGAAGTTGCCGCTCTCTCCGGCTCCCGGAGACGAAGAAGCTGCTTCTTCGCGCAAAGACGATTCTGCCGCTCACAGTGCTCTGCGGTGTGCGCCTTCTGCCGAAAGAGCCCCGGGAGCTGTGCTTAGCTCTGAGAAGCACCATACGTGCTTCTTTAGCCTCTCTTCTCGTCTACATCTTAGCAAAAAGCTTTTCCACTCTGTCTGGCAAGGAGAAACTGTGCCGGCACAAAAAACATCTCCCATCGTGTTCTAGAGGCTGCACGGAGGTCTGCCGAGTGTTTTGCAAGAAGAGAAAGAAAGTTGTCCAAAACAGCTTGCAATCGAATGTTCATGTGAATAGAAAAGGCAGGAGAGGGGTCAGGTACTGTTTTCTCTCAGTTGGCAAGCTGCGCACACAATCGCAGTGTTGTACAGCTTGTTTCATCACCTTTGCGATGCTGCCGCTCTCTCCGGCTCCCGGAGACGAAGAAGATGCTTCTTCGCGCAAAGACGATTCTGCCGCTCACTGTGTTCTGCTATGTGTGTCTTCTGCAGAAAGAGGCCCGGGAGCTGTTTTTAGCTCTGCAGAGTACCATACGTGCTTCTTTAGCCTCTCTTCTCGTCTACATCTTAGCAAAAAGCTTTTCCACTCTGTCTGGCAAGGAGAAACTGTGCCAGCACAAAAAACATCTCCCATCGTGTTCTAGAGGCTGCACGGAGGTCTGCCGAGTGTTTTGCAAGAAGAGAAAGAAAGTTGTCCAAAACAGCTTGCAATCGAATGTTCATCTGAATAGAAAAGCCAGGAGAGTAGTCAGGTACTGTTTTCTCTCAGTTGGCAGGCTGCGCACACAATCGCAGTGTTGTACAGCTTGTTTCATCACCTTTGCGAAGTTGCCGCTCTCTCCGGCTCCCGGAGACGAAGAAGCTGCTTCTTCGCGCAAAGACGATTCTGCCGCTCACAGTGCTCTGCGGTGTGCGCCTTCTGCCGAAAGAGCCCCGGGAGCTGTGCTTAGCTCTGAGAAGCACCATACGTGCTTCTTTAGCCTCTCTTCTCGTCTACATCTTAGCAAAAAGCTTTTCCACTCTGTCTGGCAAGGAGAAACTGTGCCAGCACAGAAAACATCTCCCATCGTGTTCTAGAGGCTGCACGGAGGTCTGCCGAGTGTTTTGCAAGAAGAGAAAGAAAGTTGTCCAAAACAGCTTGCAATCGAATGTTCATCTGAATAGAAAAGCCAGGAGAGTGGTCAGGTACTGTTTTCTCTCACTTGGCAAGCTGCGCACACAATCGCAGTGTTGTACAGCTTGTTTCATCACCTTTGCGAAGTTGCCGCTCTCTCCGGCTCCCGGAGACGAAGAAGCTGCTTCTTCGCGCAAAGACGATTCTGCCGCTCACAGTGCTCTGCGGTGTGCGCCTTCTGCCGAAAGAGCCCCGGGAGCGGTGCTTAGCTCTGCAGAGCACCGGACCTTCGTCTTTAGCCTCTCTTCTCGTCTACATCTTAGCAAAAAGCTTTTCCACTCTGTCTGGCAAGGAGAAACTGTGCCAGCACAGAAAACATCTCCCATCGTGTTCTAGAGGCTGCACGCAGGTCTGCCGAGTGTTTTGCAAGAAGAGAAAGAAAGTTGTCCAAAACAGCTTGCAATCGAATGTTCATGTGAATAGAAAAGGCAGGAGAGTGGTCAGGTACTGTTTTCTCTCAGTTGGCAAGCTGCGCACACAATCGCAGTGTTGTACAGCTTGTTTCATCACCTTTGCGAAGTTGCCGCTCTCTCCGGCTCCCGGAGACGAAGAAGCTGCTTCTTCGCGCAAAGACGATTCTGCCGCTCACAGTGCTCTGCGGTGTGCGCCTTCTGCCGAAAGAGCCCCGGGAGCTGTGCTTAGCTCTGAGAAGCACCATACGTGCTTCTTTAGCCTCTCTTCTCGTCTACATCTTAGCAAAAAGCTTTTCCACTCTGTCTGGCAAGGAGAAACTGTGCCGGCACAAAAAACATCTCCCATCGTCTTCTAGAGGCTGCACGGAGGTCTGCCGAGTGTTTTGCAAGAAGAGAAAGAAAGTTCTCCAAAACAGCCTGCAATCGAATGTTCATGTGAATAGAAAAGGCAGGAGAGGGGTCAGGTACTGTTTTCTCTCATTTGGCATGCTGCGCACACAATCGCAGTGTTGTACAGCTTGTTTCATCACCTTTGCGAAGTTGCCGCTCTCTCCGGCTCCCGGAGACGAAGAAGCTGCTTCTTCGCGCAAAGACGATTCTGCCGCTCACAGTGCTCTGCGGTGTGCGCCTTCTGCCGAAAGAGCCCCGGGAGCGGTGCTTAGCTCTGAGAAGCACCGTACCTGCTTCTTTAGCCTCTCTTCTCGTCTACATCTTAGCAAAAAGCTTTTCCACTCTGTCTGGCAAGGAGAAACTGTGCCAGCACAGAAAACATCTCCCATCGTGTTCTAGAGGCTGCACGGAGGTCTGTCGAGTGTTTTGCAAGAAGAGAAAGAAAGTTGTCCAAAACAGCTTGCAATCGAATGTTCATGTGAATAGAAAAGGCAGGAGAGTGGTCAGGTACTGTTTTCTCTCACTTGGCAAGCTGCGCACACAATCGCAGTGTTGTACAGCTTGTTTCATCACCTTTGCGAAGTTGCCGCTCTCTCCGGCTCCCGGAGACGAAGAAGCTGCTTCTTCGCGCAAAGACGATTCTGCCGCTCACAGTGCTCTGCGGTGTGCGCCTTCTGCCGAAAGAGGTCCGGGAGCGGTGCTTAGCTCTGCAGAGCACCGTACCTTCGTCTTTAGCCTCTCTTCTCGTCTACATCTTAGCAAAAAGCTTTTCCACTCTGTCTGGCAAGGAGAAACTGTGCCAGCACAAAAAACATCTCCCATCGTGTTCTAGAGGCTGCACGGAGGTCTGCCGAGTGTTTTGCAGGAAGAGAAAGAAAGTTGTCCAAAACAGCTTGCAATCGAATGTTCATGTGAATAGAAAAGGCAGGAGAGTGGTCAGGTACTGTTTTCTCTCAGTTGGCAAGCTGGGCACACAATCGCAGGGTTGTACAGCTTGTTTCATCACCTTTGCGAAGTTGCCGCTCTCTCCGGCTCCCGGAGACGAAGAAGCTGCTTCTTCGCGCAAAGACGATTCTGCCGCTCACAGTGCTCTGCGGTGTGCGCCTTCTGCCGAAAGAGGTCCGGGAGCGGTGCTTAGCTCTGCAGAGCACCGTACCTTCGTCTTTAGCCTCTCTTCTCGTCTACATCTTAGCAAAAATCTTTTCCACTCTGTCTGGCAAGGAGAAACTGTGCCAGCACAGAAAACATCTCCCATCGTGTTCTAGAGGCTGCACGGAGGTCTGCCGAGTGTTTTGCAAGAAGAGAAAGAAAGTTGTCCAAAACAGCTTGCAATCGAATGTTCATGTGAATAGAAAAGGCAGGAGAGTGGTCAGGTACTGTTTTCTCTCAGTTGGCAAGCTGGGCACACAATCGCAGGGTTGTACAGCTTGTTTCATCACCTTTGCGAAGTTGCCGCTCTCTCCGGCTCCCGGAGACGAAGAAGCTGCTTCTTCGCGCAAAGACGATTCTGCCGCTCACAGTGCTCTGCGGTGTGCGACTTCTGCCGAAAGAGCCCCGGGAGCGGTGCTTAGCTCTGAGTAGCACCATACGTGCTTCTTTAGCCTCTCTTCTCATCTACATCTTAGCAAAAAGCTTTTCCACTCTGTCTGGCAAGGAGAAACTGTGCCAGCACAGAAAACATCTCCCATCGTATTCTAGAGGCTGCACGGAGGTCTGCCGAGTGTTTTGCAAGAAGAGAAAGAAAGTTGTCCAAAACAGCTTGCAATCGAATGTTCATGTGATTACATAAGGCAGGAGAGTGGTCAGGTACTGTTTTCTCTCATTTGGCATGCTGCGCACACAATCGCAGTGTTGTACAGCTTGTTTCATCACCTTTGCGAAGTTGCCGCTCTCTCCGGCTCCCGGAGACGAAGAAGCTGCTTCTTCGCGCAAAGACGATTCTGCCGCTCACAGTGCTCTGCGGTGTGCGCCTTCTGCCGAAAGAGCCCCGGGAGCGGTGCTTAGCTCTGAGAAGCACCGTACCTGCTTCTTTAGCCTCTCTTCTCGTCTACATCTTAGCAAAAAGCTTTTCCACTCTGTCTGGCAAGGAGAAACTGTGCCAGCACAGAAAACATCTCCCATCGTGTTCTAGAGGCTGCACGGAGGTCTGCCGAGTGTTTTGCAAGAAGAGAAAGAAAGTTGTCCAAAACAGCTTGCAATCGAATGTTCATGTGAATAGAAAAGGCAGGAGAGTGGTCAGGTACTGTTTTCTCTCAGTTGGCAAGCTGCGCACACAATCGCAGTGTTGTACAGCTTGTTTCATCACCTTTGCGAAGTTGCCGCTCTCTCCGGCTCCCGGAGACGAAGAAGCTGCTTCTTCGCGCAAAGACGATTCTGCCGCTCACAGTGCTCTGCTGTGTGCGCCTTCTGCCGAAAGAGGTCCGGGAGCGGTGCTTAGCTCTGCAGAGCACCGTACCTTCGTCTTTAGCCTCTCTTCTCGTCTACATCTTAGCAAAAAGCTTTTCCACTCTGTCTGGCAAGGAGAAACTGTGCCAGCACAAAAAACATCTCCCATCGTGTTCTAGAGGCTGCACGCAGGTCTGCCGAGTGTTTTGCAGGAAGAGAAAGAAAGTTGTCCAAAACAGCTTGCAATCGAATGTTCATCTGAATAGAAAAGCCAGGAGAGTGGTCAGGTACTGTTTTCTCTCAGTTGGCAGGCTGCGCACACAATCGCAGTGTTGTACAGCTTGTTTCATCACCTTTGCGAAGTTGCCGCTCTCTCCGGCTCCCGGAGACGAAGAAGCTGCTTCTTCGCGCAAAGACGATTCTGCCGCTCACAGTGCTCTGCGGTGTGCGCCTTCTGCCGAAAGAGCCCCGGGAGCTGTGCTTAGCTCTGAGAAGCACCGTACCTGCTTCTTTAGCCTCTCTTCTCGTCTACATCTTAGCAAAAAGCTTTTCCACTCTGTCTGGCAAGGAGAAACTGTGCCAGCACAGAAAACATCTCCCATCGTGTTCTAGAGGCTGCACGGAGGTCTGTCGAGTGTTTTGCAAGAAGAGAAAGAAAGTTGTCCAAAACAGCTTGCAATCGAATGTTCATGTGAATAGAAAAGGCAGGAGAGTGGTCAGGTACTGTTTTCTCTCACTTGGCAAGCTGCGCACACAATCGCAGTGTTGTACAGCTTGTTTCATCACCTTTGCGAAGTTGCCGCTCTCTCCGGCTCCCGGAGACGAAGAAGCTGCTTCTTCGCGCAAAGACGATTCTGCCGCTCACAGTGCTCTGCGGTGTGCGCCTTCTGCCGAAAGAGCCCCGGGAGCGGTGCTTAGCTCTGCAGAGCACCGTACCTTCGTCTTTAGCCTCTCTTCTCGTCTACATCTTAGCAAAAAGCTTTTCCACTCTGTCTGGCAAGGAGAAACTGTGCCAGCACAAAAAACATCTCCCATCGTGTTCTAGAGGCTGCACGGAGGTCTGCCGAGTGTTTTGCAGGAAGAGAAAGAAAGTTGTCCAAAACAGCTTGCAATCGAATGTTCATCTGAATAGAAAAGGCAGGAGAGTGGTCAGGTACTGTTTTCTCTCACTTGGCAAGCTGGGCACACAATCGCAGGGTTGTACAGCTTGTTTCATCACCTTTGCGAAGTTGCCGCTCTCTCCGGCTCCCGGAGACGAAGAAGCTGCTTCTTCGCGCAAAGACGATTCTGCCGCTCACAGTGCTCTGCCGTGTGCGCCTTCTGCCGAAAGAGGTCCGGGAGCGGTGCTTAGCTCTGCAGAGCACCGTACCTTCGTCTTTAGCCTCTCTTCTCGTCTACATCTTAGCAAAAATCTTTTCCACTCTGTCTGGCAAGGAGAAACTGTGCCAGCACAGAAAACATCTCCCATCGTGTTCTAGAGGCTGCACGGAGGTCTGCCGAGTGTTTTGCAAGAAGAGAAAGAAAGTTGTCCAAAACAGCTTGCAATCGAATGTTCATGTGAATAGAAAAGGCAGGAGAGTGGTCAGGTACTGTTTTCTCTCAGTTGGCAAGCTGGGCACACAATCGCAGGGTTGTACAGCTTGTTTCATCACCTTTGCGAAGTTGCCGCTCTCTCCGGCTCCCGGAGACGAAGAAGCTGCTTCTTCGCGCAAAGACGATTCTGCCGCTCACAGTGCTCTGCGGTGTGCGACTTCTGCCGAAAGAGCCCCGGGAGCGGTGCTTAGCTCTGAGAAGCACCATACGTGCTTCTTTAGCCTCTCTTCTCATCTACATCTTAGCAAAAAGCTTTTCCACTCTGTCTGGCAAGGAGAAACTGTGCCAGCACAGAAAACATCTCCCATCGTATTCTAGAGGCTGCACGGAGGTCTGCCGAGTGTTTTGCAAGAAGAGAAAGAAAGTTGTCCAAAACAGCTTGCAATCGAATGTTCATGTGATTACATAAGGCAGGAGAGTGGTCAGGTACTGTTTTCTCTCATTTGGCATGCTGCGCACACAATCGCAGTGTTGTACAGCTTGTTTCATCACCTTTGCGAAGTTGCCGCTCTCTCCGGCTCCCGGAGACGAAGAAGCTGCTTCTTCGCGCAAAGACGATTCTGCCGCTCACAGTGCTCTGCGGTGTGCGCCTTCTGCCGAAAGAGCCCCGGGAGCGGTGCTTAGCTTTGAGAAGCACCGTACCTGCTTCTTTAGCCTCTCTTCTCGTCTACATCTTAGCAAAAAGCTTTTCCACTCTGTCTGGCAAGGAGAAACTGTGCCAGCACAGAAAACATCTCCCATCGTGTTCTAGAGGCTGCACGGAGGTCTGCCGAGTGTTTTGCAAGAAGAGAAAGAAAGTTGTCCAAAACAGCTTGCAATCGAATGTTCATGTGAATAGAAAAGGCAGGAGAGTGGTCAGGTACTGTTTTCTCTCAGTTGGCAAGCTGCGCACACAATCGCAGTGTTGTACAGCTTGTTTCATCACCTTTGCGAAGTTGCCGCTCTCTCCGGCTCCCGGAGACGAAGAAGCTGCTTCTTCGCGCAAAGACGATTCTGCCGCTCACAGTGCTCTGCTGTGTGCGCCTTCTGCCGAAAGAGGTCCGGGAGCGGTGCTTAGCTCTGCAGAGCACCGTACCTTCGTCTTTAGCCTCTCTTCTCGTCTACATCTTAGCAAAAAGCTTTTCCACTCTGTCTGGCAAGGAGAAACTGTGCCAGCACAAAAAACATCTCCCATCGTGTTCTAGAGGCTGCACGCAGGTCTGCCGAGTGTTTTGCAGGAAGAGAAAGAAAGTTGTCCACAACAGCTTGCAATCGAATGTTCATCTGAATAGAAAAGCCAGGAGAGTGGTCAGGTACTGTTTTCTCTCAGTTGGCAGGCTGCGCACACAATCGCAGTGTTGTACAGCTTGTTTCATCACCTTTGCGAAGTTGCCGCTCTATCCGGCTCCCGGAGACGAAGAAGCTGCTTCTTCGCGCAAAGACGATTCTGCCGCTCACAGTGCTCTGCGGTGTGCGCCTTCTGCCGAAAGAGCCCCGGGAGCTGTGCTTAGCTCTGAGAAGCACCATACGTGCTTCTTTAGCCTCTCTTCTCGTCTACATCTTAGCAAAAAGCTTTTCCACTCTGTCTGGCAAGGAGAAACTGTGCCAGCACAGAAAACATCTCCCATCGTGTTCTAGAGGCTGCACGGAGGTCTGCCGAGTGTTTTGCAAGAAGAGAAAGAAAGTTCTCCAAAACAGCTTGCAATCGAATGTTCATGTGAATAGAAAAGGCAGGAGAGTGGTCAGGTACTGTTTTCTCTCAGTTGGCAAGCTGCGCACACAATCGCAGTGTTGTACAGCTTGTTTCATCACCTTTGCGAAGTTGCCGCTCTCTCCGGCTCCCGGAGACGAAGAAGCTGCTTCTTCGCGCAAAGACGATTCTGCCGCTCACAGTGCTCTGCGGTGTGCGCCTTCTGCCGAAAGAGCCCCGGGAGCGGTGCTTAGCTCTGCAGAGCACCGGACCTTCGTCTTTAGCCTCTCTTCTCGTCTACATCTTAGCAAAAAGCTTTTCCACTCTGTCTGGCAAGGAGAAACTGTGCCAGCACAGAAAACATCTCCCATCGTGTTCTAGAGGCTGCACGGAGGTCTGCCGAGTGTTTTGCAAGAAGAGAAAGAAAGTTGTCCAAAACAGCTTGCAATCGAATGTTCATGTGATTACATAAGGCAGGAGAGTGGTCAGGTACTGTTTTCTCTCAGTTGGCAAGCTGCGCACACAATCGCAGTGTTGTACAGCTTGTTTCATCACCTTTGCGAAGTTGCCGCTCTCTCCGGCTCCCGGAGACGAAGAAGCTGCTTCTTCGCGCAAAGACGATTCTGCCGCTCACAGTGCTCTGCGGTGTGCGCCTTCTGCCGAAAGAGGTCCGGGAGCGGTGCTTAGCTCTGTAGAGCACCGTACCTTCGTCTTTAGCCTCTCTTCTCGTCTACATCTTAGCAAAAAGCTTTTCCACTCTGTCTGGCAAGGAGAAACTGTGCCAGCACAGAAAACATCTCCCATCGTCTTCTAGAGGCTGCACGGAGGTCTGCCGAGTGTTTTGCAGGAAAGAAAGAATGTTGTCCAAAACAGCTTGCAATCGAATGTTCATGTGAATAGAAAAGGCAGGAGAGTGGTCAGGTACTGTTTTCTCTCAGTTGGCAAGCTGGGCACACAATCGCAGGGTTGTACAGCTTGTTTCATCACCTTTGCGAAGTTGCCGCTCTCTCCGGCTCCCGGAGACGAAGAAGCTGCTTCTTCGCGCAAAGACGATTCTGCCGCTCACAGTGCTCTGCGGTGTGCGCCTTCTGCCGAAAGAGCCCCGGGAGATGTGCTTAGCTCTGAGAAGCACCATACGTGCTTCTTTAGCCTCTCTTCTCGTCTACATCTTAGCAAAAAGCTTTTCCACTCTGTCTGGCAAGGAGAAACTGTGCCAGCACAAAAAACATCTCCCATCGTGTTCTAGAGGCTGCACGGAGGTCTGCCGAGTGTTTTGCAAGAAGAGAAAGAAAGTTGTCCAAAACAGCTTGCAATCGAATGTTCATCTGAATAGAAAAGCCAGGAGAGTGGTCAGGTACTGTTTTCTCTCAGTTGGCAGGCTGCGCACACAATCGCAGTGTTGTACAGCTTGTTTCATCACCTTTGCGAAGTTGCCGCTCTCTCCGGCTCCCGGAGACGAAGAAGCTGCTTCTTCGCGCAAAGACGATTCTGCCGCTCACAGTGCTCTGCGGTGTGCGCCTTCTGCCGAAAGAGCCCCGGGAGCTGTGCTTAGCTCTGAGAAGCACCATACGTGCTTCTTTAGCCTCTCTTCTCGTCTACATCTTAGCAAAAAGCTTTTCCACTCTGTCTGGCAAGGAGAAACTGTGCCAGCACAGAAAACATCTCCCATCGTGTTCTAGAGGCTGCACGGAGGTCTGCCGAGTGTTTTGCAAGAAGAGAAAGAAAGTTCTCCAAAACAGCTTGCAATCGAATGTTCATGTGAATAGAAAAGGCAGGAGAGTGGTCAGGTACTGTTTTCTCTCAGTTGGCAAGCTGCGCACACAATCGCAGTGTTGTACAGCTTGTTTCATCACCTTTGCGAAGTTGCCGCTCTCTCCGGCTCCCGGAGACGAAGAAGCTGCTTCTTCGCGCAAAGACGATTCTGCCGCTCACAGTGCTCTGCGGTGTGCGCCTTCTGCCGAAAGAGCCCCGGGAGCGGTGCTTAGCTCTGCAGAGCACCGGACCTTCGTCTTTAGCCTCTCTTCTCGTCTACATCTTAGCAAAAAGCTTTTCCACTCTGTCTGGCAAGGAGAAACTGTGCCAGCACAGAAAACATCTCCCATCGTGTTCTAGAGGCTGCACGCAGGTCTGCCGAGTGTTTTGCAAGAAGAGAAACAAAGTTGTCCAAAACAGCTTGCAATCGAATGTTCATGTGAATAGAAAAGGCAGGAGAGTGGTCAGGTACTGTTTTCTCTCAGTTGGCAAGCTGCGCACACAATCGCAGTGTTGTACAGCTTGTTTCATCACCTTTGCGAAGTTGCCGCTCTCTCCGGCTCCCGGAGACGAAGAAGCTGCTTCTTCGCGCAAAGACGATTCTGCCGCTCACAGTGCTCTGCGGTGTGCGCCTTCTGCCGAAAGACGCCCGGGAGCGGTGCTTAGCTCTACAGAGCACCGTACCTTCGTCTTTAGCCTCTCTTCTCGTCTACATCTTAGCAAAAAGCTTTTCCACTCTGTCTGGCAAGGAGAAACTGTGCCAGCACAGAAAACATCTCCCATCGTGTTCTAGAGGCTGCACGGAGGTCTGCCGAGTGTTTTGCAGGAAGAGAAAGAAAGTTGTCCAAAACAGCTTGCAATCGAATGTTCATGTGAATAGAAAAGGCAGGAGAGTGGTCAGGTACTGTTTTCTCTCAGTTGGCAAGCTGCGCACACAATCGCAGTGTTGTACAGCTTGTTTCATCACCTTTGCGAAGTTGCCGCTCTCTCCGGCTCCCGGAGACGAAGAAGCTGCTTCTTCGCGCAAAGACGATTCTGCCGCTCACAGTGCTCTGCGGTGTGCGCCTTCTGCCGAAAGAGGTCCGGGAGCGGTGCTTAGCTCTGCAGAGCACCGTACCTTCGTCTTTAGCCTCTCTTCTCGTCTACATCTTAGCAAAAAGCTTTTCCACTCTGTCTGGCAAGGAGAAACTGTGCCAGCACAAAAAACATCTCCCATCGTGTTCTAGAGGCTGCACGCAGGTCTGCCGAGTGTTTTGCAGGAAGAGAAAGAAAGTTGTCCAAAACAGCTTGCAATCGAATGTTCATCTGAATAGAAAAGCCAGGAGAGTGGTCAGGTACTGTTTTCTCTCAGTTGGCAGGCTGCGCACACAATCGCAGTGTTGTACAGCTTGTTTCATCACCTTTGCGAAGTTGCCGCTCTCTCCGGCTCCCGGAGACGAAGAAGCTGCTTCTTCGCGCAAAGACGATTCTGCCGCTCACAGTGCTCTGCGGTGTGCGCCTTCTGCCGAAAGAGGTCCGGGAGCGGTGCTTAGCTCTGCAGAGCACCGTACCTTCGTCTTTAGCCTCTCTTCTCGTCTACATCTTAGCAAAAAGCTTTTCCACTCTGTCTGGCAAGGAGAAACTGTGCCAGCACAGAAAACATCTCCCATCGTGTTCTAGAGGCTGCACGGAGGTGTGCGGAGTGTTTTGCAAGAAGAGAAAAAAAGTTGTCCAAAGCAGCTTGCAATCGAATGTTCATGTGAATAGAAAAGGCAGGAGAGTGGTCAGGTACTGTTTTCTCTCAGTTGGCAAGTTGGGCACACAATCGCAGGGTTGTACAGCTTGTTTCATTACCTTTGCGAAGTAGCCGCTCTCTCCGGCTCCCGGAGACGAAGAAGCTGCTTCTTCGCGCAAAGACGATTCTGCCGCTCACAGTGCTCTGCGGTGTGCGCCTTCTGCCGAAAGAGCCCCTGGAGCTGTGCTTAGCTCTGAGAAGCACCATACGTGCTTCTTTAGCCTCTCTTCTCGTCTACATCTTAGCAAAAAGCTTTTCCACTCTGTCTGGCAAGGAGAAACTGTGCCAGCACAGAAAACATCTCCCATCGTGTTCTAGAGGCTGCACGGAGGTCTGCCGAGTGTTTTGCAAGAAGAGAAAGAAAGTTGTCCAAAACAGCTTGCAATCGAATGTTCATGTGATTACATAAGGCTGGAGAGTGGTCAGGTACTGTTTTCTCTCATTTGGCATGCTGCGCACACAATCGCAGTGTTGTACAGCTTGTTTCATCACCTTTGCGAAGTTGCCGCTCTCTCCGGCTCCCGGAGACGAAGAAGCTGCTTCTTCGCGCAAAGACGATTCTGCCGCTCACAGTGCTCTGCGGTGTGCGCCTTCTGCCGAAAGAGCCCCGGGAGCGGTGCTTAGCTCTGAGAAGCACCGTACCTGCTTCTTTAGCCTCTCTTCTCGTCTACATCTTAGCAAAAAGCTTTTCCACTCTGTCTGGCAAGGAGAAACTGTGCCAGCACAGAAAACATCTCCCATCGTGTTCTAGAGGCTGCACGGAGGTCTGTCGAGTGTTTTGCAAGAAGAGAAAGAAAGTTGTCCAAAACAGCTTGCAATCGAATGTTCATGTGAATAGAAAAGGCAGGAGAGTGGTCAGGTACTGTTTTCTCTCACTTGGCAAGCTGCGCACACAATCGCAGTGTTGTACAGCTTGTTTCATCACCTTTGCGAAGTTGCCGCTCTCTCCGGCTCCCGGAGACGAAGAAGCTGCTTCTTCGCGCAAAGACGATTCTGCCGCTCACAGTGCTCTGCGGTGTGCGCCTTCTGCCGAAAGAGGCCCGGGAGCGGTGCTTAGCTCTGCAGAGCACCGTACCTTCGTCTTTAGCCTCTCTTCTCGTCTACATCTTAGCAAAAAGCTTTTCCACTCTGTCTGGCAAGGAGAAACTGTGCCAGCACAGAAAACATCTCCCATCGTGTTCTAGAGGCTGCACGGAGGTCTGCCGAGTGTTTTGCAAGAAGAGAAAGAAAGTTGTCCAAAACAGCTTGCAATCGAATGTTCATGTGAATAGAAAAGGCAGGAGAGTGGTCAGGTACTGTTTTCTCTCAGTTGGCAAGCTGCGCACACAATCGCAGTGTTGTACAGCTTGTTTCATCACCTTTGCGAAGTTGCCGCTCTCTCCGGCTCCCGGAGACGAAGAAGCTGCTTCTTCGCGCAAAGACGATTCTGCCGCTCACAGTGCTCTGCTGTGTGCGCCTTCTGCCGAAAGAGGTCCGGGAGCGGTGCTTAGCTCTGCAGAGCACCGTACCTTCGTCTTTAGCCTCTCTTCTCGTCTACATCTTAGCAAAAAGCTTTTCCACTCTGTCTGGCAAGGAGAAACTGTGCCAGCACAAAAAACATCTCCCATCGTGTTCTAGAGGCTGCACGCAGGTCTGCCGAGTGTTTTGCAGGAAGAGAAAGAAAGTTGTCCAAAACAGCTTGCAATCGAATGTTCATCTGAATAGAAAAGCCAGGAGAGTGGTCAGGTACTGTTTTCTCTCAGTTGGCAGGCTGCGCACACAATCGCAGTGTTGTACAGCTTGTTTCATCACCTTTGCGAAGTTGCCGCTCTCTCCGGCTCCCGGAGACGAAGAAGCTGCTTCTTCGCGCAAAGACGATTCTGCCGCTCACAGTGCTCTGCGGTGTGCGCCTTCTGCCGAAAGAGCCCCGGGAGCTGTGCTTAGCTCTGAGAAGCACCATACGTGCTTCTTTAGCCTCTCTTCTCGTCTACATCTTAGCAAAAAGCTTTTCCACTCTGTCTGGCAAGGAGAAACTGTGCCAGCACAGAAAACATCTCCCATCGTGTTCTAGAGGCTGCACGGAGGTCTGCCGAGTGTTTTGCAAGAAGAGAAAGAAAGTTGTCCAAAACAGCTTGCAATCGAATGTTCATGTGAATAGAAAAGGCAGGAGAGTGGTCAGGTACTGTTTTCTCTCAGTTGGCAAGCTGCGCACACAATCGCAGTGTTGTACAGCTTGTTTCATCACCTTTGCGAAGTTGCCGCTCTCTCCGGCTCCCGGAGACGAAGAAGCTGCTTCTTCGCGCAAAGACGATTCTGCCGCTCACAGTGCTCTGCGGTGTGCGCCTTCTGCCGAAAGAGCCCCGGGAGCGGTGCTTAGCTCTGAGAAGCACCATACGTGCTTCTTTAGCCTCCCTTCTCGTCTACATCTTAGCAAAAAGCTTTTCCACTCTGTCTGGCAAGGAGAAACTGTGCCAGCACAGAAAACATCTCCCATCGTGTTCTAGAGGCTGCACGGAGGTCTGCCGAGTGTTTTGCAAGAAGAGAAAGAAAGTTGTCCAAAACAGCTTCCAATCGAATGTTCATGTGAATAGAAAAGGCAGGAGAGTGGTCAGGCACTGTTTTCTCTCAGTTGGCAAGCTGCGCACACAATCGCAGTGTTGTACAGCTTGTTTCATCACCTTTGCGAAGTTGCCGCTCTCTCCGGCTCCCGGAGACGAAGAAGCTGCTTCTTCGCGCAAAGACGATTCTGCCGCTCACAGTGCTCTGCGGTGTGCGCCTTCTGCCGAAAGACGCCCGGGAGCGGTGCTTAGCTCTACAGAGCACCGTACCTTCGTCTTTAGCCTCTCTTCTCGTCTACATCTTAGCAAAAAGCTTTTCCACTCTGTCTGGCAAGGAGAAACTGTGCCAGCACAGAAAACATCTCCCATCGTGTTCTAGAGGCTGCACGGAGGTCTGCCGAGTGTTTTGCAGGAAGAGAAAGAAAGTTGTCCAAAACAGCTTGCAATCGAATGTTCATGTGAATAGAAAAGGCAGGAGAGTGGTCAGGTACTGTTTTCTCTCAGTTGGCAAGCTGCGCACACAATCGCAGTGTTGTACAGCTTGTTTCATCACCTTTGCGAAGTTGCCGCTCTCTCCGGCTCCCGGAGACGAAGAAGCTGCTTCTTCGCGCAAAGACGATTCTGCCGCTCACAGTGCTCTGCGGTGTGCGCCTTCTGCCGAAAGAGGTCCGGGAGCGGTGCTTAGCTCTGCAGAGCACCGTACCTTCGTCTTTAGCCTCTCTTCTCGTCTACATCTTAGCAAAAAGCTTTTCCACTCTGTCTGGCAAGGAGAAACTGTGCCAGCACAAAAAACATCTCCCATCGTGTTCTAGAGGCTGCACGCAGGTCTGCCGAGTGTTTTGCAGGAAGAGAAAGAAAGTTGTCCAAAACAGCTTGCAATCGAATGTTCATCTGAATAGAAAAGCCAGGAGAGTGGTCAGGTACTGTTTTCTCTCAGTTGGCAGGCTGCGCACACAATCGCAGTGTTGTACAGCTTGTTTCATCACCTTTGCGAAGTTGCCGCTCTCTCCGGCTCCCGGAGACGAAGAAGCTGCTTCTTCGCGCAAAGACGATTCTGCCGCTCACAGTGCTCTGCGGTGTGCGCCTTCTGCCGAAAGAGGTCCGGGAGCGGTGCTTAGCTCTGCAGAGCACCGTACCTTCGTCTTTAGCCTCTCTTCTCGTCTACATCTTAGCAAAAAGCTTTTCCACTCTGTCTGGCAAGGAGAAACTGTGCCAGCACAGAAAACATCTCCCATCGTGTTCTAGAGGCTGCACGGAGGTCTGCGGAGTGTTTTGCAAGAAGAGAAAAAAAGTTGTCCAAAGCAGCTTGCAATCGAATGTTCATGTGAATAGAAAAGGCAGGAGAGTGGTCAGGTACTGTTTTCTCTCAGTTGGCAAGTTGGGCACACAATCGCAGGGTTGTACAGCTTGTTTCATTACCTTTGCGAAGTAGCCGCTCTCTCCGGCTCCCGGAGACGAAGAAGCTGCTTCTTCGCGCAAAGACGATTCTGCCGCTCACAGTGCTCTGCGGTGTGCGCCTTCTGCCGAAAGAGCCCCTGGAGCTGTGCTTAGCTCTGAGAAGCACCATACGTGCTTCTTTAGCCTCTCTTCTCGTCTACATCTTAGCAAAAAGCTTTTCCACTCTGTCTGGCAAGGAGAAACTGTGCCAGCACAGAAAACATCTCCCATCGTGTTCTAGAGGCTGCACGGAGGTCTGCCGAGTGTTTTGCAAGAAGAGAAAGAAAGTTGTCCAAAACAGCTTGCAATCGAATGTTCATGTGATTACATAAGGCAGGAGAGTGGTCAGGTACTGTTTTCTCTCATTTGGCATGCTGCGCACACAATCGCAGTGTTGTACAGCTTGTTTCATCACCTTTGCGAAGTTGCCGCTCTCTCCGGCTCCCGGAGACGAAGAAGCTGCTTCTTCGCGCAAAGACGATTCTGCCGCTCACAGTGCTCTGCGGTGTGCGCCTTCTGCCGAAAGAGCCCCGGGAGCGGTGCTTAGCTCTGAGAAGCACCGTACCTGCTTCTTTAGCCTCTCTTCTCGTCTACATCTTAGCAAAAAGCTTTTCCACTCTGTCTGGCAAGGAGAAACTGTGCCAGCACAGAAAACATCTCCCATCGTGTTCTAGAGGCTGCACGGAGGTCTGTCGAGTGTTTTGCAAGAAGAGAAAGAAAGTTGTCCAAAACAGCTTGCAATCGAATGTTCATGTGAATAGAAAAGGCAGGAGAGTGGTCAGGTACTGTTTTCTCTCACTTGGCAAGCTGCGCACACAATCGCAGTGTTGTACAGCTTGTTTCATCACCTTTGCCAAGTTGCCGCTCTCTCCGGCTCCCGGAGACGAAGAAGCTGCTTCTTCGCGCAAAGACGATTCTGCCGCTCACAGTGCTCTGCGGTGTGCGCCTTCTGCCGAAAGAGGTCCGGGAGCGGTGCTTAGCTCTGCAGAGCACCGTACCTTCGTCTTTAGCCTCTCTTCTCGTCTACATCTTAGCAAAAAGCTTTTCCACTCTGTCTGGCAAGGAGAAACTGTGCCAGCACAAAAAACATCTCCCATCGTGTTCTAGAGGCTGCACGCAGGTCTGCCGAGTGTTTTGCAGGAAGAGAAAGAAAGTTGTCCAAAACAGCTTGCAATCGAATGTTCATCTGAATAGAAAAGGCAGGAGAGTGGTCAGGTACTGTTTTCTCTCACTTGGCAAGCTGGGCACACAATCGCAGGGTTGTACAGCTTGTTTCATCACCTTTGCGAAGTTGCCGCTCTCTCCGGCTCCCGGAGACGAAGAAGCTGCTTCTTCGCGCAAAGACGATTCTGCCGCTCACAGTGCTCTGCCGTGTGCGCCTTCTGCCGAAAGAGGTCCGGGAGCGGTGCTTAGCTCTGCAGAGCACCGTACCTTCGTCTTTAGCCTCTCTTCTCGTCTACATCTTAGCAAAAATCTTTTCCACTCTGTCTGGCAAGGAGAAACTGTGCCAGCACAGAAAACATCTCCCATCGTGTTCTAGAGGCTGCACGGAGGTCTGCCGAGTGTTTTGCAAGAAGAGAAAGAAAGTTGTCCAAAACAGCTTGCAATCGAATGTTCATGTGAATAGAAAAGGCAGGAGAGTGGTCAGGTACTGTTTTCTCTCACTTGGCAAGCTGCGCACACAATCGCAGTGTTGTACAGCTTGTTTCATCACCTTTGCGAAGTTGCCGCTCTCTCCGGCTCCCGGAGACGAAGAAGCTGCTTCTTCGCGCAAAGACGATTCTGCCGCTCACAGTGCTCTGCGGTGTGCGCCTTCTGCCGAAAGAGCCCCGGGAGCGGTGCTTAGCTCTGCAGAGCACCGGACCTTCGTCTTTAGCCTCTCTTCTCGTCTACATCTTAGCAAAAAGCTTTTCCACTCTGTCTGGCAAGGAGAAACTGTGCCAGCACAGAAAACATCTCCCTTCGTGTTCTAGAGGCTGCACGCAGGTCTGCCGAGTGTTTTGCAAGAAGAGAAAGAAAGTTGTCCAAAACAGCTTGCAATCGAATGTTCATGTGAATAGAAAAGGCAGGAGAGTGGTCAGGTACTGTTTTCTCTCAGTTGGCAAGCTGCGCACACAATCGCAGTGTTGTACAGCTTGTTTCATCACCTTTGCGAAGTTGCCGCTCTCTCCGGCTCCCGGAGACGAAGAAGCTGCTTCTTCGCGCAAAGACGATTCTGCCGCTCACAGTGCTCTGCGGTGTGCGCCTTCTGCCGAAAGAGGTCCGGGAGCGGTGCTTAGCTCTGTAGAGCACCGTACCTTCGTCTTTAGCCTCTCTTCTCGTCTACATCTTAGCAAAAAGCTTTTCCACTCTGTCTGGCAAGGAGAAACTGTGCCAGCACAGAAAACATCTCCCATCGTCTTCTAGAGGCTGCACGGAGGTCTGCCGAGTGTTTTGCAGGAAAGAAAGAATGTTGTCCAAAACAGCTTGCAATCGAATGTTCATGTGAATAGAAAAGGCAGGAGAGTGGTCAGGTACTGTTTTCTCTCAGTTGGCAAGCTGGGCACACAATCGCAGGGTTGTACAGCTTGTTTCATCACCTTTGCGAAGTTGCCGCTCTCTCCGGCTCCCGGAGACGAAGAAGCTGCTTCTTCGCGCAAAGACGATTCTGCCGCTCACAGTGCTCTGCGGTGTGCGCCTTCTGCCGAAAGAGCCCCGGGAGCTGTGCTTAGCTCTGAGAAGCACCATACGTGCTTCTTTAGCCTCTCTTCTCGTCTACATCTTAGCAAAAAGCTTTTCCACTCTGTCTGGCAAGGAGAAACTGTGCCGGCACAAAAAACATCTCCCATCGTCTTCTAGAGGCTGCACGGAGGTCTGCCGAGTGTTTTGCAAGAAGAGAAAGAAAGTTCTCCAAAACAGCCTGCAATCGAATGTTCATGTGAATAGAAAAGGCAGGAGAGGGGTCAGGTACTGTTTTCTCTCAGTTGGCAAGCTGCGCACACAATCGCAGTGTTGTACAGCTTGTTTCATCACCTTTGCGATGCTGCCGCTCTCTCCGGCTCCCGGAGACGAAGAAGATGCTTCTTCGCGCAAAGACGATTCTGCCGCTCACTGTGTTCTGCTATGTGTGTCTTCTGCAGAAAGAGGCCCGGGAGCTGTTTTTAGCTCTGCAGAGTACCATACGTGCTTCTTTAGCCTCTCTTCTCGTCTACATCTTAGCAAAAAGCTTTTCCACTCTGTCTGGCAAGGAGAAACTGTGCCAGCACAAAAAACATCTCCCATCGTGTTCTAGAGGCTGCACGGAGGTCTGCCGAGTGTTTTGCAAGAAGAGAAAGAAAGTTGTCCAAAACAGCTTGCAATCGAAAGTTCATCTGAATAGAAAAGCCAGGAGAGTAGTCAGGTACTGTTTTCTCTCAGTTGGCAGGCTGTGCACACAATCGCAGTGTTGTACAGCTTGTTTCATCACCTTTGCAAAGTTGCCGCTCTCTCCGGCTCCCGGAGACGAAGAAGCTGCTTCTTCGCGCAAAGACGATTCTGCCGCTCACAGTGCTCTGCGGTGTGCGCCTTCTGCCGAAAGAGCCCCGGGAGCTGTGCTTAGCTCTGAGAAGCACCATACGTGCTTCTTTAGCCTCTCTTCTCGTCTACATCTTAGCAAAAAGCTTTTCCACTCTGTCTGGCAAGGAGAAACTGTGCCAGCACAGAAAACATCTCCCATCGTGTTCTAGAGGCTGCACGGAGGTCTGCCGAGTGTTTTGCAAGAAGAGAAAGAAAGTTCTCCAAAACAGCTTGCAATCGAATGTTCATGTGAATAGAAAAGGCAGGAGAGTGGTCAGGTACTGTTTTCTCTCAGTTGGCAAGCTGCGCACACAATCGCAGTGTTGTACAGCTTGTTTCATCACCTTTGCGAAGTTGCCGCTCTCTCCGGCTCCCGGAGACGAAGAAGCTGCTTCTTCGCGCAAAGACGATTCTGCCGCTCACAGTGCTCTGCGGTGTGCGCCTTCTGCCGAAAGAGCCCCGGGAGCGGTGCTTAGCTCTGCAGAGCACCGGACCTTCGTCTTTAGCCTCTCTTCTCGTCTACATCTTAGCAAAAAGCTTTTCCACTCTGTCTGGCAAGGAGAAACTGTGCCAGCACAGAAAACATCTCCCATCGTGTTCTAGAGGCTGCACGCAGGTCTGCCGAGTGTTTTGCAAGAAGAGAAAGAAAGTTGTCCAAAACAGCTTGCAATCGAATGTTCATGTGAATAGAAAAGGCAGGAGAGTGGTCAGGTACTGTTTTCTCTCAGTTGGCAAGCTGCGCACACAATCGCAGTGTTGTACAGCTTGTTTCATCACCTTTGCGAAGTTGCCGCTCTCTCCGGCTCCCGGAGACGAAGAAGCTGCTTCTTCGCGCAAAGACGATTCTGCCGCTCACAGTGCTCTGCGGTGTGCGCCTTCTGCCGAAAGAGGTCCGGAAGCGGTGCTTAGCTCTGTAGAGCACCGTACCTTCGTCTTTAGCCTCTCTTCTCGTCTACATCTTAGCAAAAAGCTTTTCCACTCTGTCTGGCAAGGAGAAACTGTGCCAGCACAGAAAATATCTCCCATCGTCTTCTAGAGGCTGCACGGAGGTCTGCCGAGTGTTTTGCAGGAAGAGAAAGAAAGTTGTCCAAAACAGCTTGCAATCGAATGTTCATGTGAATAGAAAAGGCAGGAGAGTGGTCAGGTACTGTTTTCTCTCACTTGGCAAGCTGGGCACACAATCGCAGGGTTGTACAGCTTGTTTCATCACCTTTGCGAAGTTGCCGCTCTCTCCGGCTCCCGGAGACGAAGAAGCTGCTTCTTCGCGCAAAGACGATTCTGCCGCTCACAGTGCTCTGCGGTGTGCGCCTTCTGCCGAAAGAGCCCCGGGAGCTGTGCTTAGCTCTGAGAAGCACCATACGTGCTTCTTTAGCCTCTCTTCTCGTCTACATCTTAGCAAAAAGCTTTTCCACTCTGTCTGGCAAGGAGAAACTGTGCCGGCACAAAAAACATCTCCCATCGTCTTCTAGAGGCTGCACGGAGGTCTGCCGAGTGTTTTGCAAGAAGAGAAAGAAAGTTCTCCAAAACAGCCTGCAATCGAATGTTCATGTGAATAGAAAAGGCAGGAGAGGGGTCAGGTACTGTTTTCTCTCAGTTGGCAAGCTGCGCACACAATCGCAGTGTTGTACAGCTTGTTTCATCACCTTTGCGATGCTGCCGCTCTCTCCGGCTCCCGGAGACGAAGAAGATGCTTCTTCGCGCAAAGACGATTCTGCCGCTCACTGTGTTCTGCTATGTGTGTCTTCTGCCGAAAGACGCCCGGGAGCTGTGCTTAGCTCTGCAGAGCACCGTACCTTCGTCTTTAGCCTCTCTTCTCGTCTACATCTTAGCAAAAAGCTTTTCCACTCTGTCTGGCAAGGAGAAACTGTGCCAGCACAGAAAACATCTCCCATCGTGTTCTAGAGGCTGCACGGAGGTCTGCCGAGTGTTTTGCAAGAAGAGAAAGAAAGTTGTCCAAAACAGCTTGCAATCGAATGTTCATGTGAATAGAAAAGGCAGGAGAGTGGTCAGGTACTGTTTTCTCTCAGTTGGCATGCTGCGCACACAATCGCAGTGTTGTACAGCTTGTTTCATCACCTTTGCGAAGTTGCCGCTCTCTCCAGCTCCCGGAGACGAAGAAGCTGCTTCTTCGCGCAAAGACGATTCTGCCGCTCACAGTGCTCTGCGGTGTGCGCCTTCTGCCGAAAGAGGCACGGGAGCTGTGCTTAGCTCTGCAGAGCACCGTACCTTCGTCTTTAGCCTCTCTTCTCGTCTACATCTTAGCAAAAAGCTTTTCCACTCTGTCTGGCAAGGAGAAACTGTGCCAGCACAAAAAACATCTCCCATCGTGTTCTAGAGGCTGCACGGAGGTCTGTCGAGTGTTTTGCAAGAAGAGAAAGAAAGTTGTCCAAAACAGCTTGCAATCGAATGTTCATGTGAATAGAAAAGGCAGGAGAGTGGTCAGGTACTGTTTTCTCTCACTTGGCACGCTGCGCACACAATCGCAGTGTTGTACAGCTTGTTTCATCACCTTTGCGAAGTTGCCGCTCTCTCCGGCTCCCGGAGACGAAGAAGCTGCTTCTTCGCGCAAAGACGATTCTGCCGCTCACAGTGCTCTGCGGTGTGCGCCTTCTGCCGAAAGAGGTCCGGGAGCGGTGCTTAGCTCTGCAGAGCACCGTACCTTCGTCTTTAGCCTCTCTTCTCGTCTACATCTTAGCAAAAAGCTTTTCCACTCTGTCTGGCAAGGAGAAACTGTGCCAGCACAGAAAACATCTCCCATCGTGTTCTAGAGGCTGCACGCAGGTCTGCCGAGTGTTTTGCAAGAAGAGAAAGAAAGTTCTCCAAAACAGCTTGCAATCGAATATTCATGTGAATAGAAAAGACAGGAGAGTGGTCAGGTACTGTTTTCTCTCAGTTGGCAAGCTGCGCACACAATCGCAGTGTTGTACAGCTTGTTTCATCACCTTTGCGAAGTTGCCGCTCTCTCCGGCTCCCGGAGACGAAGAAGCTGCTTCTTCGCGCAAAGACGATTCTGCCGCTCACAGTGCTCTGCGGTGTGCGCCTTCTGCCGAAAGAGCCCCGGGAGCTGTGCTTAGCTCTGAGAAGCACCATACGTGCTTCTTTAGCCTCTCTTCTCGTCTACATCTTAGCAAAAAGCTTTTCCACTCTGTCTGGCAAGGAGAAACTGTGCCACCACAGAAAACATCTCCCATCGTGTTCTAGAGGCTGCACGGAGGTCTGCCGAGTGTTTTGCAAGAAGAGAAAGAAAGTTGTCCAAAACAGCTTCCAATCGAATGTTCATGTGAATAGAAAAGGCAGGAGAGTGGTCAGGCACTGTTTTCTCTCAGTTGGCAAGCTGCGCACACAATCGCAGTGTTGTACAGCTTGTTTCATCACCTTTGCGAAGTTGCCGCTCTCTCCGGCTCCCGGAGACGAAGAAGCTGCTTCTTCGCGCAAAGACGATTCTGCCGCTCACAGTGCTCTGCGGTGTGCGCCTTCTGCCGAAAGACGCCCGGGAGCGGTGCTTAGCTCTGCAGAGCACCGTACCTTCGTCTTTAGCCTCTCTTCTCGTCTACATCTTAGCAAAAAGCTTTTCCACTCTGTCTGGCAAGGAGAAACTGTGCCAGCACAAAAAACATCTCCCATCGTGTTCTAGAGGCTGCACGGAGGTCTGCCGAGTGTTTTGCAAGAAGAGAAAGAAAGTTGTCCAAAACAGCTTGCAATCGAATGTTCATGTGAATAGAAAAGGCAGGAGAGTGGTCAGGTACTGTTTTCTCTCACTTGGCACGCTGCGCACACAATCGCAGTGTTGTACAGCTTGTTTCATCACCTTTGCGAAGTTGCCGCTCTCTCCGGCTCCCGGAGACGAAGAAGCTGCTTCTTCGCGCAAAGACGATTCTGCCGCTCACAGTGCTCTGCGGTGTGCGCCTTCTGCCGAAAGACGCCCGGGAGCGGTGCTTAGCTCTGCAGAGCACCGTACCTTCGTCTTTAGCCTCTCTTCTCGTCTACATCTTAGCAAAAAGCTTTTCCACTCTGTCTGGCAAGGAGAAACTGTGCCAGCACAAAAAACATCTCCCATCGTCTTCTAGAGGCTGCACGGAGGTCTGCCGAGTGTTTTGCAAGAAGAGAAAGAAAGTTGTCCAAAACAGCTTGCAATCGAATGTTCATGTGAATAGAAAAGGCAGGAGAGTGGTCAGGTACTGTTTTCTCTCAGTTGGCAAGCTGCGCACACAATCGCAGTGTTGTACAGCTTGTTTCATCACCTTTGCGAAGTTGCCGCTCTCTCCGGCTCCCGGAGACGAAGAAGCTGCTTCTTCGCGCAAAGACGATTCTGCCGCTCACAGTGCTCTGCGGTGTGCGCCTTCTGCCGAAAGACGCCCGGGAGCGGTGCTTAGCTCTGAGAAGCACCATACGTGCTTCTTTAGCCTCCCTTCTCGTCTACATCTTAGCAAAAAGCTTTTCCACTCTGTCTGGCAAGGAGAAACTGTGCCAGCACAGAAAACATCTCCCATCGTGTTCTAGAGGCTGCACGGAGGTCTGCCGAGTGTTTTGCAAGAAGAGAAAGAAAGTTGTCCAAAACAGCTTCCAATCGAATGTTCATGTGAATAGAAAAGGCAGGAGAGTGGTCAGGCACTGTTTTCTCTCAGTTAGCAAGCTGCGCACACAATCGCAGTGTTGTACAGCTTGTTTCATCACCTTTGCCAAGTTGCCGCTCTCTCCGGCTCCCGGAGACGAAGAAGCTGCTTCTTCGCGCAAAGACGATTCTGCCGCTCACAGTGCTCTGCGGTGTGCGCCTTCTGCCGAAAGACGCCCGGGAGCGGTGCTTAGCTCTACAGAGCACCGTACCTTCGTCTTTAGCCTCTCTTCTCGTCTACATCTTAGCAAAAAGCTTTTCCACTCTGTCTGGCAAGGAGAAACTGTGCCAGCACAGAAAACATCTCCCATCGTGTTCTAGAGGCTGCACGCAGGTCTGCCGAGTGTTTTGCAAGAAGAGAAAGAAAGTTGTCCAAAACAGCTTGCAATCGAATGTTCATGTGAATAGAAAAGGCAGGAGAGTGGTCAGGTACTGTTTTCTCTCAGTTGGCAAGCTGCGCACACAATCGCAGTGTTGTACAGCTTGTTTCATCACCTTTGCGAAGTTGCCGCTCTCTCCGGCTCCCGGAGACGAAGAAGCTGCTTCTTCGCGCAAAGACGATTCTGCCGCTCACAGTGCTCTGCGGTGTGCGCCTTCTGCCGAAAGAGGTCCGGAAGCGGTGCTTAGCTCTGTAGAGCACCGTACCTTCGTCTTTAGCCTCTCTTCTCGTCTACATCTTAGCAAAAAGCTTTTCCACTCTGTCTGGCAAGGAGAAACTGTGCCAGCACAGAAAATATCTCCCATCGTCTTCTAGAGGCTGCACGGAGGTCTGCCGAGTGTTTTGCAGGAAGAGAAAGAAAGTTGTCCAAAACAGCTTGCAATCGAATGTTCATGTGAATAGAAAAGGCAGGAGAGTGGTCAGGTACTGTTTTCTCTCACTTGGCAAGCTGGGCACACAATCGCAGGGTTGTACAGCTTGTTTCATCACCTTTGCGAAGTTGCCGCTCTCTCCGGCTCCCGGAGACGAAGAAGCTGCTTCTTCGCGCAAAGACGATTCTGCCGCTCACAGTGCTCTGCGGTGTGCGCCTTCTGCCGAAAGAGCCCCGGGAGCTGTGCTTAGCTCTGAGAAGCACCATACGTGCTTCTTTAGCCTCTCTTCTCGTCTACATCTTAGCAAAAAGCTTTTCCACTCTGTCTGGCAAGGAGAAACTGTGCCGGCACAAAAAACATCTCCCATCGTCTTCTAGAGGCTGCACGGAGGTCTGCCGAGTGTTTTGCAAGAAGAGAAAGAAAGTTCTCCAAAACAGCCTGCAATCGAATGTTCATGTGAATAGAAAAGGCAGGAGAGGGGTCAGGTACTGTTTTCTCTCAGTTGGCAAGCTGCGCACACAATCGCAGTGTTGTACAGCTTGTTTCATCACCTTTGCGATGCTGCCGCTCTCTCCGGCTCCCGGAGACGAAGAAGATGCTTCTTCGCGCAAAGACGATTCTGCCGCTCACTGTGTTCTGCTATGTGTGTCTTCTGCCGAAAGACGCCCGGGAGCTGTGCTTAGCTCTGCAGAGCACCGTACCTTCGTCTTTAGCCTCTCTTCTCGTCTACATCTTAGCAAAAAGCTTTTCCACTCTGTCTGGCAAGGAGAAACTGTGCCAGCACAGAAAACATCTCCCATCGTGTTCTAGAGGCTGCACGGAGGTCTGCCGAGTGTTTTGCAAGAAGAGAAAGAAAGTTGTCCAAAACAGCTTGCAATCGAATGTTCATGTGAATAGAAAAGGCAGGAGAGTGGTCAGGTACTGTTTTCTCTCAGTTGGCATGCTGCGCACACAATCGCAGTGTTGTACAGCTTGTTTCATCACCTTTGCGAAGTTGCCGCTCTCTCCAGCTCCCGGAGACGAAGAAGCTGCTTCTTCGCGCAAAGACGATTCTGCCGCTCACAGTGCTCTGCGGTGTGCGCCTTCTGCCGAAAGAGGCACGGGAGCGGTGCTTAGCTCTGCAGAGCACCGTACCTTCGTCTTTAGCCTCTCTTCTCGTCTACATCTTAGCAAAAAGCTTTTCCACTCTGTCTGGCAAGGAGAAACTGTGCCAGCACAAAAAACATCTCCCATCGTGCTCTAGAGGCTGCACGGAGGTCTGTCGAGTGTTTTGCAAGAAGAGAAAGAAAGTTGTCCAAAACAGCTTGCAATCGAATGTTCATGTGAATAGAAAAGGCAGGAGAGTGGTCAGGTACTGTTTTCTCTCACTTGGCACGCTGCGCACACAATCGCAGTGTTGTACAGCTTGTTTCATCACCTTTGCGAAGTTGCCGCTCTCTCCGGCTCCCGGAGACGAAGAAGCTGCTTCTTCGCGCAAAGACGATTCTGCCGCTCACAGTGCTCTGCGGTGTGCGCCTTCTGCCGAAAGAGGTCCGGGAGCGGTGCTTAGCTCTGCAGAGCACCGTACCTTCGTCTTTAGCCTCTCTTCTCGTCTACATCTTAGCAAAAAGCTTTTCCACTCTGTCTGGCAAGGAGAAACTGTGCCAGCACAGAAAACATCTCCCATCGTGTTCTAGAGGCTGCACGCAGGTCTGCCGAGTGTTTTGCAAGAAGAGAAAGAAAGTTCTCCAAAACAGCTTGCAATCGAATATTCATGTGAATAGAAAAGACAGGAGAGTGGTCAGGTACTGTTTTCTCTCAGTTGGCAAGCTGCGCACACAATCGCAGTGTTGTACAGCTTGTTTCATCACCTTTGCGAAGTTGCCGCTCTCTCCGGCTCCCGGAGACGAAGAAGCTGCTTCTTCGCGCAAAGACGATTCTGCCGCTCACAGTGCTCTGCGGTGTGCGCCTTCTGCCGAAAGAGCCCCGGGAGCGGTGCTTAGCTCTGAGAAGCACCATACGTGCTTCTTTAGCCTCTCTTCTCGTCTACATCTTAGCAAAAAGCTTTTCCACTCTGTCTGGCAAGGAGAAACTGTGCCAGCACAGAAAACATCTCCCATCGTGTTCTAGAGGCTGCACGGAGGTCTGCCGAGTGTTTTGCAAGAAGAGAAAGAAAGTTGTCCAAAACAGCTTCCAATCGAATGTTCATGTGAATAGAAAAGGCAGGAGAGTGGTCAGGCACTGTTTTCTCTCAGTTGGCAAGCTGCGCACACAATCGCAGTGTTGTACAGCTTGTTTCATCACCTTTGCGAAGTTGCCGCTCTCTCCGGCTCCCGGAGACGAAGAAGCTGCTTCTTCGCGCAAAGACGATTCTGCCGCTCACAGTGCTCTGCGGTGTGCGCCTTCTGCCGAAAGACGCCCGGGAGCGGTGCTTAGCTCTGCAGAGCACCGTACCTTCGTCTTTAGCCTCTCTTCTCGTCTACATCTTAGCAAAAAGCTTTTCCACTCTGTCTGGCAAGGAGAAACTGTGCCAGCACAAAAAACATCTCCCATCGTGTTCTAGAGGCTGCACGGAGGTCTGCCGAGTGTTTTGCAAGAAGAGAAAGAAAGTTCTCCAAAACAGCTTGCAATCGAATGTTCATGTGAATAGAAAAGGCAGGAGAGTGGTCAGGTACTGTTTTCTCTCACTTGGCACGCTGCGCACACAATCGCAGTGTTGTACAGCTTGTTTCATCACCTTTGCGAAGTTGCCGCTCTCTCCGGCTCCCGGAGACGAAGAAGCTGCTTCTTCGCGCAAAGACGATTCTGCCGCTCACAGTGCTCTGCGGTGTGCGCCTTCTGCCGAAAGACGCCCGGGAGCGGTGCTTAGCTCTGCAGAGCACCGTACCTTCGTCTTTAGCCTCTCTTCTCGTCTACATCTTAGCAAAAAGCTTTTCCACTCTGTCTGGCAAGGAGAAACTGTGCCAGCACAAAAAACATCTCCCATCGTCTTCTAGAGGCTGCACGGAGGTCTGCCGAGTGTTTTGCAAGAAGAGAAAGAAAGTTGTCCAAAACAGCTTGCAATCGAATGTTCATGTGAATAGAAAAGGCAGGAGAGTGGTCAGGTACTGTTTTCTCTCAGTTGGCAAGCTGCGCACACAATCGCAGTGTTGTACAGCTTGTTTCATCACCTTTGCGAAGTTGCCGCTCTCTCCGGCTCCCGGAGACGAAGAAGCTGCTTCTTCGCGCAAAGACGATTCTGCCGCTCACAGTGCTCTGCGGTGTGCGCCTTCTGCCGAAAGACGCCCGGGAGCGGTGCTTAGCTCTGAGAAGCACCATACGTGCTTCTTTAGCCTCCCTTCTCGTCTACATCTTAGCAAAAAGCTTTTCCACTCTGTCTGGCAAGGAGAAACTGTGCCAGCACAGAAAACATCTCCCATCGTGTTCTAGAGGCTGCACGGAGGTCTGCCGAGTGTTTTGCAAGAAGAGAAAGAAAGTTCTCCAAAACAGCTTCCAATCGAATGTTCATGTGAATAGAAAAGGCAGGAGAGTGGTCAGGCACTGTTTTCTCTCAGTTAGCAAGCTGCGCACACAATCGCAGTGTTGTACAGCTTGTTTCATCACCTTTGCCAAGTTGCCGCTCTCTCCGGCTCCCGGAGACGAAGAAGCTGCTTCTTCGCGCAAAGACGATTCTGCCGCTCACAGTGCTCTGCGGTGTGCGCCTTCTGCCGAAAGACGCCCGGGAGCGGTGCTTAGCTCTACAGAGCACCGTACCTTCGTCTTTAGCCTCTCTTCTCGTCTACATCTTAGCAAAAAGCTTTTCCACTCTGTCTGGCAAGGAGAAACTGTGCCAGCACAGAAAACATCTCCCATCGTGTTCTAGAGGCTGCACGGAGGTCTGCCGAGTGTTTTGCAGGAAGAGAAAGAAAGTTGTCCAAAACAGCTTGCAATCGAATGTTCATGTGAATAGAAAAGGCAGGAGAGTGGTCAGGTACTGTTTTCTCTCAGTTGGCAAGCTGCGCACACAATCGCAGTGTTGTACAGCTTGTTTCATCACCTTTGCGAAGTTGCCGCTCTCTCCGGCTCCCGGAGACGAAGAAGCTGCTTCTTCGCGCAAAGACGATTCTGCCGCTCACAGTGCTCTGCGGTGTGCGCCTTCTGCCGAAAGAGGTCCGGGAGCGGTGCTTAGCTCTGCAGAGCACCGTATCTTCGTCTTTAGCCTCTCTTCTCGTCTACATCTTAGCAAAAAGCTTTTCCACTCTGTCTGGCAAGGAGAAACTGTGCCAGCACAAAAAACATCTCCCATCGTGTTCTAGAGGCTGCACGCAGGTCTGCCGAGTGTTTTGCAGGAAGAGAAAGAAAGTTGTCCAAAACAGCTTGCAATCGAATGTTCATGTGAATAGAAAAGCCAGGAGAGTGGTCAGGTACTGTTTTCTCTCAGTTGGCAAGCTGCGCACACAATCGCAGTGTTGTACAGCTTGTTTCATCACCTTTGCGAAGTTGCCGCTCTCTCCGGCTCCCGGAGACGAAGAAGCTGCTTCTTCGCGCAAAGACGATTCTGCCGCTCACAGTGCTCTGCGGTGTGCGCCTTCTGCCGAAAGAGGTCCGGGAGCGGTGCTTAGCTCTGCAGAGCACCGTACCTTCGTCTTTAGCCTCTCTTCTCGTCTACATCTTAGCAAAAAGCTTTTCCACTCTGTCTGGCAAGGAGAAACTGTGCCAGCACAGAAAACATCTCCCATCGTGTTCTAGAGGCTGCACGGAGGTCTGCGGAGTGTTTTGCAAGAAGAGAAAAAAAGTTGTCCAAAGCAGCTTGCAATCGAATGTTCATGTGAATAGAAAAGGCAGGAGAGTGGTCAGGTACTGTTTTCTCTCAGTTGGCATGTTGGGCACACAATCGCAGGGTTGTACAGCTTGTTTCATTACCTTTGCGAAGTAGCCGCTCTCTCCGGCTCCCGGAGACGAAGAAGCTGCTTCTTCGCGCAAAGACGATTCTGCCGCTCACAGTGCTCTGCGGTGTGCGCCTTCTGCCGAAAGAGCCCCGGGAGCTGTGCTTAGCTCTGAGAAGCACCATACGTGCTTCTTTAGCCTCTCTTCTCGTCTACATCTTAGCAAAAAGCTTTTCCACTCTGTCTGGCAAGGAGAAACTGTGCCAGCACAGAAAACATCTCCCATCGTGTTCTAGAGGCTGCACGGAGGTCTGCCGAGTGTTTTGCAAGAAGAGAAAGAAAGTTGTCCAAAACAGCTTGCAATCGAATGTTCATGTGATTACATAAGGCAGGAGAGTGGTCAGGTACTGTTTTCTCTCATTTGGCATGCGGCGCACACAATCGCAGTGTTGTACAGCTTGTTTCATCACCTTTGCGAAGTTGCCGCTCTCTCCGGCTCCCGGAGACGAAGAAGCTGCTTCTTCGCGCAAAGACGATTCTGCCGCTCACAGTGCTCTGCGGTGTGCGCCTTCTGCCGAAAGAGCCCCGGGAGCGGTGCTTAGCTCTGAGAAGCACCGTACCTGCTTCTTTAGCCTCTCTTCTCGTCTACATCTTAGCAAAAAGCTTTTCCACTCTGTCTGGCAAGGAGAAACTGTGCCAGCACAGAAAACATCTCCCATCGTGTTCTAGAGGCTGCACGGAGGTCTGTCGAGTGTTTTGCAAGAAGAGAAAGAAAGTTGTCCAAAACAGCTTGCAATCGAATGTTCATGTGAATAGAAAAGGCAGGAGAGTGGTCAGGTACTGTTTTCTCTCACTTGGCAAGCTGCGCACACAATCGCAGTGTTGTACAGCTTGTTTCATCACCTTTGCGAAGTTGCCGCTCTCTCCGGCTCCCGGAGACGAAGAAGCTGCTTCTTCGCGCAAAGACGATTCTGCCGCTCACAGTGCTCTGCCGTGTGCGCCTTCTGCCGAAAGACGCCCGGGAGCGGTGCTTAGCTCTGCAGAGCACCGTACCTTCGTCTTTAGCCTCTCTTCTCGTCTACATCTTAGCAAAAATCTTTTCCACTCTGTCTGGCAAGGAGAAACTGTGCCAGCACAGAAAACATCTCCCATCGTGTTCTAGAGGCTGCACGGAGGTCTGCCGAGTGTTTTGCAAGAAGAGAAAGAAAGTTGTCCAAAACAGCTTGCAATCGAATGTTCATGTGAATAGAAAAGGCAGGAGAGTGGTCAGGTACTGTTTTCTCTCAGTTGGCAAGCTGGGCACACAATCGCAGGGTTGTACAGCTTGTTTCATCACCTTTGCGAAGTTGCCGCTCTCTCCGGCTCCCGGAGACGAAGAAGCTGCTTCTTCGCGCAAAGACGATTCTGCCGCTCACAGTGCTCTGCGGTGTGCGACTTCTGCCGAAAGAGCCCCGGGAGCGGTGCTTAGCTCTGAGAAGCACCATACGTGCTTCTTTAGCCTCTCTTCTCATCTACATCTTAGCAAAAAGCTTTTCCACTCTGTCTGGCAAGGAGAAACTGTGCCAGCACAGAAAACATCTCCCATCGTATTCTAGAGGTAGCACGGAGGTCTGCCGAGTGTTTTGCAAGAAGAGAAAGAAAGTTGTCCAAAACAGCTTGCAATCGAATGTTCATGTGATTACATAAGGCAGGAGAGTGGTCAGGTACTGTTTTCTCTCATTTGGCATGCTGCGCACACAATGCAGTGTTGTACAGCTTGTTTCATCACCTTTGCGAAGTTGCCGCTCTCTCCGGCTCCCGGAGACGAAGAAGCTGCTTCTTCGCGCAAAGACGATTCTAGCCGCTCACAGTGCTCTGCGGTGTGCGCCTTCTGCGAAAGAGCCCCGGGAGCGGTGCTTAGCTTTGAGAAGCACCGTACCTGCTTCTTTAGCCTCTCTTCTCGTCTACATCTTAGCAAAAAGCTTTTCCACTCTGTCTGGCAAGGAGAAACTGTGCCAGCACAGAAAACATCTCCCATCGTGTTCTAGAGGCTGCACGGAGGTCTGCCGAGTGTTTTGCAAGAAGAGAAAGAAAGTTGTCCAAAACAGCTTGCAATCGAATGTTCATGTGAATAGAAAAGGCAGGAGAGTGGTCAGGTACTGTTTTCTCTCAGTTGGCAAGCTGCGCACACAATCGCAGTGTTGTACAGCTTGTTTCATCACCTTTGCGAAGTTGCCGCTCTCTCCGGCTCCCGGAGACGAAGAAGCTGCTTCTTCGCGCAAAGACGATTCTGCCGCTCACAGTGCTCTGCTGTGTGCGCCTTCTGCCGAAAGAGGTCCGGGAGCGGTGCTTAGCTCTGCAGAGCACCGTACCTTCGTCTTTAGCCTCTCTTCTCGTCTACATCTTAGCAAAAAGCTTTTCCACTCTGTCTGGCAAGGAGAAACTGTGCCAGCACAAAAAACATCTCCCATCGTGTTCTAGAGGCTGCACGCAGGTCTGCCGAGTGTTTTGCAGGAAGAGAAAGAAAGTTGTCCAAAACAGCTTGCAATCGAATGTTCATCTGAATAGAAAAGCCAGGAGAGTGGTCAGGTACTGTTTTCTCTCAGTTGGCAGGCTGCGCACACAATCGCAGTGTTGTACAGCTTGTTTCATCACCTTTGCGAAGTTGCCGCTCTCTCCGGCTCCCGGAGACGAAGAAGCTGCTTCTTCGCGCAAAGACGATTCTGCCGCTCACAGTGCTCTGCGGTGTGCGCCTTCTGCCGAAAGAGCCCCGGGAGCTGTGCTTAGCTCTGAGAAGCACCATACGTGCTTCTTTAGCCTCTCTTCTCGTCTACATCTTAGCAAAAAGCTTTTCCACTCTGTCTGGCAAGGAGAAACTGTGCCAGCACAGAAAACATCTCCCATCGTGTTCTAGAGGCTGCACGGAGGTCTGCCGAGTGTTTTGCAAGAAGAGAAAGAAAGTTGTCCAAAACAGCTTGCAATCGAATGTTCATGTGATTACATAAGGCAGGAGAGTGGTCAGGTACTGTTTTCTCTCATTTGGCATGCTGCGCACACAATCGCAGTGTTGTACAGCTTGTTTCATCACCTTTGCGAAGTTGCCGCTCTCTCCGGCTCCCGGAGACGAAGAAGCTGCTTCTTCGCGCAAAGACGATTCTGCCGCTCACAGTGCTCTGCGGTGTGCGCCTTCTGCCGAAAGAGCCCCGGGAGCGGTGCTTAGCTCTGAGAAGCACCGTACCTGCTTCTTTAGCCTCTCTTCTCGTCTACATCTTAGCAAAAAGCTTTTCCACTCTGTCTGGCAAGGAGAAACTGTGCCAGCACAGAAAACATCTCCCATCGTGTTCTAGAGGCTGCACGGAGGTCTGTCGAGTGTTTTGCAAGAAGAGAAAGAAAGTTGTCCAAAACAGCTTGCAATCGAATGTTCATGTGAATAGAAAAGGCAGGAGAGTGGTCAGGTACTGTTTTCTCTCACTTGGCAAGCTGCGCACACAATCGCAGTGTTGTACAGCTTGTTTCATCACCTTTGCGAAGTTGCCGCTCTCTCCGGCTCCCGGAGACGAAGAAGCTGCTTCTTCGCGCAAAGACGATTCTGCCGCTCACAGTGCTCTGCGGTGTGCGCCTTCTGCCGAAAGAGGTCCGGGAGCGGTGCTTAGCTCTGCAGAGCACCGTACCTTCGTCTTTAGCCTCTCTTCTCGTCTACATCTTAGCAAAAAGCTTTTCCACTCTGTCTGGCAAGGAGAAACTGTGCCAGCACAAAAAACATCTCCCATCGTGTTCTAGAGGCTGCACGGAGGTCTGCCGAGTGTTTTGCAGGAAGAGAAAGAAAGTTGTCCAAAACAGCTTGCAATCGAATGTTCATCTGAATAGAAAAGGCAGGAGAGTGGTCAGGTACTGTTTTCTCTCACTTGGCAAGCTGGGCACACAATCGCAGGGTTGTACAGCTTGTTTCATCACCTTTGCGAAGTTGCCGCTCTCTCCGGCTCCCGGAGACGAAGAAGCTGCTTCTTCGCGCAAAGACGATTCTGCCGCTCACAGTGCTCTGCCGTATGCGCCTTCTGCCGAAAGAGGTCCGGGAGCGGTGCTTAGCTCTGCAGAGCACCGTACCTTCGTCTTTAGCCTCTCTTCTCGTCTACATCTTAGCAAAAATCTTTTCCACTCTGTCTGGCAAGGAGAAACTGTGCCAGCACAGAAAACATCTCCCATCGTGTTCTAGAGGCTGCACGGAGGTCTGCCGAGTGTTTTGCAAGAAGAGAAAGAAAGTTGTCCAAAACAGCTTGCAATCGAATGTTCATGTGAATAGAAAAGGCAGGAGAGTGGTCAGGTACTGTTTTCTCTCAGTTGGCAAGCTGGGCACACAATCGCAGTGTTGTACAGCTTGTTTCATCACCTTTGCGAAGTTGCCGCTCTCTCCGGCTCCCGGAGACGAAGAAGCTGCTTCTTCGCGCAAAGACGATTCTGCCGCTCACAGTGCTCTGCGGTGTGCGACTTCTGCCGAAAGAGCCCCGGGAGCGGTGCTTAGCTCTGAGAAGCACCATACGTGCTTCTTTAGCCTCTCTTCTCATCTACATCTTAGCAAAAAGCTTTTCCACTCTGTCTGGCAAGGAGAAACTGTGCCAGCACAGAAAACATCTCCCATCGTATTCTAGAGGCTGCACGGAGGTCTGCCGAGTGTTTTGCAAGAAGAGAAAGAAAGTTGTCCAAAACAGCTTGCAATCGAATGTTCATGTGATTACATAAGGCAGGAGAGTGGTCAGGTACTGTTTTCTCTCATTTGGCATGCTGCGCACACAATCGCAGTGTTGTACAGCTTGTTTCATCACCTTTGCGAAGTTGCCGCTCTCTCCGGCTCCCGGAGACGAAGAAGCTGCTTCTTCGCGCAAAGACGATTCTGCCGCTCACAGTGCTCTGCGGTGTGCGCCTTCTGCCGAAAGAGCCCCGGGAGCGGTGCTTAGCTTTGAGAAGCACCGTACCTGCTTCTTTAGCCTCTCTTCTCGTCTACATCTTAGCAAAAAGCTTTTCCACTCTGTCTGGCAAGGAGAAACTGTGCCAGCACAGAAAACATCTCCCATCGTGTTCTAGAGGCTGCACGGAGGTCTGCCGAGTGTTTTGCAGGAAAGAAAGAATGTTGTCCAAAACAGCTTGCAATCGAATGTTCATGTGAATAGAAAAGGCAGGAGAGTGGTCAGGTACTGTTTTCTCTCAGTTGGCAAGCTGGGCACACAATCGCAGTGTTGTACAGCTTGTTTCATCACCTTTGCGAAGTTGCCGCTCTCTCCGGCTCCCGGAGACGAAGAAGCTGCTTCTTCGCGCAAAGACGATTCTGCCGCTCACAGTGCTCTGCGGTGTGCGCCTTCTGCCGAAAGAGCCCCGGGAGATGTGCTTAGCTCTGAGAAGCACCATACGTGCTTCTTTAGCCTCTCTTCTCGTCTACATCTTAGCAAAAAGCTTTTCCACTCTGTCTGGCAAGGAGAAACTGTGCCGGCACAAAAAACATCTCCCATCGTGTTCTAGAGGCTGCACGGAGGTCTGCCGAGTGTTTTGCAAGAAGAGAAAGAAAGTTCTCCAAAACAGCTTGCAATCGAATGTTCATGTGAATAGAAAAGGCAGGAGAGTGGTCAGGTACTGTTTTCTCTCAGTTGGCAAGCTGCGCACACAATCGCAGTGTTGTACAGCTTGTTTCATCACCTTTGCGATGCTGCCGCTCTCTCCGGCTCCCGGAGACGAAGAAGATGCTTCTTCGCGCAAAGACGATTCTGCCGCTCACTGTGTTCTGCTATGTGTGTCTTCTGCAGAAAGAGGCCCGGGAGCTGTTTTTAGCTCTGCAGAGTACCATACGTGCTTCTTTAGCCTCTCTTCTCGTCTACATCTTAGAAAAAAGCTTTTCCACTCTGTCTGGCAAGGAGAAACTGTGCCAGCACAAAAAACATCTCCCATCGTGTTCTAGAGGCTGCACGGAGGTCTGCCGAGTGTTTTGCAAGAAGAGAAAGAAAGTTGTCCAAAACAGCTTGCAATCGAATGTTCATCTGAATAGAAAAGCCAGGAGAGTGGTCAGGTACTGTTTTCTCTCAGTTGGCAGGCTGCGCACACAATCGCAGTGTTGTACAGCTTGTTTCATCACCTTTGCGAAGTTGCCGCTCTCTCCGGCTCCCGGAGACGAAGAAGCTGCTTCTTCGCGCAAAGACGATTCTGCCGCTCACAGTGCTCTGCGGTGTGCGCCTTCTGCCGAAAGAGCCCCGGGAGCTGTGCTTAGCTCTGAGAAGCACCATACGTGCTTCTTTAGCCTCTCTTCTCGTCTACATCTTAGCAAAAAGCTTTTCCACTCTGTCTGGCAAGGAGAAACTGTGCCAGCACAGAAAACATCTCCCATCGTGTTCTAGAGGCTGCACGGAGGTCTGCCGAGTGTTTTGCAAGAAGAGAAAGAAAGTTGTCCAAAACAGCTTGCAATCGAATGTTCATGTGAATAGAAAAGGCAGGAGAGTGGTCAGGTACTGTTTTCTCTCAGTTGGCAAGCTGCGCACACAATCGCAGTGTTGTACAGCTTGTTTCATCACCTTTGCGAAGTTGCCGCTCTCTCCGGCTCCCGGAGACGAAGAAGCTGCTTCTTCGCGCAAAGACGATTCTGCCGCTCACAGTGCTCTGCGGTGTGCGCCTTCTGCCGAAAGAGGCCCGGGAGCGGTGCTTAGCTCTGCAGAGCACCGGACCTTCGTCTTTAGCCTCTCTTCTCGTCTACATCTTAGCAAAAAGCTTTTCCACTCTGTCTGGCAAGGAGAAACTGTGCCAGCACAGAAAACATCTCCCATCGTGTTCTAGAGGCTGCACGCAGGTCTGCCGAGTGTTTTGCAAGAAGAGAAAGAAAGTTGTCCAAAACAGCTTGCAATCGAATGTTCATGTGAATAGAAAAGGCAGGAGAGTGGTCAGGTACTGTTTTCTCTCAGTTGGCAAGCTGCGCACACAATCGCAGTGTTGTACAGCTTGTTTCATCACCTTTGCGAAGTTGCCGCTCTCTCCGGCTCCCGGAGACGAAGAAGCTGCTTCTTCGCGCAAAGACGATTCTGCCGCTCACAGTGCTCTGCGGTGTGCGCCTTCTGCCGAAAGAGGTCCGGAAGCGGTGCTTAGCTCTGTAGAGCACCGTACCTTCGTCTTTAGCCTCTCTTCTCGTCTACATCTTAGCAAAAAGCTTTTCCACTCTGTCTGGCAAGGAGAAACTGTGCCAGCACAGAAAACATCTCCCATCGTCTTCTAGAGGCTGCACGGAGGTCTGCCGAGTGTTTTGCAGGAAAGAAAGAATGTTGTCCAAAACAGCTTGCAATCGAATGTTCATGTGAATAGAAAAGGCAGGAGAGTGGTCAGGTACTGTTTTCTCTCAGTTGGCAAGCTGGGCACACAATCGCAGGGTTGTACAGCTTGTTTCATCACCTTTGCGAAGTTGCCGCTCTCTCCGGCTCCCGGAGACGAAGAAGCTGCTTCTTCGCGCAAAGACGATTCTGCCGCTCACAGTGCTCTGCGGTGTGCGCCTTCTGCCGAAAGAGCCCCGGGAGCTGTGCTTAGCTCTGAGAAGCACCATACGTGCTTCTTTAGCCTCTCTTCTCGTCTACATCTTAGCAAAAAGCTTTTCCACTCTGTCTGGCAAGGAGAAACTGTGCCGGCACAAAAAACATCTCCCATCGTGTTCTAGAGGCTGCACGGAGGTCTGCCGAGTGTTTTGCAAGAAGAGAAAGAAAGTTCTCCAAAACAGCTTACAATCGAATGTTCATGTGAATAGAAAAGGCAGGAGAGGGGTCAGGTACTGTTTTCTCTCAGTTGGCAAGCTGCGCACACAATCGCAGTGTTGTACAGCTTGTTTCATCACCTTTGCGAAGTTGCCGCTCTCTCCGGCTCCCGGAGACGAAGAAGCTGCTTCTTCGCGCAAAGACGATTCTGCCGCTCACAGTGCTCTGCGGTGTGCGCCTTCTGCCGAAAGAGCCCCGGGAGCGGTGCTTAGCTCTGCAGAGCACCGGACCTTCGTCTTTAGCCTCTCTTCTCGTCTACATCTTAGCAAAAAGCTTTTCCACTCTGTCTGGCAAGGAGAAACTGTGCCAGCACAGAAAACATCTCCCATCGTGTTCTAGAGGCTGCACGGAGGTCTGCCGAGTGTTTTGCAAGAAGAGAAAGAAAGTTGTCCAAAACAGCTTGCAATCGAATGTTCATGTGAATAGAAAAGGCAGGAGAGTGGTCAGGTACTGTTTTCTCTCAGTTGGCAAGTTGGGCACACAATCGCAGGGTTGTACAGCTTGTTTCATTACCTTTGCGAAGTAGCCGCTCTCTCCGGCTCCCGGAGACGAAGAAGCTGCTTCTTCGCGCAAAGACGATTCTGCCGCTCACAGTGCTCTGCGGTGTGCGCCTTCTGCCGAAAGAGCCCCGGGAGCTGTGCTTAGCTCTGAGAAGCACCATACGTGCTTCTTTAGCCTCTCTTCTCGTCTACATCTTAGCAAAAAGCTTTTCCACTCTGTCTGGCAAGGAGAAACTGTGCCAGCACAGAAAACATCTCCCATCGTGTTCTAGAGGCTGCACGGAGGTCTGCCGAGTGTTTTGCAAGAAGAGAAAGAAAGTTGTCCAAAACAGCTTGCAATCGAATGTTCATGTGATTACATAAGGCAGGAGAGTGGTCAGGTACTGTTTTCTCTCATTTGGCATGCGGCGCACACAATCGCAGTGTTGTACAGCTTGTTTCATCACCTTTGCGAAGTTGCCGCTCTCTCCGGCTCCCGGAGACGAAGAAGCTGCTTCTTCGCGCAAAGACGATTCTGCCGCTCACAGTGCTCTGCGGTGTGCGCCTTCTGCCGAAAGAGCCCCGGGAGCGGTGCTTAGCTCTGAGAAGCACCGTACCTGCTTCTTTAGCCTCTCTTCTCGTCTACATCTTAGCAAAAAGCTTTTCCACTCTGTCTGGCAAGGAGAAACTGTGCCAGCACAGAAAACATCTCCCATCGTGTTCTAGAGGCTGCACGGAGGTCTGTCGAGTGTTTTGCAAGAAGAGAAAGAAAGTTGTCCAAAACAGCTTGCAATCGAATGTTCATGTGAATAGAAAAGGCAGGAGAGTGGTCAGGTACTGTTTTCTCTCACTTGGCAAGCTGCGCACACAATCGCAGTGTTGTACAGCTTGTTTCATCACCTTTGCGAAGTTGCCGCTCTCTCCGGCTCCCGGAGACGAAGAAGCTGCTTCTTCGCGCAAAGACGATTCTGCCGCTCACAGTGCTCTGCCGTGTGCGCCTTCTGCCGAAAGACGCCCGGGAGCGGTGCTTAGCTCTGCAGAGCACCGTACCTTCGTCTTTAGCCTCTCTTCTCGTCTACATCTTAGCAAAAATCTTTTCCACTCTGTCTGGCAAGGAGAAACTGTGCCAGCACAGAAAACATCTCCCATCGTGTTCTAGAGGCTGCACGGAGGTCTGCCGAGTGTTTTGCAAGAAGAGAAAGAAAGTTGTCCAAAACAGCTTGCAATCGAATGTTCATGTGAATAGAAAAGGCAGGAGAGTGGTCAGGTACTGTTTTCTCTCAGTTGGCAAGCTGGGCACACAATCGCAGGGTTGTACAGCTTGTTTCATCACCTTTGCGAAGTTGCCGCTCTCTCCGGCTCCCGGAGACGAAGAAGCTGCTTCTTCGCGCAAAGACGATTCTGCCGCTCACAGTGCTCTGCGGTGTGCGACTTCTGCCGAAAGAGCCCCGGGAGCGGTGCTTAGCTCTGAGAAGCACCATACGTGCTTCTTTAGCCTCTCTTCTCATCTACATCTTAGCAAAAAGCTTTTCCACTCTGTCTGGCAAGGAGAAACTGTGCCAGCACAGAAAACATCTCCCATCGTATTCTAGAGGCTGCACGGAGGTCTGCCGAGTGTTTTGCAAGAAGAGAAAGAAAGTTGTCCAAAACAGCTTGCAATCGAATGTTCATGTGATTACATAAGGCAGGAGAGTGGTCAGGTACTGTTTTCTCTCATTTGGCATGCTGCGCACACAATCGCAGTGTTGTACAGCTTGTTTCATCACCTTTGCGAAGTTGCCGCTCTCTCCGGCTCCCGGAGACGAAGAAGCTGCTTCTTCGCGCAAAGACGATTCTGCCGCTCACAGTGCTCTGCGGTGTGCGCCTTCTGCCGAAAGAGCCCCGGGAGCGGTGCTTAGCTTTGAGAAGCACCGTACCTGCTTCTTTAGCCTCTCTTCTCGTCTACATCTTAGCAAAAAGCTTTTCCACTCTGTCTGGCAAGGAGAAACTGTGCCAGCACAGAAAACATCTCCCATCGTGTTCTAGAGGCTGCACGGAGGTCTGCCGAGTGTTTTGCAAGAAGAGAAAGAAAGTTGTCCAAAACAGCTTGCAATCGAATGTTCATGTGAATAGAAAAGGCAGGAGAGTGGTCAGGTACTGTTTTCTCTCAGTTGGCAAGCTGCGCACACAATCGCAGTGTTGTACAGCTTGTTTCATCACCTTTGCGAAGTTGCCGCTCTCTCCGGCTCCCGGAGACGAAGAAGCTGCTTCTTCGCGCAAAGACGATTCTGCCGCTCACAGTGCTCTGCTGTGTGCGCCTTCTGCCGAAAGAGGTCCGGGAGCGGTGCTTAGCTCTGCAGAGCACCGTACCTTCGTCTTTAGCCTCTCTTCTCGTCTACATCTTAGCAAAAAGCTTTTCCACTCTGTCTGGCAAGGAGAAACTGTGCCAGCACAAAAAACATCTCCCATCGTGTTCTAGAGGCTGCACGCAGGTCTGCCGAGTGTTTTGCAGGAAGAGAAAGAAAGTTGTCCAAAACAGCTTGCAATCGAATGTTCATCTGAATAGAAAAGCCAGGAGAGTGGTCAGGTACTGTTTTCTCTCAGTTGGCAGGCTGCGCACACAATCGCAGTGTTGTACAGCTTGTTTCATCACCTTTGCGAAGTTGCCGCTCTCTCCGGCTCCCGGAGACGAAGAAGCTGCTTCTTCGCGCAAAGACGATTCTGCCGCTCACAGTGCTCTGCGGTGTGCGCCTTCTGCCGAAAGAGCCCCGGGAGCTGTGCTTAGCTCTGAGAAGCACCATACGTGCTTCTTTAGCCTCTCTTCTCGTCTACATCTTAGCAAAAAGCTTTTCCACTCTGTCTGGCAAGGAGAAACTGTGCCAGCACAGAAAACATCTCCCATCGTGTTCTAGAGGCTGCACGGAGGTCTGCCGAGTGTTTTGCAAGAAGAGAAAGAAAGTTGTCCAAAACAGCTTGCAATCGAATGTTCATGTGAATAGAAAAGGCAGGAGAGTGGTCAGGTACTGTTTTCTCTCATTTGGCATGCTGCGCACACAATCGCAGTGTTGTACAGCTTGTTTCATCACCTTTGCGAAGTTGCCGCTCTCTCCGGCTCCCGGAGACGAAGAAGCTGCTTCTTCGCGCAAAGACGATTCTGCCGCTCACAGTGCTCTGCGGTGTGCGCCTTCTGCCGAAAGAGCCCCGGGAGCGGTGCTTAGCTCTGAGAAGCACCGTACCTGCTTCTTTAGCCTCTCTTCTCGTCTACATCTTAGCAAAAAGCTTTTCCACTCTGTCTGGCAAGGAGAAACTGTGCCAGCACAGAAAACATCTCCCATCGTGTTCTAGAGGCTGCACGGAGGTCTGTCGAGTGTTTTGCAAGAAGAGAAAGAAAGTTGTCCAAAACAGCTTGCAATCGAATGTTCATGTGAATAGAAAAGGCAGGAGAGTGGTCAGGTACTGTTTTCTCTCACTTGGCAAGCTGCGCACACAATCGCAGTGTTGTACAGCTTGTTTCATCACCTTTGCGAAGTTGCCGCTCTCTCCGGCTCCCGGAGACGAAGAAGCTGCTTCTTCGCGCAAAGACGATTCTGCCGCTCACAGTGCTCTGCGGTGTGCGCCTTCTGCCGAAAGAGGTCCGGGAGCGGTGCTTAGCTCTGCAGAGCACCGTACCTTCGTCTTTAGCCTCTCTTCTCGTCTACATCTTAGCAAAAAGCTTTTCCACTCTGTCTGGCAAGGAGAAACTGTGCCAGCACAAAAAACATCTCCCATCGTGTTCTAGAGGCTGCACGGAGGTCTGCCGAGTGTTTTGCAGGAAGAGAAAGAAAGTTGTCCAAAACAGCTTGCAATCGAATGTTCATCTGAATAGAAAAGGCAGGAGAGTGGTCAGGTACTGTTTTCTCTCACTTGGCAAGCTGGGCACACAATCGCAGGGTTGTACAGCTTGTTTCATCACCTTTGCGAAGTTGCCGCTCTCTCCGGCTCCCGGAGACGAAGAAGCTGCTTCTTCGCGCAAAGACGATTCTGCCGCTCACAGTGCTCTGCCGTATGCGCCTTCTGCCGAAAGAGGTCCGGGAGCGGTGCTTAGCTCTGCAGAGCACCGTACCTTCGTCTTTAGCCTCTCTTCTCGTCTACATCTTAGCAAAAATCTTTTCCACTCTGTCTGGCAAGGAGAAACTGTGCCAGCACAGAAAACATCTCCCATCGTGTTCTAGAGGCTGCACGGAGGTCTGCCGAGTGTTTTGCAAGAAGAGAAAGAAAGTTGTCCAAAACAGCTTGCAATCGAATGTTCATGTGAATAGAAAAGGCAGGAGAGTGGTCAGGTACTGTTTTCTCTCAGTTGGCAAGCTGGGCACACAATCGCAGTGTTGTACAGCTTGTTTCATCACCTTTGCGAAGTTGCCGCTCTCTCCGGCTCCCGGAGACGAAGAAGCTGCTTCTTCGCGCAAAGACGATTCTGCCGCTCACAGTGCTCTGCGGTGTGCGACTTCTGCCGAAAGAGCCCCGGGAGCGGTGCTTAGCTCTGAGAAGCACCATACGTGCTTCTTTAGCCTCTCTTCTCATCTACATCTTAGCAAAAAGCTTTTCCACTCTGTCTGGCAAGGAGAAACTGTGCCAGCACAGAAAACATCTCCCATCGTATTCTAGAGGCTGCACGGAGGTCTGCCGAGTGTTTTGCAAGAAGAGAAAGAAAGTTGTCCAAAACAGCTTGCAATCGAATGTTCATGTGATTACATAAGGCAGGAGAGTGGTCAGGTACTGTTTTCTCTCATTTGGCATGCTGCGCACACAATCGCAGTGTTGTACAGCTTGTTTCATCACCTTTGCGAAGTTGCCGCTCTCTCCGGCTCCCGGAGACGAAGAAGCTGCTTCTTCGCGCAAAGACGATTCTGCCGCTCACAGTGCTCTGCGGTGTGCGCCTTCTGCCGAAAGAGCCCCGGGAGCGGTGCTTAGCTTTGAGAAGCACCGTACCTGCTTCTTTAGCCTCTCTTCTCGTCTACATCTTAGCAAAAAGCTTTTCCACTCTGTCTGGCAAGGAGAAACTGTGCCAGCACAGAAAACATCTCCCATCGTGTTCTAGAGGCTGCACGGAGGTCTGCCGAGTGTTTTGCAGGAAAGAAAGAATGTTGTCCAAAACAGCTTGCAATCGAATGTTCATGTGAATAGAAAAGGCAGGAGAGTGGTCAGGTACTGTTTTCTCTCAGTTGGCAAGCTGGGCACACAATCGCAGTGTTGTACAGCTTGTTTCATCACCTTTGCGAAGTTGCCGCTCTCTCCGGCTCCCGGAGACGAAGAAGCTGCTTCTTCGCGCAAAGACGATTCTGCCGCTCACAGTGCTCTGCGGTGTGCGCCTTCTGCCGAAAGAGCCCCGGGAGATGTGCTTAGCTCTGAGAAGCACCATACGTGCTTCTTTAGCCTCTCTTCTCGTCTACATCTTAGCAAAAAGCTTTTCCACTCTGTCTGGCAAGGAGAAACTGTGCCGGCACAAAAAACATCTCCCATCGTGTTCTAGAGGCTGCACGGAGGTCTGCCGAGTGTTTTGCAAGAAGAGAAAGAAAGTTCTCCAAAACAGCTTGCAATCGAATGTTCATGTGAATAGAAAAGGCAGGAGAGTGGTCAGGTACTGTTTTCTCTCAGTTGGCAAGCTGCGCACACAATCGCAGTGTTGTACAGCTTGTTTCATCACCTTTGCGATGCTGCCGCTCTCTCCGGCTCCCGGAGACGAAGAAGATGCTTCTTCGCGCAAAGACGATTCTGCCGCTCACTGTGTTCTGCTATGTGTGTCTTCTGCAGAAAGAGGCCCGGGAGCTGTTTTTAGCTCTGCAGAGTACCATACGTGCTTCTTTAGCCTCTCTTCTCGTCTACATCTTAGAAAAAAGCTTTTCCACTCTGTCTGGCAAGGAGAAACTGTGCCAGCACAAAAAACATCTCCCATCGTGTTCTAGAGGCTGCACGGAGGTCTGCCGAGTGTTTTGCAAGAAGAGAAAGAAAGTTGTCCAAAACAGCTTGCAATCGAATGTTCATCTGAATAGAAAAGCCAGGAGAGTGGTCAGGTACTGTTTTCTCTCAGTTGGCAGGCTGCGCACACAATCGCAGTGTTGTACAGCTTGTTTCATCACCTTTGCGAAGTTGCCGCTCTCTCCGGCTCCCGGAGACGAAGAAGCTGCTTCTTCGCGCAAAGACGATTCTGCCGCTCACAGTGCTCTGCGGTGTGCGCCTTCTGCCGAAAGAGCCCCGGGAGCTGTGCTTAGCTCTGAGAAGCACCATACGTGCTTCTTTAGCCTCTCTTCTCGTCTACATCTTAGCAAAAAGCTTTTCCACTCTGTCTGGCAAGGAGAAACTGTGCCAGCACAGAAAACATCTCCCATCGTGTTCTAGAGGCTGCACGGAGGTCTGCCGAGTGTTTTGCAAGAAGAGAAAGAAAGTTGTCCAAAACAGCTTGCAATCGAATGTTCATGTGAATAGAAAAGGCAGGAGAGTGGTCAGGTACTGTTTTCTCTCAGTTGGCAAGCTGCGCACACAATCGCAGTGTTGTACAGCTTGTTTCATCACCTTTGCGAAGTTGCCGCTCTCTCCGGCTCCCGGAGACGAAGAAGCTGCTTCTTCGCGCAAAGACGATTCTGCCGCTCACAGTGCTCTGCGGTGTGCGCCTTCTGCCGAAAGAGGCCCGGGAGCGGTGCTTAGCTCTGCAGAGCACCGGACCTTCGTCTTTAGCCTCTCTTCTCGTCTACATCTTAGCAAAAAGCTTTTCCACTCTGTCTGGCAAGGAGAAACTGTGCCAGCACAGAAAACATCTCCCATCGTGTTCTAGAGGCTGCACGCAGGTCTGCCGAGTGTTTTGCAAGAAGAGAAAGAAAGTTGTCCAAAACAGCTTGCAATCGAATGTTCATGTGAATAGAAAAGGCAGGAGAGTGGTCAGGTACTGTTTTCTCTCAGTTGGCAAGCTGCGCACACAATCGCAGTGTTGTACAGCTTGTTTCATCACCTTTGCGAAGTTGCCGCTCTCTCCGGCTCCCGGAGACGAAGAAGCTGCTTCTTCGCGCAAAGACGATTCTGCCGCTCACAGTGCTCTGCGGTGTGCGCCTTCTGCCGAAAGAGGTCCGGAAGCGGTGCTTAGCTCTGTAGAGCACCGTACCTTCGTCTTTAGCCTCTCTTCTCGTCTACATCTTAGCAAAAAGCTTTTCCACTCTGTCTGGCAAGGAGAAACTGTGCCAGCACAGAAAACATCTCCCATCGTCTTCTAGAGGCTGCACGGAGGTCTGCCGAGTGTTTTGCAGGAAAGAAAGAATGTTGTCCAAAACAGCTTGCAATCGAATGTTCATGTGAATAGAAAAGGCAGGAGAGTGGTCAGGTACTGTTTTCTCTCAGTTGGCAAGCTGGGCACACAATCGCAGGGTTGTACAGCTTGTTTCATCACCTTTGCGAAGTTGCCGCTCTCTCCGGCTCCCGGAGACGAAGAAGCTGCTTCTTCGCGCAAAGACGATTCTGCCGCTCACAGTGCTCTGCGGTGTGCGCCTTCTGCCGAAAGAGCCCCGGGAGCTGTGCTTAGCTCTGAGAAGCACCATACGTGCTTCTTTAGCCTCTCTTCTCGTCTACATCTTAGCAAAAAGCTTTTCCACTCTGTCTGGCAAGGAGAAACTGTGCCGGCACAAAAAACATCTCCCATCGTGTTCTAGAGGCTGCACGGAGGTCTGCCGAGTGTTTTGCAAGAAGAGAAAGAAAGTTCTCCAAAACAGCTTACAATCGAATGTTCATGTGAATAGAAAAGGCAGGAGAGGGGTCAGGTACTGTTTTCTCTCAGTTGGCAAGCTGCGCACACAATCGCAGTGTTGTACAGCTTGTTTCATCACCTTTGCGAAGTTGCCGCTCTCTCCGGCTCCCGGAGACGAAGAAGCTGCTTCTTCGCGCAAAGACGATTCTGCCGCTCACAGTGCTCTGCGGTGTGCGCCTTCTGCCGAAAGAGCCCCGGGAGCGGTGCTTAGCTCTGCAGAGCACCGGACCTTCGTCTTTAGCCTCTCTTCTCGTCTACATCTTAGCAAAAAGCTTTTCCACTCTGTCTGGCAAGGAGAAACTGTGCCAGCACAGAAAACATCTCCCATCGTGTTCTAGAGGCTGCACGGAGGTCTGCCGAGTGTTTTGCAAGAAGAGAAAGAAAGTTGTCCAAAACAGCTTGCAATCGAATGTTCATGTGAATAGAAAAGGCAGGAGAGTGGTCAGGTACTGTTTTCTCTCAGTTGGCAAGCTGCGCACACAATCGCAGTGTTGTACAGCTTGTTTCATCACCTTTGCGAAGTTGCCGCTCTCTCCGGCTCCCGGAGACGAAGAAGCTGCTTCTTCGCGCAAAGACGATTCTGCCGCTCACAGTGCTCTGCGGTGTGCGCCTTCTGCCGAAAGAGGTCCGGGAGCGGTGCTTAGCTCTGTAGAGCACCGTACCTTCGTCTTTAGCCTCTCTTCTCGTCTACATCTTAGCAAAAAGCTTTTCCACTCTGTCTGGCAAGGAGAAACTGTGCCAGCACAGAAAACATCTCCCATCGTCTTCTAGAGGCTGCACGGAGGTCTGCCGAGTGTTTTGCAGGAAAGAAAGAATGTTGTCCAAAACAGCTTGCAATCGAATGTTCATGTGAATAGAAAAGGCAGGAGAGTGGTCAGGTACTGTTTTCTCTCAGTTGGCAAGCTGGGCACACAATCGCAGGGTTGTACAGCTTGTTTCATCACCTTTGCGAAGTTGCCGCTCTCTCCGGCTCCCGGAGACGAAGAAGCTGCTTCTTCGCGCAAAGACGATTCTGCCGCTCACAGTGCTCTGCGGTGTGCGCCTTCTGCCGAAAGAGCCCCGGGAGCTGTGCTTAGCTCTGAGAAGCACCATACGTGCTTCTTTAGCCTCTCTTCTCGTCTACATCTTAGCAAAAAGCTTTTCCACTCTGTCTGGCAAGGAGAAACTGTGCCGGCACAAAAAACATCTCCCATCGTGTTCTAGAGGCTGCACGGAGGTCTGCCGAGTGTTTTGCAAGAAGAGAAAGAAAGTTCTCCAAAACAGCTTGCAATCGAATGTTCATGTGAATAGAAAAGGCAGGAGAGGGGTCAGGTACTGTTTTCTCTCAGTTGGCAAGCTGCGCACACAATCGCAGTGTTGTACAGCTTGTTTCATCACCTTTGCGATGCTGCCGCTCTCTCCTGCTCCCGGAGACGAAGAAGATGCTTCTTCGCGCAAAGACGATTCTGCCGCTCACTGTGTTCTGCTATGTGTGTCTTCTGCAGAAAGAGGCCCGGGAGCTGTTTTTAGCTCTGCAGAGTACCATACGTGCTTCTTTAGCCTCTCTTCTCGTCTACATCTTAGCAAAAAGCTTTTCCACTCTGTCTGGCAAGGAGAAACTGTGCCAGCACAAAAAACATCTCCCATCGTGTTCTAGAGGCTGCACGGAGGTCTGCCGAGTGTTTTGCAAGAAGAGAAAGAAAGTTGTCCAAAACAGCTTGCAATCGAATGTTCATCTGAATAGAAAAGCCAGGAGAGTAGTCAGGTACTGTTTTCTCTCAGTTGGCAGGCTGCGCACACAATCGCAGTGTTGTACAGCTTGTTTCATCACCTTTGCGAAGTTGCCGCTCTCTCCGGCTCCCGGAGACGAAGAAGCTGCTTCTTCGCGCAAAGACGATTCTGCCGCTCACAGTGCTCTGCGGTGTGCGCCTTCTGCCGAAAGAGCCCCGGGAGCTGTGCTTAGCTCTGAGAAGCACCATACGTGCTTCTTTAGCCTCTCTTCTCGTCTACATCTTAGCAAAAAGCTTTTCCACTCTGTCTGGCAAGGAGAAACTGTGCCAGCACAGAAAACATCTCCCATCGTGTTCTAGAGGCTGCACGGAGGTCTGCCGAGTGTTTTGCAAGAAGAGAAAGAAAGTTCTCCAAAACAGCTTGCAATCGAATGTTCATGTGAATAGAAAAGGCAGGAGAGTGGTCAGGTACTGTTTTCTCTCAGTTGGCAAGCTGCGCACACAATCGCAGTGTTGTACAGCTTGTTTCATCACCTTTGCGAAGTTGCCGCTCTCTCCGGCTCCCGGAGACGAAGAAGCTGCTTCTTCGCGCAAAGACGATTCTGCCGCTCACAGTGCTCTGCGGTGTGCGCCTTCTGCCGAAAGAGCCCCGGGAGCGGTGCTTAGCTCTGCAGAGCACCGGACCTTCGTCTTTAGCCTCTCTTCTCGTCTACATCTTAGCAAAAAGCTTTTCCACTCTGTCTGGCAAGGAGAAACTGTGCCAGCACAGAAAACATCTCCCATCGTGTTCTAGAGGCTGCACGCAGGTCTGCCGAGTGTTTTGCAAGAAGAGAAAGAAAGTTGTCCAAAACAGCTTGCAATCGAATGTTCATGTGAATAGAAAAGGCAGGAGAGTGGTCAGGTACTGTTTTCTCTCAGTTGGCAAGCTGCGCACACAATCGCAGGGTTGTACAGCTTGTTTCATCACCTTTGCGAAGTTGCCGCTCTCTCCGGCTCCCGGAGACGAAGAAGCTGCTTCTTCGCGCAAAGACGATTCTGCCGCTCACAGTGCTCTGCGGTGTGCGCCTTCTGCCGAAAGAGGTCCGGAAGCGGTGCTTAGCTCTGTAGAGCACCGTACCTTCGTCTTTAGCCTCTCTTCTCGTCTACATCTTAGCAAAAAGCTTTTCCACTCTGTCTGGCAAGGAGAAACTGTGCCAGCACAGAAAACATCTCCCATCGTCTTCTAGAGGCTGCACGGAGGTCTGCCGAGTGTTTTGCAGGAAGAGAAAGAAAGTTGTCCAAAACAGCTTGCAATCGAATGTTCATGTGAATAGAAAAGGCAGGAGAGTGGTCAGGTACTGTTTTCTCTCACTTGGCAAGCTGGGCACACAATCGCAGGGTTGTACAGCTTGTTTCATCACCTTTGCGAAGTTGCCGCTCTCTCCGGCTCCCGGAGACGAAGAAGCTGCTTCTTCGCGCAAAGACGATTCTGCCGCTCACAGTGCTCTGCGGTGTGCGCCTTCTGCCGAAAGAGCCCCGGGAGCTGTGCTTAGCTCTGAGAAGCACCATACGTGCTTCTTTAGCCTCTCTTCTCGTCTACATCTTAGCAAAAAGCTTTTCCACTCTGTCTGGCAAGGAGAAACTGTGCCGGCACAAAAAACATCTCCCATCGTCTTCTAGAGGCTGCACGGAGGTCTGCCGAGTGTTTTGCAAGAAGAGAAAGAAAGTTCTCCAAAACAGCCTGCAATCGAATGTTCATGTGAATAGAAAAGGCAGAGAGGGGTCAGGTACTGTTTTCTCTCAGTTGGCAAGCTGCGCACACAATCGCAGTGTTGTACAGCTTGTTTCATCACCTTTGCGATGCTGCCGCTCTCTCCGGCTCCCGGAGACGAAGAAGATGCTTCTTCGCGCAAAGACGATTCTGCCGCTCACTGTGTTCTGCTATGTGTGTCTTCTGCCGAAAGAGGTCCGGGAGCTGTGCTTAGCTCTGCAGAGCACCGTACCTTCGTCTTTAGCCTCTCGTCTCGTCTACATCTTAGCAAAAAGCTTTTCCACTCTGTCTGGCAAGGAGAAACTGTGCCAGCACAGAAAACATCTCCCATCGTGTTCTAGAGGCTGCACGGAGGTCTGCCGAGTGTTTTGCAAGAAGAGAAAGAAAGTTGTCCAAAACAGCTTGCAATCGAATGTTCATGTGAATAGAAAAGGCAGGAGAGTGGTCAGGTACTGTTTTCTCTCAGTTGGCATGCTGCGCACACAATCGCAGTGTTGTACAGCTTGTTTCATCACCTTTGCGAAGTTGCCGCTCTCTCCAGCTCCCGGAGACGAAGAAGCTGCTTCTTCGCGCAAAGACGATTCTGCCGCTCACAGTGCTCTGCGGTGTGCGCCTTCTGCCGAAAGAGGCACGGGAGCTGTGCTTAGCTCTGCAGAGCACCGTACCTTCGTCTTTAGCCTCTCTTCTCGTCTACATCTTAGCAAAAAGCTTTTCCACTCTGTCTGGCAAGGAGAAACTGTGCCAGCACAGAAAACATCTCCCATCGTGTTCTAGAGGCTGCACGGAGGTCTGTCGAGTGTTTTGCAAGAAGAGAAAGAAAGTTGTCCAAAACAGCTTGCAATCGAATGTTCATGTGAATAGAAAAGGCAGGAGAGTGGTCAGGTACTGTTTTCTCTCACTTGGCACGCTGCGCACACAATCGCAGTGTTGTACAGCTTGTTTCATCACCTTTGCGAAGTTGCCGCTCTCTCCGGCTCCCGGAGACGAAGAAGCTGCTTCTTCGCGCAAAGACGATTCTGCCGCTCACAGTGCTCTGCGGTGTGCGCCTTCTGCCGAAAGACGCCCGGGAGCGGTGCTTAGCTCTGCAGAGCACCGTACCTTCGTCTTTAGCCTCTCTTCTCGTCTACATCTTAGCAAAAAGCTTTTCCACTCTGTCTGGCAAGGAGAAACTGTGCCAGCACAGAAAACATCTCCCATCGTGTTCTAGAGGCTGCACGCAGGTCTGCCGAGTGTTTTGCAAGAAGAGAAAGAAAGTTCTCCAAAACAGCTTGCAATCGAATATTCATGTGAATAGAAAAGACAGGAGAGTGGTCAGGTACTGTTTTCTCTCAGTTGGCAAGCTGCGCACACAATCGCAGTGTTGTACAGCTTGTTTCATCACCTTTGCGAAGTTGCCGCTCTCTCCGGCTCCCGGAGACGAAGAATGTGCGCCTTCTGCCGAAAGAGCCCCGGGAGCGGTGCTTAGCTCTGAGAAGCACCATACGTGCTTCTTTAGCCTCTCTTCTCGTCTACATCTTAGCAAAAAGCTTTTCCACTCTGTCTGGCAAGGAGAAACTGTGCCAGCACAGAAAACATCTCCCATCGTGTTCTAGAGGCTGCACGGAGGTCTGCCGAGTGTTTTGCAAGAAGAGAAAGAAAGTTGTCCAAAACAGCTTCCAATCGAATGTTCATGTGAATAGAATAGGCAGGAGAGTGGTCAGGCACTGTTTTCTCTCAGTTGGCAAGCTGCGCACACAATCGCAGTGTTGTACAGCTTGTTTCATCACCTTTGCGAAGTTGCCGCTCTCTCCGGCTCCCGGAGACGAAGAAGCTGCTTCTTCGCGCAAAGACGATTCTGCCGCTCACAGTGCTCTGCGGTGTGCGCCTTCTGCCGAAAGACGCCCGGGAGCGGTGCTTAGCTCTGCAGAGCACCGTACCTTCGTCTTTAGCCTCTCTTCTCGTCTACATCTTAGCAAAAAGCTTTTCCACTCTGTCTGGCAAGGAGAAACTGTGCCAGCACAAAAAACATCTCCCATCGTGTTCTAGAGGCTGCACGGAGGTCTGCCGAGTGTTTTGCAAGAAGAGAAAGAAAGTTGTCCAAAACAGCTTGCAATCGAATGTTCATGTGAATAGAAAAGGCAGGAGAGTGGTCAGGTACTGTTTTCTCTCACTTGGCACGCTGCGCACACAATCGCAGTGTTGTACAGCTTGTTTCATCACCTTTGCGAAGTTGCCGCTCTCTCCGGCTCCCGGAGACGAAGAAGCTGCTTCTTCGCGCAAAGACGATTCTGCCGCTCACAGTGCTCTGCGGTGTGCGCCTTCTGCCGAAAGACGCCCGGGAGCGGTGCTTAGCTCTGCAGAGCACCGTACCTTCGTCTTTAGCCTCTCTTCTCGTCTACATCTTAGCAAAAAGCTTTTCCACTCTGTCTGGCAAGGAGAAACTGTGCCAGCACAAAAAACATCTCCCATCGTCTTCTAGAGGCTGCACGGAGGTCTGCCGAGTGTTTTGCAAGAAGAGAAAGAAAGTTGTCCAAAACAGCTTGCAATCGAATGTTCATGTGAATAGAAAAGCCAGGAGAGTGGTCAGGTACTGTTTTCTCTCAGTTGGCAAGCTGCGCACACAATCGCAGTGTTGTACAGCTTGTTTCATCACCTTTGCGAAGTTGCCGCTCTCTCCGGCTCCCGGAGACGAAGAAGCTGCTTCTTCGCGCAAAGAGGATTCTGCCGCTCACAGTGCTCTGCGGTGTGCGCCTTCTGCCGAAAGAGCCCCGGGAGCGGTGCTTAGCTCTGAGAAGCACCATACGTGCTTCTTTAGCCTCCCTTCTCGTCTACATCTTAGCAAAAAGCTTTTCCACTCTGTCTGGCAAGGAGAAACTGTGCCAGCACAGAAAACATCTCCCATCGTGTTCTAGAGGCTGCACGGAGGTCTGCCGAGTGTTTTGCAAGAAGAGAAAGAAAGTTGTCCAAAACAGCTTCCAATCGAATGTTCATGTGAATAGAAAAGGCAGGAGAGTGGTCAGGCACTGTTTTCTCTCAGTTAGCAAGCTGCGCACACAATCGCAGTGTTGTACAGCTTGTTTCATCACCTTTGCCAAGTTGCCGCTCTCTCCGGCTCCCGGAGACGAAGAAGCTGCTTCTTCGCGCAAAGACGATTCTGCCGCTCACAGTGCTCTGCGGTGTGCGCCTTCTGCCGAAAGACGCCCGGGAGCGGTGCTTAGCTCTACAGAGCACCGTACCTTCGTCTTTAGCCTCTCTTCTCGTCTACATCTTAGCAAAAAGCTTTTCCACTCTGTCTGGCAAGGAGAAACTGTGCCAGCACAGAAAACATCTCCCATCGTGTTCTAGAGGCTGCACGGAGGTCTGCCGAGTGTTTTGCAGGAAGAGAAAGAAAGTTGTCCAAAACAGCTTGCAATCGAATGTTCATGTGAATAGAAAAGGCAGGAGAGTGGTCAGGTACTGTTTTCTCTCAGTTGGCAAGCTGCGCACACAATCGCAGTGTTGTACAGCTTGTTTCATCACCTTTGCGAAGTTGCCGCTCTCTCCGGCTCCCGGAGACGAAGAAGCTGCTTCTTCGCGCAAAGACGATTCTGCCGCTCACAGTGCTCTGCGGTGTGCGCCTTCTGCCGAAAGAGGTCCGGGAGCGGTGCTTAGCTCTGCAGAGCACCGTACCTTCGTCTTTAGCCTCTCTTCTCGTCTACATCTTAGCAAAAAGCTTTTCCACTCTGTCTGGCAAGGAGAAACTGTGCCAGCACAAAAAACATCTCCCATCGTGTTCTAGAGGCTGCACGCAGGTCTGCCGAGTGTTTTGCAGGAAGAGAAAGAAAGTTGTCCAAAACAGCTTGCAATCGAATGTTCATGTGAATAGAAAAGCCAGGAGAGTGGTCAGGTACTGTTTTCTCTCAGTTGGCAAGCTGCGCACACAATCGCAGTGTTGTACAGCTTGTTTCATCACCTTTGCGAAGTTGCCGCTCTCTCCGGCTCCCGGAGACGAAGAAGCTGCTTCTTCGCGCAAAGACGATTCTGCCGCTCACAGTGCTCTGCGGTGTGCGCCTTCTGCCGAAAGAGGTCCGGGAGCGGTGCTTAGCTCTGCAGAGCACCGTACGTTCGTCTTTAGCCTCTCTTCTCGTCTACATCTTAGCAAAAAGCTTTTCCACTCTGTCTGGCAAGGAGAAACTGTGCCAGCACAGAAAACATCTCCCATCGTGTTCTAGAGGCTGCACGGAGGTCTGCGGAGTGTTTTGCAAGAAGAGAAAAAAAGTTGTCCAAAGCAGCTTGCAATCGAATGTTCATGTGAATAGAAAAGGCAGGAGAGTGGTCAGGTACTGTTTTCTCTCAGTTGGCAAGTTGGGCACACAATCGCAGGGTTGTACAGCTTGTTTCATTACCTTTGCGAAGTAGCCGCTCTCTCCGGCTCCCGGAGACGAAGAAGCTGCTTCTTCGCGCAAAGACGATTCTGCCGCTCACAGTGCTCTGCGGTGTGCGCCTTCTGCCGAAAGAGCCCCTGGAGCTGTGCTTAGCTCTGAGAAGCACCATACGTGCTTCTTTAGCCTCTCTTCTCGTCTACATCTTAGCAAAAAGCTTTTCCACTCTGTCTGGCAAGGAGAAACTGTGCCAGCACAGAAAACATCTCCCATCGTGTTCTAGAGGCTGCACGGAGGTCTGCCGAGTGTTTTGCAAGAAGAGAAAGAAAGTTGTCCAAAACAGCTTGCAATCGAATGTTCATGTGATTACATAAGGCAGGAGAGTGGTCAGGTACTGTTTTCTCTCATTTGGCATGCTGCGCACACAATCGCAGTGTTGTACAGCTTGTTTCATCACCTTTGCGAAGTTGCCGCTCTCTCCGGCTCCCGGAGACGAAGAAGCTGCTTCTTCGCGCAAAGACGATTCTGCCGCTCACAGTGCTCTGCGGTGTGCGCCTTCTGCCGAAAGAGCCCCGGGAGCGGTGCTTAGCTTTGAGAAGCACCGTACCTGCTTCTTTAGCCTCTCTTCTCGTCTACATCTTAGCAAAAAGCTTTTCCACTCTGTCTGGCAAGGAGAAACTGTGCCAGCACAGAAAACATCTCCCATCGTGTTCTAGAGGCTGCACGGAGGTCTGCCGAGTGTTTTGCAAGAAGAGAAAGAAAGTTGTCCAAAACAGCTTGCAATCGAATGTTCATGTGAATTGAAAAGGCAGGAGAGTGGTCAGGTACTGTTTTCTCTCACTTGGCAAGCTGCGCACACAATCGCAGTGTTGTACAGCTTGTTTCATCACCTTTGCGAAGTTGCCGCTCTCTCCGGCTCCCGGAGACGAAGAAGCTGCTTCTTCGCGCAAAGACGATTCTGCCGCTCACAGTGCTCTGCTGTGTGCGCCTTCTGCCGAAAGAGGTCCGGGAGCGGTGCTTAGCTCTGCAGAGCACCGTACCTTCGTCTTTAGCCTCTCTTCTCGTCTACATCTTAGCAAAAAGCTTTTCCACTCTGTCTGGCAAGGAGAAACTGTGCCAGCACAAAAAACATCTCCCATCGTGTTCTAGAGGCTGCACGCAGGTCTGCCGAGTGTTTTGCAGGAAGAGAAAGAAAGTTGTCCAAAACAGCTTGCAATCGAATGTTCATCTGAATAGAAAAGCCAGGAGAGTGGTCAGGTACTGTTTTCTCTCAGTTGGCAGGCTGCGCACACAATCGCAGTGTTGTACAGCTTGTTTCATCACCTTTGCGAAGTTGCCGCTCTCTCCGGCTCCCGGAGACGAAGAAGCTGCTTCTTCGCGCAAAGACGATTCTGCCGCTCACAGTGCTCTGCGGTGTGCGCCTTCTGCCGAAAGAGCCCCGGGAGCTGTGCTTAGCTCTGAGAAGCACCATACGTGCTTCTTTAGCCTCTCTTCTCGTCTACATCTTAGCAAAAAGCTTTTCCACTCTGTCTGGCAAGGAGAAACTGTGCCAGCACAGAAAACATCTCCCATCGTGTTCTAGAGGCTGCACGGAGGTCTGCCGAGTGTTTTGCAAGAAGAGAAAGAAAGTTGTCCAAAACAGCTTGCAATCGAATGTTCATGTGATTACATAAGGCAGGAGAGTGGTCAGGTACTGTTTTCTCTCATTTGGCATGCTGCGCACACAATCGCAGTGTTGTACAGCTTGTTTCATCACCTTTGCGAAGTTGCCGCTCTCTCCGGCTCCCGGAGACGAAGAAGCTGCTTCTTCGCGCAAAGACGATTCTGCCGCTCACAGTGCTCTGCGGTGTGCGCCTTCTGCCGAAAGAGCCCCGGGAGCGGTGCTTAGCTCTGAGAAGCACCGTACCTGCTTCTTTAGCCTCTCTTCTCGTCTACATCTTAGCAAAAAGCTTTTCCACTCTGTCTGGCAAGGAGAAACTGTGCCAGCACAGAAAACATCTCCCATCGTGTTCTAGAGGCTGCACGGAGGTCTGTCGAGTGTTTTGCAAGAAGAGAAAGAAAGTTGTCCAAAACAGCTTGCAATCGAATGTTCATGTGAATAGAAAAGGCAGGAGAGTGGTCAGGTACTGTTTTCTCTCACTTGGCAAGCTGCGCACACAATCGCAGTGTTGTACAGCTTGTTTCATCACCTTTGCGAAGTTGCCGCTCTCTCCGGCTCCCGGAGACGAAGAAGCTGCTTCTTCGCGCAAAGACGATTCTGCCGCTCACAGTGCTCTGCGGTGTGCGCCTTCTGCCGAAAGAGGTCCGGGAGCGGTGCTTAGCTCTGCAGAGCACCGTACCTTCGTCTTTAGCCTCTCTTCTCGTCTACATCTTAGCAAAAAGCTTTTCCACTCTGTCTGGCAAGGAGAAACTGTGCCAGCACAAAAAACATCTCCCATCGTGTTCTAGAGGCTGCACGGAGGTCTGCCGAGTGTTTTGCAGGAAGAGAAAGAAAGTTGTCCAAAACAGCTTGCAATCGAATGTTCATGTGAATAGAAAAGGCAGGAGAGTGGTCAGGTACTGATTTCTCTCACTTGGCACGCTGCGCACACAATCGCAGTGTTGTACAGCTTGTTTCATCACCTTTGCGAAGTTGCCGCTCTCTCCGGCTCCCGGAGACGAAGAAGCTGCTTCTTCGCGCAAAGACGATTCTGCCGCTCACAGTGCTCTGCGGTGTGCGCCTTCTGCCGAAAGAGGTCCGGGAGCGGTGCTTAGCTCTGCAGAGCACCGTACCTGCGTCTTTAGCCTCTCTTCTCGTCTACATCTTAGCAAAAAGCTTTTCCACTCTGTCTGGCAAGGAGAAACTGTGCCAGCACAGAAAACATCTCCATCGTGTTCTAGAGGCTGCACGCAGGTCTGCCGAGTGTTTTGCAAGAAGAGAAAGAAAGTTCTCCAAAACAGCTTGCAATCGAATATTCATGTGAATAGAAAAGACAGGAGAGTGGTCAGGTACTGTTTTCTCTCAGTTGGCAAGCTGCGCACACAATCGCAGTGTTGTACAGCTTGTTTCATCACCTTTGCGAAGTTGCCGCTCTCTCCGGCTCCCGGAGACGAAGAAGCTGCTTCTTCGCGCAAAGACGATTCTGCCGCTCACAGTGCTCTGCGGTGTGCGCCTTCTGCCGAAAGAGCCCCGGGAGCTGTGCTTAGCTCTGAGAAGCACCATACGTGCTTCTTTAGCCTCTCTTCTCGTCTACATCTTAGCAAAAAGCTTTTCCACTCTGTCTGGCAAGGAGAAACTGTGCCAGCACAGAAAACATCTCCCATCGTGTTCTAGAGGCTGCACGGAGGTCTGCCGAGTGTTTTGCAAGAAGAGAAAGAAAGTTGTCCAAAACAGCTTCCAATCGAATGTTCATGTGAATAGAAAAGGCAGGAGAGTGGTCAGGCACTGTTTTCTCTCAGTTGGCAAGCTGCGCACACAATCGCAGTGTTGTACAGCTTGTTTCATCACCTTTGCGAAGTTGCCGCTCTCTCCGGCTCCCGGAGACGAAGAAGCTGCTTCTTCGCGCAAAGACGATTCTGCCGCTCACAGTGCTCTGCGGTGTGCGCCTTCTGCCGAAAGACGCCCGGGAGCGGTGCTTAGCTCTGCAGAGCACCGTACCTTCGTCTTTAGCCTCTCTTCTCGTCTACATCTTAGCAAAAAGCTTTTCCACTCTGTCTGGCAAGGAGAAACTGTGCCAGCACAAAAAACATCTCCCATCGTGTTCTAGAGGCTGCACGGAGGTCTGCCGAGTGTTTTGCAAGAAGAGAAAGAAAGTTGTCCAAAACAGCTTGCAATCGAATGTTCATGTGAATAGAAAAGGCAGGAGAGTGGTCAGGTACTGTTTTCTCTCAGTTGGCAAGCTGCGCACACAATCGCAGTGTTGTACAGCTTGTTTCATCACCTTTGCGAAGTTGCCGCTCTCTCCGGCTCCCGGAGACGAAGAAGCTGCTTCTTCGCGCAAAGACGATTCTGCCGCTCACAGTGCTCTGCGGTGTGCGCCTTCTGCCGAAAGAGGTCCGGGAGCGGTGCTTAGCTCTGCAGAGCACCGTACCTTCGTCTTTAGCCTCTCTTCTCGTCTACATCTTAGCAAAAAGCTTTTCCACTCTGTCTGGCAAGGAGAAACTGTGCCAGCACAAAAAACATCTCCCATCGTGTTCTAGAGGCTGCACGCAGGTCTGCCGAGTGTTTTGCAGGAAGAGAAAGAAAGTTGTCCAAAACAGCTTGCAATCGAATGTTCATGTGAATAGAAAAGCCAGGAGAGTGGTCAGGTACTGTTTTCTCTCAGTTGGCAAGCTGCGCACACAATCGCAGTGTTGTACAGCTTGTTTCATCACCTTTGCGAAGTTGCCGCTCTCTCCGGCTCCCGGAGACGAAGAAGCTGCTTCTTCGCGCAAAGACGATTCTGCCGCTCACAGTGCTCTGCGGTGTGCGCCTTCTGCCGAAAGAGGTCCGGGAGCGGTGCTTAGCTCTGCAGAGCACCGTACCTTCGTCTTTAGCCTCTCTTCTCGTCTACATCTTAGCAAAAAGCTTTTCCACTCTGTCTGGCAAGAAGAAACTGTGCCAGCACAGAAAACATCTCCCATCGTGTTCTAGAGGCTGCACGGAGGTCTGCGGAGTGTTTTGCAAGAAGAGAAAAAAAGTTGTCCAAAGCAGCTTGCAATCGAATGTTCATGTGAATAGAAAAGGCAGGAGAGTGGTCAGGTACTGTTTTCTCTCAGTTGGCAAGTTGGGCACACAATCGCAGGGTTGTACAGCTTGTTTCATTACCTTTGCGAAGTAGCCGCTCTCTCCGGCTCCCGGAGACGAAGAAGCTGCTTCTTCGCGCAAAGACGATTCTGCCGCTCACAGTGCTCTGCGGTGTGCGCCTTCTGCCGAAAGAGCCCCTGGAGCTGTGCTTAGCTCTGAGAAGCACCATACGTGCTTCTTTAGCCTCTCTTCTCGTCTACATCTTAGCAAAAAGCTTTTCCACTCTGTCTGGCAAGGAGAAACTGTGCCAGCACAGAAAACATCTCCCATCGTGTTCTAGAGGCTGCACGGAGGTCTGCCGAGTGTTTTGCAAGAAGAGAAAGAAAGTTGTCCAAAACAGCTTGCAATCGAATGTTCATGTGATTACATAAGGCAGGAGAGTGGTCAGGTACTGTTTTCTCTCATTTGGCATGCGGCGCACACAATCGCAGTGTTGTACAGCTTGTTTCATCACCTTTGCGAAGTTGCCGCTCTCTCCGGCTCCCGGAGACGAAGAAGCTGCTTCTTCGCGCAAAGACGATTCTGCCGCTCACAGTGCTCTGCGGTGTGCGCCTTCTGCCGAAAGAGCCCCGGGAGCGGTGCTTAGCTCTGAGAAGCACCGTACCTGCTTCTTTAGCCTCTCTTCTCGTCTACATCTTAGCAAAAAGCTTTTCCACTCTGTCTGGCAAGGAGAAACTGTGCCAGCACAGAAAACATCTCCCATCGTGTTCTAGAGGCTGCACGGAGGTCTGTCGAGTGTTTTGCAAGAAGAGAAAGAAAGTTGTCCAAAACAGCTTGCAATCGAATGTTCATGTGAATAGAAAAGGCAGGAGAGTGGTCAGGTACTGTTTTCTCTCACTTGGCAAGCTGCGCACACAATCGCAGTGTTGTACAGCTTGTTTCATCACCTTTGCGAAGTTGCCGCTCTCTCCGGCTCCCGGAGACGAAGAAGCTGCTTCTTCGCGCAAAGACGATTCTGCCGCTCACAGTGCTCTGCCGTGTGCGCCTTCTGCCGAAAGACGCCCGGGAGCGGTGCTTAGCTCTGCAGAGCACCGTACCTTCGTCTTTAGCCTCTCTTCTCGTCTACATCTTAGCAAAAATCTTTTCCACTCTGTCTGGCAAGGAGAAACTGTGCCAGCACAGAAAACATCTCCCATCGTGTTCTAGAGGCTGCACGGAGGTCTGCCGAGTGTTTTGCAAGAAGAGAAAGAAAGTTGTCCAAAACAGCTTGCAATCGAATGTTCATGTGAATAGAAAAGGCAGGAGAGTGGTCAGGTACTGTTTTCTCTCAGTTGGCAAGCTGGGCACACAATCGCAGGGTTGTACAGCTTGTTTCATCACCTTTGCGAAGTTGCCGCTCTCTCCGGCTCCCGGAGACGAAGAAGCTGCTTCTTCGCGCAAAGACGATTCTCCCGCTCACAGTGCTCTGCGGTGTGCGACTTCTGCCGAAAGAGCCCCGGGAGCGGTGCTTAGCTCTGAGAAGCACCATACGTGCTTCTTTAGCCTCTCTTCTCATCTACATCTTAGCAAAAAGCTTTTCCACTCTGTCTGGCAAGGAGAAACTGTGCCAGCACAGAAAACATCTCCCATCGTATTCTAGAGGCTGCACGGAGGTCTGCCGAGTGTTTTGCAAGAAGAGAAAGAAAGTTGTCCAAAACAGCTTGCAATCGAATGTTCATGTGATTACATAAGGCAGGAGAGTGGTCAGGTACTGTTTTCTCTCATTTGGCATGCTGCGCACACAATCGCAGTGTTGTACAGCTTGTTTCATCACCTTTGCGAAGTTGCCGCTCTCTCCGGCTCCCGGAGACGAAGAAGCTGCTTCTTCGCGCAAAGACGATTCTGCCGCTCACAGTGCTCTGCGGTGTGCGCCTTCTGCCGAAAGAGCCCCGGGAGCGGTGCTTAGCTTTGAGAAGCACCGTACCTGCTTCTTTAGCCTCTCTTCTCGTCTACATCTTAGCAAAAAGCTTTTCCACTCTGTCTGGCAAGGAGAAACTGTGCCAGCACAGAAAACATCTCCCATCGTGTTCTAGAGGCTGCACGGAGGTCTGCCGAGTGTTTTGCAAGAAGAGAAAGAAAGTTGTCCAAAACAGCTTGCAATCGAATGTTCATGTGAATAGAAAAGGCAGGAGAGTGGTCAGGTACTGTTTTCTCTCAGTTGGCAAGCTGCGCACACAATCGCAGTGTTGTACAGCTTGTTTCATCACCTTTGCGAAGTTGCCGCTCTCTCCGGCTCCCGGAGACGAAGAAGCTGCTTCTTCGCGCAAAGACGATTCTGCCGCTCACAGTGCTCTGCTGTGTGCGCCTTCTGCCGAAAGAGGTCCGGGAGCGGTGCTTAGCTCTGCAGAGCACCGTACCTTCGTCTTTAGCCTCTCTTCTCGTCTACATCTTAGCAAAAAGCTTTTCCACTCTGTCTGGCAAGGAGAAACTGTGCCAGCACAAAAAACATCTCCCATCGTGTTCTAGAGGCTGCACGCAGGTCTGCCGAGTGTTTTGCAGGAAGAGAAAGAAAGTTGTCCAAAACAGCTTGCAATCGAATGTTCATCTGAATAGAAAAGCCAGGAGAGTGGTCAGGTACTGTTTTCTCTCAGTTGGCAGGCTGCGCACACAATCGCAGTGTTGTACAGCTTGTTTCATCACCTTTGCGAAGTTGCCGCTCTCTCCGGCTCCCGGAGACGAAGAAGCTGCTTCTTCGCGCAAAGACGATTCTGCCGCTCACAGTGCTCTGCGGTGTGCGCCTTCTGCCGAAAGAGCCCCGGGAGCTGTGCTTAGCTCTGAGAAGCACCATACGTGCTTCTTTAGCCTCTCTTCTCGTCTACATCTTAGCAAAAAGCTTTTCCACTCTGTCTGGCAAGGAGAAACTGTGCCAGCACAGAAAACATCTCCCATCGTGTTCTAGAGGCTGCACGGAGGTCTGCCGAGTGTTTTGCAAGAAGAGAAAGAAAGTTGTCCAAAACAGCTTGCAATCGAATGTTCATGTGATTACATAAGGCAGGAGAGTGGTCAGGTACTGTTTTCTCTCATTTGGCATGCTGCGCACACAATCGCAGTGTTGTACAGCTTGTTTCATCACCTTTGCGAAGTTGCCGCTCTCTCCGGCTCCCGGAGACGAAGAAGCTGCTTCTTCGCGCAAAGACGATTCTGCCGCTCACAGTGCTCTGCGGTGTGCGCCTTCTGCCGAAAGAGCCCCGGGAGCGGTGCTTAGCTCTGAGAAGCACCGTACCTGCTTCTTTAGCCTCTCTTCTCGTCTACATCTTAGCAAAAAGCTTTTCCACTCTGTCTGGCAAGGAGAAACTGTGCCAGCACAGAAAACATCTCCCATCGTGTTCTAGAGGCTGCACGGAGGTCTGTCGAGTGTTTTGCAAGAAGAGAAAGAAAGTTGTCCAAAACAGCTTGCAATCGAATGTTCATGTGAATAGAAAAGGCAGGAGAGTGGTCAGGTACTGTTTTCTCTCACTTGGCAAGCTGCGCACACAATCGCAGTGTTGTACAGCTTGTTTCATCACCTTTGCGAAGTTGCCGCTCTCTCCGGCTCCCGGAGACGAAGAAGCTGCTTCTTCGCGCAAAGACGATTCTGCCGCTCACAGTGCTCTGCGGTGTGCGCCTTCTGCCGAAAGAGGTCCGGGAGCGGTGCTTAGCTCTGCAGAGCACCGTACATTCGTCTTTAGCCTCTCTTCTCGTCTACATCTTAGCAAAAAGCTTTTCCACTCTGTCTGGCAAGGAGAAACTGTGCCAGCACAAAAAACATCTCCCATCGTGTTCTAGAGGCTGCACGGAGGTCTGCCGAGTGTTTTGCAGGAAGAGAAAGAAAGTTGTCCAAAACAGCTTGCAATCGAATGTTCATCTGAATAGAAAAGGCAGGAGAGTGGTCAGGTACTGTTTTCTCTCACTTGGCAAGCTGGGCACACAATCGCAGGGTTGTACAGCTTGTTTCATCACCTTTGCGAAGTTGCCGCTCTCTCCGGCTCCCGGAGACGAAGAAGCTGCTTCTTCGCGCAAAGACGATTCTGCCGCTCACAGTGCTCTGCCGTGTGCGCCTTCTGCCGAAAGAGGTCCGGGAGCGGTGCTTAGCTCTGCAGAGCACCGTACCTTCGTCTTTAGCCTCTCTTCTCGTCTACATCTTAGCAAAAATCTTTTCCACTCTGTCTGGCAAGGAGAAACTGTGCCAGCACAGAAAACATCTCCCATCGTGTTCTAGAGGCTGCACGGAGGTCTGCCGAGTGTTTTGCAAGAAGAGAAAGAAAGTTGTCCAAAACAGCTTGCAATCGAATGTTCATGTGAATAGAAAAGGCAGGAGAGTGGTCAGGTACTGTTTTCTCTCAGTTGGCAAGCTGGGCACACAATCGCAGGGTTGTACAGCTTGTTTCATCACCTTTGCGAAGTTGCCGCTCTCTCCGGCTCCCGGAGACGAAGAAGCTGCTTCTTCGCGCAAAGACGATTCTGCCGCTCACAGTGCTCTGCGGTGTGCGACTTCTGCCGAAAGAGCCCCGGAGCGGTGCTTAGCTCTGAGAAGCACCATACGTGCTTCTTTAGCCTCTCTTCTCATCTACATCTTAGCAAAAAGCTTTTCCACTCTGTCTGGCAAGGAGAAACTGTGCCAGCACAGAAAACATCTCCCATCGTATTCTAGAGGCTGCACGGAGGTCTGCCGAGTGTTTTGCAAGAAGAGAAAGAAAGTTGTCCAAAACAGCTTGCAATCGAATGTTCATGTGATTACATAAGGCAGGAGAGTGGTCAGGTACTGTTTTCTCTCATTTGGCATGCTGCGCACACAATCGCAGTGTTGTACAGCTTGTTTCATCACCTTTGCGAAGTTGCCGCTCTCTCCGGCTCCGGAGACGAAGAAGCTGCTTCTTCGCGCAAAGACGATTCTGCCGCTCACAGTGCTCTGCGGTGTGCGCCTTCTGCCGAAAGAGCCCCGGGAGCGGTGCTTAGCTTTGAGAAGCACCGTACCTGCTTCTTTAGCCTCTCTTCTCGTCTACATCTTAGCAAAAAGCTTTTCCACTCTGTCTGGCAAGGAGAAACTGTGCCAGCACAGAAAACATCTCCCATCGTGTTCTAGAGGCTGCACGGAGGTCTGCCGAGTGTTTTGCAGGAAAGAAAGAATGTTGTCCAAAACAGCTTGCAATCGAATGTTCATGTGAATAGAAAAGGCAGGAGAGTGGTCAGGTACTGTTTTCTCTCAGTTGGCAAGCTGGGCACACAATCGCAGTGTTGTACAGCTTGTTTCATCACCTTTGCGAAGTTGCCGCTCTCTCCCGGCTCCGGAGACGAAGAAGCTGCTTCTTCGCGCAAAGACGATTCTGCCGCTCACAGTGCTCTGCGGTGTGCGCCTTCTGCCGAAAGAGCCCCGGGAGATGTGCTTAGCTCTGAGAAGCACCATACGTGCTTCTTTAGCCTCTCTTCTCGTCTACATCTTAGCAAAAAGCTTTTCCACTCTGTCTGGCAAGGAGAAACTGTGCCGGCACAAAAAACATCTCCCATCGTGTTCTAGAGGCTGCACGGAGGTCTGCCGAGTGTTTTGCAAGAAGAGAAAGAAAGTTCTCCAAAACAGCTTGCAATCGAATGTTCATGTGAATAGAAAAGGCAGGAGAGTGGTCAGGTACTGTTTTCTCTCAGTTGGCAAGCTGCGCACACAATCGCAGTGTTGTACAGCTTGTTTCATCACCTTTGCGATGCTGCCGCTCTCTCCGGCTCCCGGAGACGAAGAAGATGCTTCTTCGCGCAAAGACGATTCTGCCGCTCACTGTGTTCTGCTATGTGTGTCTTCTGCAGAAAGAGGCCCGGGAGCTGTTTTTAGCTCTGCAGAGTACCATACGTGCTTCTTTAGCCTCTCTTCTCGTCTACATCTTAGCAAAAAGCTTTTCCACTCTGTCTGGCAAGGAGAAACTGTGCCAGCACAAAAAACATCTCCCATCGTGTTCTAGAGGCTGCACGGAGGTCTGCCGAGTGTTTTGCAAGAAGAGAAAGAAAGTTGTCCAAAACAGCTTGCAATCGAATGTTCATCTGAATAGAAAAGCCAGGAGAGTGGTCAGGTACTGTTTTCTCTCAGTTGGCAGGCTGCGCACACAATCGCAGTGTTGTACAGCTTGTTTCATCACCTTTGCGAAGTTGCCGCTCTCTCCGGCTCCCGGAGACGAAGAAGCTGCTTCTTCGCGCAAAGACGATTCTGCCGCTCACAGTGCTCTGCGGTGTGCGCCTTCTGCCGAAAGAGCCCCGGGAGCTGTGCTTAGCTCTGAGAAGCACCATACGTGCTTCTTTAGCCTCTCTTCTCGTCTACATCTTAGCAAAAAGCTTTTCCACTCTGTCTGGCAAGGAGAAACTGTGCCAGCACAGAAAACATCTCCCATCGTGTTCTAGAGGCTGCACGGAGGTCTGCCGAGTGTTTTGCAAGAAGAGAAAGAAAGTTCTCCAAAACAGCTTGCAATCGAATGTTCATGTGAATAGAAAAGGCAGGAGAGTGGTCAGGTACTGTTTTCTCTCAGTTGGCAAGCTGCGCACACAATCGCAGTGTTGTACAGCTTGTTTCATCACCTTTGCGAAGTTGCCGCTCTCTCCGGCTCCCGGAGACGAAGAAGCTGCTTCTTCGCGCAAAGACGATTCTGCCGCTCACAGTGCTCTGCGGTGTGCGCCTTCTGCCGAAAGAGGCCCGGGAGCGGTGCTTAGCTCTGCAGAGCACCGGACCTTCGTCTTTAGCCTCTCTTCTCGTCTACATCTTAGCAAAAAGCTTTTCCACTCTGTCTGGCAAGGAGAAACTGTGCCAGCACAGAAAACATCTCCCATCGTGTTCTAGAGGCTGCACGCAGGTCTGCCGAGTGTTTTGCAAGAAGAGAAAGAAAGTTGTCCAAAACAGCTTGCAATCGAATGTTCATGTGAATAGAAAAGGCAGGAGAGTGGTCAGGTACTGTTTTCTCTCAGTTGGCAAGCTGCGCACACAATCGCAGTGTTGTACAGCTTGTTTCATCACCTTTGCGAAGTTGCCGCTCTCTCCGGCTCCCGGAGACGAAGAAGCTGCTTCTTCGCGCAAAGACGATTCTGCCGCTCACAGTGCTCTGCGGTGTGCGCCTTCTGCCGAAAGAGGTCCGGAAGCGGTGCTTAGCTCTGTAGAGCACCGTACCTTCGTCTTTAGCCTCTCTTCTCGTCTACATCTTAGCAAAAAGCTTTTCCACTCTGTCTGGCAAGGAGAAACTGTGCCAGCACAGAAAACATCTCCCATCGTCTTCTAGAGGCTGCACGGAGGTCTGCCGAGTGTTTTGCAGGAAAGAAAGAATGTTGTCCAAAACAGCTTGCAATCGAATGTTCATGTGAATAGAAAAGGCAGGAGAGTGGTCAGGTACTGTTTTCTCTCAGTTGGCAAGCTGGGCACACAATCGCAGGGTTGTACAGCTTGTTTCATCACCTTTGCGAAGTTGCCGCTCTCTCCGGCTCCCGGAGACGAAGAAGCTGCTTCTTCGCGCAAAGACGATTCTGCCGCTCACAGTGCTCTGCGGTGTGCGCCTTCTGCCGAAAGAGCCCCGGGAGCTGTGCTTAGCTCTGAGAAGCACCATACGTGCTTCTTTAGCCTCTCTTCTCGTCTACATCTTAGCAAAAAGCTTTTCCACTCTGTCTGGCAAGGAGAAACTGTGCCGGCACAAAAAACATCTCCCATCGTGTTCTAGAGGCTGCACGGAGGTCTGCCGAGTGTTTTGCAAGAAGAGAAAGAAAGTTCTCCAAAACAGCTTGCAATCGAATGTTCATGTGAATAGAAAAGGCAGGAGAGGGGTCAGGTACTGTTTTCTCTCAGTTGGCAAGCTGCGCACACAATCGCAGTGTTGTACAGCTTGTTTCATCACCTTTGCGAAGTTGCCGCTCTCTCCGGCTCCCGGAGACGAAGAAGCTGCTTCTTCGCGCAAAGACGATTCTGCCGCTCACAGTGCTCTGCGGTGTGCGCCTTCTGCCGAAAGAGCCCCGGGAGCGGTGCTTAGCTCTGCAGAGCACCGGACCTTCGTCTTTAGCCTCTCTTCTCGTCTACATCTTAGCAAAAAGCTTTTCCACTCTGTCTGGCAAGGAGAAACTGTGCCAGCACAGAAAACATCTCCCATCGTGTTCTAGAGGCTGCACGGAGGTCTGCCGAGTGTTTTGCAAGAAGAGAAAGAAAGTTGTCCAAAACAGCTTGCAATCGAATGTTCATGTGAATAGAAAAGGCAGGAGAGTGGTCAGGTACTGTTTTCTCTCAGTTGGCAAGCTGCGCACACAATCGCAGTGTTGTACAGCTTGTTTCATCACCTTTGCGAAGTTGCCGCTCTCTCCGGCTCCCGGAGACGAAGAAGCTGCTTCTTCGCGCAAAGACGATTCTGCCGCTCACAGTGCTCTGCGGTGTGCGCCTTCTGCCGAAAGAGGTCCGGGAGCGGTGCTTAGCTCTGTAGAGCACCGTACCTTCGTCTTTAGCCTCTCTTCTCGTCTACATCTTAGCAAAAAGCTTTTCCACTCTGTCTGGCAAGGAGAAACTGTGCCAGCACAGAAAACATCTCCCATCGTCTTCTAGAGGCTGCACGGAGGTCTGCCGAGTGTTTTGCAGGAAAGAAAGCATGTTGTCCAAAACAGCTTGCAATCGAATGTTCATGTGAATAGAAAAGGCAGGAGAGTGGTCAGGTACTGTTTTCTCTCAGTTGGCAAGCTGGGCACACAATCGCAGTGTTGTACAGCTTGTTTCATCACCTTTGCGAAGTTGCCGCTCTCTCCGGCTCCCGGAGACGAAGAAGCTGCTTCTTCGCGCAAAGACGATTCTGCCGCTCACAGTGCTCTGCGGTGTGCGCCTTCTGCCTAAAGAGCCCCGGGAGCTGTGCTTAGCTCTGAGAAGCACCATACGTGCTTCTTTAGCCTCTCTTCTCGTCTACATCTTAGCAAAAAGCTTTTCCACTCTGTCTGGCAAGGAGAAACTGTGCCGGCACAAAAAACATCTCCCATCGTGTTCTAGAGGCTGCACGGAGGTCTGCCGAGTGTTTTGCAAGAAGAGAAAGAAAGTTCTCCAAAACAGCTTGCAATCGAATGTTCATGTGAATAGAAAAGGCAGGAGAGGGGTCAGGTACTGTTTTCTCTCAGTTGGCAAGCTGCGCACACAATCGCAGTGTTGTACAGCTTGTTTCATCACCTTTGCGATGCTGCCGCTCTCTCCGGCTCCCGGAGACGAAGAAGATGCTTCTTCGCGCAAAGACGATTCTGCCGCTCACTGTGTTCTGCTATGTGTGTCTTCTGCAGAAAGAGGCCCGGGAGCTGTTTTTAGCTCTGCAGAGTACCATACGTGCTTCTTTAGCCTCTCTTCTCGTCTACATCTTAGCAAAAAGCTTTTCCACTCTGTCTGGCAAGGAGAAACTGTGCCAGCACAAAAAACATCTCCCATCGTGTTCTAGAGGCTGCACGGAGGTCTGCCGAGTGTTTTGCAAGAAGAGAAAGAAAGTTGTCCAAAACAGCTTGCAATCGAATGTTCATCTGAATAGAAAAGCCAGGAGAGTAGTCAGGTACTGTTTTCTCTCAGTTGGCAGGCTGCGCACACAATCGCAGTGTTGTACAGCTTGTTTCATCACCTTTGCGAAGTTGCCGCTCTCTCCGGCTCCCGGAGACGAAGAAGCTGCTTCTTCGCGCAAAGACGATTCTGCCGCTCACAGTGCTCTGCGGTGTGCGCCTTCTGCCGAAAGAGCCCCGGGAGCTGTGCTTAGCTCTGAGAAGCACCATACGTGCTTCTTTAGCCTCTCTTCTCGTCTACATCTTAGCAAAAAGCTTTTCCACTCTGTCTGGCAAGGAGAAACTGTGCCAGCACAGAAAACATCTCCCATCGTGTTCTAGAGGCTGCACGGAGGTCTGCCGAGTGTTTTGCAAGAAGAGAAAGAAAGTTCTCCAAAACAGCTTGCAATCGAATGTTCATGTGAATAGAAAAGGCAGGAGAGTGGTCAGGTACTGTTTTCTCTCAGTTGGCAAGCTGCGCACACAATCGCAGTGTTGTACAGCTTGTTTCATCACCTTTGCGAAGTTGCCGCTCTCTCCGGCTCCCGGAGACGAAGAAGCTGCTTCTTCGCGCAAAGACGATTCTGCCGCTCACAGTGCTCTGCGGTGTGCGCCTTCTGCCGAAAGAGCCCCGGGAGCGGTGCTTAGCTCTGCAGAGCACCGGACCTTCGTCTTTAGCCTCTCTTCTCGTCTACATCTTAGCAAAAAGCTTTTCCACTCTGTCTGGCAAGGAGAAACTGTGCCAGCACAGAAAACATCTCCCATCGTGTTCTAGAGGCTGCACGCAGGTCTGCCGAGTGTTTTGCAAGAAGAGAAAGAAAGTTGTCCAAAACAGCTTGCAATCGAATGTTCATGTGAATAGAAAAGGCAGGAGAGTGGTCAGGTACTGTTTTCTCTCAGTTGGCAAGCTGCGCACACAATCGCAGTGTTGTACAGCTTGTTTCATCACCTTTGCGAAGTTGCCGCTCTCTCCGGCTCCCGGAGACGAAGAAGCTGCTTCTTCGCGCAAAGACGATTCTGCCGCTCACAGTGCTCTGCGGTGTGCGCCTTCTGCCGAAAGAGGTCCGGAAGCGGTGCTTAGCTCTGTAGAGCACCGTACCTTCGTCTTTAGCCTCTCTTCTCGTCTACATCTTAGCAAAAAGCTTTTCCACTCTGTCTGGCAAGGAGAAACTGTGCCAGCACAGAAAACATCTCCCATCGTCTTCTAGAGGCTGCACGGAGGTCTGCCGAGTGTTTTGCAGGAAGAGAAAGAAAGTTGTCCAAAACAGCTTGCAATCGAATGTTCATGTGAATAGAAAAGGCAGGAGAGTGGTCAGGTACTGTTTTCTCTCACTTGGCAAGCTGGGCACACAATCGCAGGGTTGTACAGCTTGTTTCATCACCTTTGCGAAGTTGCCGCTCTCTCCGGCTCCCGGAGACGAAGAAGCTGCTTCTTCGCGCAAAGACGATTCTGCCGCTCACAGTGCTCTGCGGTGTGCGCCTTCTGCCGAAAGAGCCCCGGGAGCTGTGCTTAGCTCTGAGAAGCACCATACGTGCTTCTTTAGCCTCTCTTCTCGTCTACATCTTAGCAAAAAGCTTTTCCACTCTGTCTGGCAAGGAGAAACTGTGCCGGCACAAAAAACATCTCCCATCGTCTTCTAGAGGCTGCACGGAGGTCTGCCGAGTGTTTTGCAAGAAGAGAAAGAAAGTTCTCCAAAACAGCCTGCAATCGAATGTTCATGTGAATAGAAAAGGCAGGAGAGGGGTCAGGTACTGTTTTCTCTCAGTTGGCAAGCTGCGCACACAATCGCAGTGTTGTACAGCTTGTTTCATCACCTTTGCGATGCTGCCGCTCTCTCCGGCTCCCGGAGACGAAGAAGATGCTTCTTCGCGCAAAGACGATTCTGCCGCTCACTGTGTTCTGCTATGTGTGTCTTCTGCCGAAAGAGGTCCGGGAGCTGTGCTTAGCTCTGCAGAGCACCGTACCTTCGTCTTTAGCCTCTCGTCTCGTCTACATCTTAGCAAAAAGCTTTTCCACTCTGTCTGGCAAGGAGAAACTGTGCCAGCACAGAAAACATCTCCCATCGTGTTCTAGAGGCTGCACGGAGGTCTGCCGAGTGTTTTGCAAGAAGAGAAAGAAAGTTGTCCAAAACAGCTTGCAATCGAATGTTCATGTGAATAGAAAAGGCAGGAGAGTGGTCAGGTACTGTTTTCTCTCAGTTGGCATGCTGCGCACACAATCGCAGTGTTGTACAGCTTGTTTCATCACCTTTGCGAAGTTGCCGCTCTCTCCAGCTCCCGGAGACGAAGAAGCTGCTTCTTCGCGCAAAGACGATTCTGCCGCTCACAGTGCTCTGCGGTGTGCGCCTTCTGCCGAAAGAGGCACGGGAGCTGTGCTTAGCTCTGCAGAGCACCGTACCTTCGTCTTTAGCCTCTCTTCTCGTCTACATCTTAGCAAAAAGCTTTTCCACTCTGTCTGGCAAGGAGAAACTGTGCCAGCACAGAAAACATCTCCCATCGTGTTCTAGAGGCTGCACGGAGGTCTGTCGAGTGTTTTGCAAGAAGAGAAAGAAAGTTGTCCAAAACAGCTTGCAATCGAATGTTCATGTGAATAGAAAAGGCAGGAGAGTGGTCAGGTACTGTTTTCTCTCACTTGGCACGCTGCGCACACAATCGCAGTGTTGTACAGCTTGTTTCATCACCTTTGCGAAGTTGCCGCTCTCTCCGGCTCCCGGAGACGAAGAAGCTGCTTCTTCGCGCAAAGACGATTCTGCCGCTCACAGTGCTCTGCGGTGTGCGCCTTCTGCCGAAAGACGCCCGGGAGCGGTGCTTAGCTCTGCAGAGCACCGTACCTTCGTCTTTAGCCTCTCTTCTCGTCTACATCTTAGCAAAAAGCTTTTCCACTCTGTCTGGCAAGGAGAAACTGTGCCAGCACAGAAAACATCTCCCATCGTGTTCTAGAGGCTGCACGCAGGTCTGCCGAGTGTTTTGCAAGAAGAGAAAGAAAGTTCTCCAAAACAGCTTGCAATCGAATATTCATGTGAATAGAAAAGACAGGAGAGTGGTCAGGTACTGTTTTCTCTCAGTTGGCAAGCTGCGCACACAATCGCAGTGTTGTACAGCTTGTTTCATCACCTTTGCGAAGTTGCCGCTCTCTCCGGCTCCCGGAGACGAAGAAGCTGCTTCTTCGCGCAAAGACGATTCTGCCGCTCACAGTGCTCTGCGGTGTGCGCCTTCTGCCGAAAGAGCCCCGGGAGCGGTGCTTAGCTCTGAGAAGCACCATACGTGCTTCTTTAGCCTCTCTTCTCGTCTACATCTTAGCAAAAAGCTTTTCCACTCTGTCTGGCAAGGAGAAACTGTGCCAGCACAGAAAACATCTCCCATCGTGTTCTAGAGGCTGCACGGAGGTCTGCCGAGTGTTTTGCAAGAAGAGAAAGAAAGTTGTCCAAAACAGCTTCCAATCGAATGTTCATGTGAATAGAAAAGGCAGGAGAGTGGTCAGGCACTGTTTTCTCTCAGTTGGCAAGCTGCGCACACAATCGCAGTGTTGTACAGCTTGTTTCATCACCTTTGCGAAGTTGCCGCTCTCTCCGGCTCCCGGAGACGAAGAAGCTGCTTCTTCGCGCAAAGACGATTCTGCCGCTCACAGTGCTCTGCGGTGTGCGCCTTCTGCCGAAAGACGCCCGGGAGCGGTGCTTAGCTCTGCAGAGCACCGTACCTTCGTCTTTAGCCTCTCTTCTCGTCTACATCTTAGCAAAAAGCTTTTCCACTCTGTCTGGCAAGGAGAAACTGTGCCAGCACAAAAAACATCTCCCATCGTGTTCTAGAGGCTGCACGGAGGTCTGCCGAGTGTTTTGCAAGAAGAGAAAGAAAGTTGTCCAAAACAGCTTGCAATCGAATGTTCATGTGAATAGAAAAGGCAGGAGAGTGGTCAGGTACTGTTTTCTCTCACTTGGCACGCTGCGCACACAATCGCAGTGTTGTACAGCTTGTTTCATCACCTTTGCGAAGTTGCCGCTCTCTCCGGCTCCCGGAGACGAAGAAGCTGCTTCTTCGCGCAAAGACGATTCTGCCGCTCACAGTGCTCTGCGGTGTGCGCCTTCTGCCGAAAGACGCCCGGGAGCGGTGCTTAGCTCTGCAGAGCACCGTACCTTCGTCTTTAGCCTCTCTTCTCGTCTACATCTTAGCAAAAAGCTTTTCCACTCTGTCTGGCAAGGAGAAACTGTGCCAGCACAAAAAACATCTCCCATCGTCTTCTAGAGGCTGCACGGAGGTCTGCCGAGTGTTTTGCAAGAAGAGAAAGAAAGTTGTCCAAAACAGCTTGCAATCGAATGTTCATGTGAATAGAAAAGGCAGGAGAGTGGTCAGGTACTGTTTTCTCTCAGTTGGCAAGCTGCGCACACAATCGCAGTGTTGTACAGCTTGTTTCATCACCTTTGCGAAGTTGCCGCTCTCTCCGGCTCCCGGAGACGAAGAAGCTGCTTCTTCGCGCAAAGAGGATTCTGCCGCTCACAGTGCTCTGCGGTGTGCGCCTTCTGCCGAAAGAGCCCCGGGAGCGGTGCTTAGCTCTGAGAAGCACCATACGTGCTTCTTTAGCCTCCCTTCTCGTCTACATCTTAGCAAAAAGCTTTTCCACTCTGTCTGGCAAGGAGAAACTGTGCCAGCACAGAAAACATCTCCCATCGTGTTCTAGAGGCTGCACGGAGGTCTGCCGAGTGTTTTGCAAGAAGAGAAAGAAAGTTGTCCAAAACAGCTTCCAATCGAATGTTCATGTGAATAGAAAAGGCAGGAGAGTGGTCAGGCACTGTTTTCTCTCAGTTAGCAAGCTGCGCACACAATCGCAGTGTTGTACAGCTTGTTTCATCACCTTTGCCAAGTTGCCGCTCTCTCCGGCTCCCGGAGACGAAGAAGCTGCTTCTTCGCGCAAAGACGATTCTGCCGCTCACAGTGCTCTGCGGTGTGCGCCTTCTGCCGAAAGACGCCCGGGAGCGGTGCTTAGCTCTACAGAGCACCGTACCTTCGTCTTTAGCCTCTCTTCTCGTCTACATCTTAGCAAAAAGCTTTTCCACTCTGTCTGGCAAGGAGAAACTGTGCCAGCACAGAAAACATCTCCCATCGTGTTCTAGAGGCTGCACGGAGGTCTGCCGAGTGTTTTGCAGGAAGAGAAAGAAAGTTGTCCAAAACAGCTTGCAATCGAATGTTCATGTGAATAGAAAAGGCAGGAGAGTGGTCAGGTACTGTTTTCTCTCAGTTGGCAAGCTGCGCACACAATCGCAGTGTTGTACAGCTTGTTTCATCACCTTTGCGAAGTTGCCGCTCTCTCCGGCTCCCGGAGACGAAGAAGCTGCTTCTTCGCGCAAAGACGATTCTGCCGCTCACAGTGCTCTGCGGTGTGCGCCTTCTGCCGAAAGAGGTCCGGGAGCGGTGCTTAGCTCTGCAGAGCACCGTACCTTCGTCTTTAGCCTCTCTTCTCGTCTACATCTTAGCAAAAAGCTTTTCCACTCTGTCTGGCAAGGAGAAACTGTGCCAGCACAAAAAACATCTCCCATCGTGTTCTAGAGGCTGCACGCAGGTCTGCCGAGTGTTTTGCAGGAAGAGAAAGAAAGTTGTCCAAAACAGCTTGCAATCGAATGTTCATGTGAATAGAAAAGCCAGGAGAGTGGTCAGGTACTGTTTTCTCTCAGTTGGCAAGCTGCGCACACAATCGCAGTGTTGTACAGCTTGTTTCATCACCTTTGCGAAGTTGCCGCTCTCTCCGGCTCCCGGAGACGAAGAAGCTGCTTCTTCGCGCAAAGACGATTCTGCCGCTCACAGTGCTCTGCGGTGTGCGCCTTCTGCCGAAAGAGGTCCGGGAGCGGTGCTTAGCTCTGCAGAGCACCGTACGTTCGTCTTTAGCCTCTCTTCTCGTCTACATCTTAGCAAAAAGCTTTTCCACTCTGTCTGGCAAGGAGAAACTGTGCCAGCACAGAAAACATCTCCCATCGTGTTCTAGAGGCTGCACGGAGGTCTGCGGAGTGTTTTGCAAGAAGAGAAAAAAAGTTGTCCAAAGCAGCTTGCAATCGAATGTTCATGTGAATAGAAAAGGCAGGAGAGTGGTCAGGTACTGTTTTCTCTCAGTTGGCAAGTTGGGCACACAATCGCAGGGTTGTACAGCTTGTTTCATTACCTTTGCGAAGTAGCCGCTCTCTCCGGCTCCCGGAGACGAAGAAGCTGCTTCTTCGCGCAAAGACGATTCTGCCGCTCACAGTGCTCTGCGGTGTGCGCCTTCTGCCGAAAGAGCCCCTGGAGCTGTGCTTAGCTCTGAGAAGCACCATACGTGCTTCTTTAGCCTCTCTTCTCGTCTACATCTTAGCAAAAAGCTTTTCCACTCTGTCTGGCAAGGAGAAACTGTGCCAGCACAGAAAACATCTCCCATCGTGTTCTAGAGGCTGCACGGAGGTCTGCCGAGTGTTTTGCAAGAAGAGAAAGAAAGTTGTCCAAAACAGCTTGCAATCGAATGTTCATGTGATTACATAAGGCAGGAGAGTGGTCAGGTACTGTTTTCTCTCATTTGGCATGCTGCGCACACAATCGCAGTGTTGTACAGCTTGTTTCATCACCTTTGCGAAGTTGCCGCTCTCTCCGGCTCCCGGAGACGAAGAAGCTGCTTCTTCGCGCAAAGACGATTCTGCCGCTCACAGTGCTCTGCGGTGTGCGCCTTCTGCCGAAAGAGCCCCGGGAGCGGTGCTTAGCTTTGAGAAGCACCGTACCTGCTTCTTTAGCCTCTCTTCTCGTCTACATCTTAGCAAAAAGCTTTTCCACTCTGTCTGGCAAGGAGAAACTGTGCCAGCACAGAAAACATCTCCCATCGTGTTCTAGAGGCTGCACGGAGGTCTGCCGAGTGTTTTGCAAGAAGAGAAAGAAAGTTGTCCAAAACAGCTTGCAATCGAATGTTCATGTGAATTGAAAAGGCAGGAGAGTGGTCAGGTACTGTTTTCTCTCAGTTGGCAAGCTGCGCACACAATCGCAGTGTTGTACAGCTTGTTTCATCACCTTTGCGAAGTTGCCGCTCTCTCCGGCTCCCGGAGACGAAGAAGCTGCTTCTTCGCGCAAAGACGATTCTGCCGCTCACAGTGCTCTGCTGTGTGCGCCTTCTGCCGAAAGAGGTCCGGGAGCGGTGCTTAGCTCTGCAGAGCACCGTACCTTCGTCTTTAGCCTCTCTTCTCGTCTACATCTTAGCAAAAAGCTTTTCCACTCTGTCTGGCAAGGAGAAACTGTGCCAGCACAAAAAACATCTCCCATCGTGTTCTAGAGGCTGCACGCAGGTCTGCCGAGTGTTTTGCAGGAAGAGAAAGAAAGTTGTCCAAAACAGCTTGCAATCGAATGTTCATCTGAATAGAAAAGCCAGGAGAGTGGTCAGGTACTGTTTTCTCTCAGTTGGCAGGCTGCGCACACAATCGCAGTGTTGTACAGCTTGTTTCATCACCTTTGCGAAGTTGCCGCTCTCTCCGGCTCCCGGAGACGAAGAAGCTGCTTCTTCGCGCAAAGACGATTCTGCCGCTCACAGTGCTCTGCGGTGTGCGCCTTCTGCCGAAAGAGCCCCGGGAGCTGTGCTTAGCTCTGAGAAGCACCATACGTGCTTCTTTAGCCTCTCTTCTCGTCTACATCTTAGCAAAAAGCTTTTCCACTCTGTCTGGCAAGGAGAAACTGTGCCAGCACAGAAAACATCTCCCATCGTGTTCTAGAGGCTGCACGGAGGTCTGCCGAGTGTTTTGCAAGAAGAGAAAGAAAGTTCTCCAAAACAGCTTGCAATCGAATGTTCATGTGAATAGAAAAGGCAGGAGAGGGGTCAGGTACTGTTTTCTCTCAGTTGGCAAGCTGCGCACACAATCGCAGTGTTGTACAGCTTGTTTCATCACCTTTGCGAAGTTGCCGCTCTCTCCGGCTCCCGGAGACGAAGAAGCTGCTTCTTCGCGCAAAGACGATTCTGCCGCTCACAGTGCTCTGCGGTGTGCGCCTTCTGCCGAAAGAGCCCCGGGAGCGGTGCTTAGCTCTGCAGAGCACCGGACCTTCGTCTTTAGCCTCTCTTCTCGTCTACATCTTAGCAAAAAGCTTTTCCACTCTGTCTGGCAAGGAGAAACTGTGCCAGCACAGAAAACATCTCCCATCGTGTTCTAGAGGCTGCACGGAGGTCTGCCGAGTGTTTTGCAAGAAGAGAAAGAAAGTTGTCCAAAACAGCTTGCAATCGAATGTTCATGTGAATAGAAAAGGCAGGAGAGTGGTCAGGTACTGTTTTCTCTCAGTTGGCAAGCTGCGCACACAATCGCAGTGTTGTACAGCTTGTTTCATCACCTTTGCGAAGTTGCCGCTCTCTCCGGCTCCCGGAGACGAAGAAGCTGCTTCTTCGCGCAAAGACGATTCTGCCGCTCACAGTGCTCTGCGGTGTGCGCCTTCTGCCGAAAGAGGTCCGGGAGCGGTGCTTAGCTCTGTAGAGCACCGTACCTTCGTCTTTAGCCTCTCTTCTCGTCTACATCTTAGCAAAAAGCTTTTCCACTCTGTCTGGCAAGGAGAAACTGTGCCAGCACAGAAAACATCTCCCATCGTCTTCTAGAGGCTGCACGGAGGTCTGCCGAGTGTTTTGCAGGAAAGAAAGAATGTTGTCCAAAACAGCTTGCAATCGAATGTTCATGTGAATAGAAAAGGCAGGAGAGTGGTCAGGTACTGTTTTCTCTCAGTTGGCAAGCTGGGCACACAATCGCAGGGTTGTACAGCTTGTTTCATCACCTTTGCGAAGTTGCCGCTCTCTCCGGCTCCCGGAGACGAAGAAGCTGCTTCTTCGCGCAAAGACGATTCTGCCGCTCACAGTGCTCTGCGGTGTGCGCCTTCTGCCGAAAGAGCCCCGGGAGCTGTGCTTAGCTCTGAGAAGCACCATACGTGCTTCTTTAGCCTCTCTTCTCGTCTACATCTTAGCAAAAAGCTTTTCCACTCTGTCTGGCAAGGAGAAACTGTGCCGGCACAAAAAACATCTCCCATCGTGTTCTAGAGGCTGCACGGAGGTCTGCCGAGTGTTTTGCAAGAAGAGAAAGAAAGTTCTCCAAAACAGCTTGCAATCGAATGTTCATGTGAATAGAAAAGGCAGGAGAGGGGTCAGGTACTGTTTTCTCTCAGTTGGCAAGCTGCGCACACAATCGCAGTGTTGTACAGCTTGTTTCATCACCTTTGCGATGCTGCCGCTCTCTCCGGCTCCCGGAGACGAAGAAGATGCTTCTTCGCGCAAAGACGATTCTGCCGCTCACTGTGTTCTGCTATGTGTGTCTTCTGCAGAAAGAGGCCCGGGAGCTGTTTTTAGCTCTGCAGAGTACCATACGTGCTTCTTTAGCCTCTCTTCTCGTCTACATCTTAGCAAAAAGCTTTTCCACTCTGTCTGGCAAGGAGAAACTGTGCCAGCACAAAAAACATCTCCCATCGTGTTCTAGAGGCTGCACGGAGGTCTGCCGAGTGTTTTGCAAGAAGAGAAAGAAAGTTGTCCAAAACAGCTTGCAATCGAATGTTCATCTGAATAGAAAAGCCAGGAGAGTAGTCAGGTACTGTTTTCTCTCAGTTGGCAGGCTGCGCACACAATCGCAGTGTTGTACAGCTTGTTTCATCACCTTTGCGAAGTTGCCGCTCTCTCCGGCTCCCGGAGACGAAGAAGCTGCTTCTTCGCGCAAAGACGATTCTGCCGCTCACAGTGCTCTGCGGTGTGCGCCTTCTGCCGAAAGAGCCCCGGGAGCTGTGCTTAGCTCTGAGAAGCACCATACGTGCTTCTTTAGCCTCTCTTCTCGTCTACATCTTAGCAAAAAGCTTTTCCACTCTGTCTGGCAAGGAGAAACTGTGCCAGCACAGAAAACATCTCCCATCGTGTTCTAGAGGCTGCACGCAGGTCTGCCGAGTGTTTTGCAAGAAGAGAAAGAAAGTTGTCCAAAACAGCTTGCAATCGAATGTTCATGTGAATAGAAAAGGCAGGAGAGTGGTCAGGTACTGTTTTCTCTCAGTTGGCAAGCTGCGCACACAATCGCAGTGTTGTACAGCTTGTTTCATCACCTTTGCGAAGTTGCCGCTCTCTCCGGCTCCCGGAGACGAAGAAGCTGCTTCTTCGCGCAAAGACGATTCTGCCGCTCACAGTGCTCTGCGGTGTGCGCCTTCTGCCGAAAGAGCCCCGGGAGCGGTGCTTAGCTCTGCAGAGCACCGGACCTTCGTCTTTAGCCTCTCTTCTCGTCTACATCTTAGCAAAAAGCTTTTCCACTCTGTCTGGCAAGGAGAAACTGTGCCAGCACAGAAAACATCTCCCATCGTGTTCTAGAGGCTGCACGCAGGTCTGCCGAGTGTTTTGCAAGAAGAGAAAGAAAGTTGTCCAAAACAGCTTGCAATCGAATGTTCATGTGAATAGAAAAGGCAGGAGAGTGGTCAGGTACTGTTTTCTCTCAGTTGGCAAGCTGCGCACACAATCGCAGTGTTGTACAGCTTGTTTCATCACCTTTGCGAAGTTGCCGCTCTCTCCGGCTCCCGGAGACGAAGAAGCTGCTTCTTCGCGCAAAGACGATTCTGCCGCTCACAGTGCTCTGCGGTGTGCGCCTTCTGCCGAAAGAGGTCCGGAAGCGGTGCTTAGCTCTGTAGAGCACCGTACCTTCGTCTTTAGCCTCTCTTCTCGTCTACATCTTAGCAAAAAGCTTTTCCACTCTGTCTGGCAAGGAGAAACTGTGCCAGCACAGAAAACATCTCCCATCGTCTTCTAGAGGCTGCACGGAGGTCTGCCGAGTGTTTTGCAGGAAGAGAAAGAAAGTTGTCCAAAACAGCTTGCAATCGAATGTTCATGTGAATAGAAAAGGCAGGAGAGTGGTCAGGTACTGTTTTCTCTCAGTTGGCAAGCTGGGCACACAATCGCAGGGTTGTACAGCTTGTTTCATCACCTTTGCGAAGTTGCCGCTCTCTCCGGCTCCCGGAGACGAAGAAGCTGCTTCTTCGCGCAAAGACGATTCTGCCGCTCACAGTGCTCTGCGGTGTGCGCCTTCTGCCGAAAGAGCCCCGGGAGCTGTGCTTAGCTCTGAGAAGCACCATACGTGCTTCTTTAGCCTCTCTTCTCGTCTACATCTTAGCAAAAAGCTTTTCCACTCTGTCTGGCAAGGAGAAACTGTGCCGGCACAAAAAACATCTCCCATCGTCTTCTAGAGGCTGCACGGAGGTCTGCCGAGTGTTTTGCAAGAAGAGAAAGAAAGTTCTCCAAAACAGCCTGCAATCGAATGTTCATGTGAATAGAAAAGGCAGGAGAGGGGTCAGGTACTGTTTTCTCTCAGTTGGCAAGCTGCGCACACAATCGCAGTGTTGTACAGCTTGTTTCATCACCTTTGCGATGCTGCCGCTCTCTCCGGCTCCCGGAGACGAAGAAGATGCTTCTTCGCGCAAAGACGATTCTGCCGCTCACTGTGTTCTGCTATGTGTGTCTTCTGCCGAAAGAGGTCCGGGAGCTGTGCTTAGCTCTGCAGAGCACCGTACCTTCGTCTTTAGCCTCTCGTCTCGTCTACATCTTAGCAAAAAGCTTTTCCACTCTGTCTGGCAAGGAGAAACTGTGCCAGCACAGAAAACATCTCCCATCGTGTTCTAGAGGCTGCACGGAGGTCTGCCGAGTGTTTTGCAAGAAGAGAAAGAAAGTTGTCCAAAACAGCTTGCAATCGAATGTTCATGTGAATAGAAAAGGCAGGAGAGTGGTCAGGTACTGTTTTCTCTCAGTTGGCATGCTGCGCACACAATCGCAGTGTTGTACAGCTTGTTTCATCACCTTTGCGAAGTTGCCGCTCTCTCCAGCTCCCGGAGACGAAGAAGCTGCTTCTTCGCGCAAAGACGATTCTGCCGCTCACAGTGCTCTGCGGTGTGCGCCTTCTGCCGAAAGAGGCACGGGAGCTGTGCTTAGCTCTGCAGAGCACCGTACCTTCGTCTTTAGCCTCTCTTCTCGTCTACATCTTAGCAAAAAGCTTTTCCACTCTGTCTGGCAAGGAGAAACTGTGCCAGCACAGAAAACATCTCCCATCGTGTTCTAGAGGCTGCACGGAGGTCTGTCGAGTGTTTTGCAAGAAGAGAAAGAAAGTTGTCCAAAACAGCTTGCAATCGAATGTTCATGTGAATAGAAAAGGCAGGAGAGTGGTCAGGTACTGTTTTCTCTCACTTGGCACGCTGCGCACACAATCGCAGTGTTGTACAGCTTGTTTCATCACCTTTGCGAAGTTGCCGCTCTCTCCGGCTCCCGGAGACGAAGAAGCTGCTTCTTCGCGCAAAGACGATTCTGCCGCTCACAGTGCTCTGCGGTGTGCGCCTTCTGCCGAAAGACGCCCGGGAGCGGTGCTTAGCTCTGCAGAGCACCGTACCTTCGTCTTTAGCCTCTCTTCTCGTCTACATCTTAGCAAAAAGCTTTTCCACTCTGTCTGGCAAGGAGAAACTGTGCCAGCACAGAAAACATCTCCCATCGTGTTCTAGAGGCTGCACGCAGGTCTGCCGAGTGTTTTGCAAGAAGAGAAAGAAAGTTCTCCAAAACAGCTTGCAATCGAATATTCATGTGAATAGAAAAGACAGGAGAGTGGTCAGGTACTGTTTTCTCTCAGTTGGCAAGCTGCGCACACAATCGCAGTGTTGTACAGCTTGTTTCATCACCTTTGCGAAGTTGCCGCTCTCTCCGGCTCCCGGAGACGAAGAAGCTGCTTCTTCGCGCAAAGACGATTCTGCCGCTCACAGTGCTCTGCGGTGTGCGCCTTCTGCCGAAAGAGCCCCGGGAGCGGTGCTTAGCTCTGAGAAGCACCATACGTGCTTCTTTAGCCTCTCTTCTCGTCTACATCTTAGCAAAAAGCTTTTCCACTCTGTCTGGCAAGGAGAAACTGTGCCAGCACAGAAAACATCTCCCATCGTGTTCTAGAGGCTGCACGGAGGTCTGCCGAGTGTTTTGCAAGAAGAGAAAGAAAGTTGTCCAAAACAGCTTCCAATCGAATGTTCATGTGAATAGAAAAGGCAGGAGAGTGGTCAGGCACTGTTTTCTCTCAGTTGGCAAGCTGCGCACACAATCGCAGTGTTGTACAGCTTGTTTCATCACCTTTGCGAAGTTGCCGCTCTCTCCGGCTCCCGGAGACGAAGAAGCTGCTTCTTCGCGCAAAGACGATTCTGCCGCTCACAGTGCTCTGCGGTGTGCGCCTTCTGCCGAAAGACGCCCGGGAGCGGTGCTTAGCTCTGCAGAGCACCGTACCTTCGTCTTTAGCCTCTCTTCTCGTCTACATCTTAGCAAAAAGCTTTTCCACTCTGTCTGGCAAGGAGAAACTGTGCCAGCACAAAAAACATCTCCCATCGTGTTCTAGAGGCTGCACGGAGGTCTGCCGAGTGTTTTGCAAGAAGAGAAAGAAAGTTGTCCAAAACAGCTTGCAATCGAATGTTCATGTGAATAGAAAAGGCAGGAGAGTGGTCAGGTACTGTTTTCTCTCACTTGGCACGCTGCGCACACAATCGCAGTGTTGTACAGCTTGTTTCATCACCTTTGCGAAGTTGCCGCTCTCTCCGGCTCCCGGAGACGAAGAAGCTGCTTCTTCGCGCAAAGACGATTCTGCCGCTCACAGTGCTCTGCGGTGTGCGCCTTCTGCCGAAAGACGCCCGGGAGCGGTGCTTAGCTCTGCAGAGCACCGTACCTTCGTCTTTAGCCTCTCTTCTCGTCTACATCTTAGCAAAAAGCTTTTCCACTCTGTCTGGCAAGGAGAAACTGTGCCAGCACAAAAAACATCTCCCATCGTCTTCTAGAGGCTGCACGGAGGTCTGCCGAGTGTTTTGCAAGAAGAGAAAGAAAGTTGTCCAAAACAGCTTGCAATCGAATGTTCATGTGAATAGAAAAGGCAGGAGAGTGGTCAGGTACTGTTTTCTCTCAGTTGGCAAGCTGCGCACACAATCGCAGTGTTGTACAGCTTGTTTCATCACCTTTGCGAAGTTGCCGCTCTCTCCGGCTCCCGGAGACGAAGAAGCTGCTTCTTCGCGCAAAGAGGATTCTGCCGCTCACAGTGCTCTGCGGTGTGCGCCTTCTGCCGAAAGAGCCCCGGGAGCGGTGCTTAGCTCTGAGAAGCACCATACGTGCTTCTTTAGCCTCCCTTCTCGTCTACATCTTAGCAAAAAGCTTTTCCACTCTGTCTGGCAAGGAGAAACTGTGCCAGCACAGAAAACATCTCCCATCGTGTTCTAGAGGCTGCACGGAGGTCTGCCGAGTGTTTTGCAAGAAGAGAAAGAAAGTTGTCCAAAACAGCTTCCAATCGAATGTTCATGTGAATAGAAAAGGCAGGAGAGTGGTCAGGCACTGTTTTCTCTCAGTTAGCAAGCTGCGCACACAATCGCAGTGTTGTACAGCTTGTTTCATCACCTTTGCCAAGTTGCCGCTCTCTCCGGCTCCCGGAGACGAAGAAGCTGCTTCTTCGCGCAAAGACGATTCTGCCGCTCACAGTGCTCTGCGGTGTGCGCCTTCTGCCGAAAGACGCCCGGGAGCGGTGCTTAGCTCTACAGAGCACCGTACCTTCGTCTTTAGCCTCTCTTCTCGTCTACATCTTAGCAAAAAGCTTTTCCACTCTGTCTGGCAAGGAGAAACTGTGCCAGCACAGAAAACATCTCCCATCGTGTTCTAGAGGCTGCACGGAGGTCTGCCGAGTGTTTTGCAGGAAGAGAAAGAAAGTTGTCCAAAACAGCTTGCAATCGAATGTTCATGTGAATAGAAAAGGCAGGAGAGTGGTCAGGTACTGTTTTCTCTCAGTTGGCAAGCTGCGCACACAATCGCAGTGTTGTACAGCTTGTTTCATCACCTTTGCGAAGTTGCCGCTCTCTCCGGCTCCCGGAGACGAAGAAGCTGCTTCTTCGCGCAAAGACGATTCTGCCGCTCACAGTGCTCTGCGGTGTGCGCCTTCTGCCGAAAGAGGTCCGGGAGCGGTGCTTAGCTCTGCAGAGCACCGTACCTTCGTCTTTAGCCTCTCTTCTCGTCTACATCTTAGCAAAAAGCTTTTCCACTCTGTCTGGCAAGGAGAAACTGTGCCAGCACAAAAAACATCTCCCATCGTGTTCTAGAGGCTGCACGCAGGTCTGCCGAGTGTTTTGCAGGAAGAGAAAGAAAGTTGTCCAAAACAGCTTGCAATCGAATGTTCATGTGAATAGAAAAGCCAGGAGAGTGGTCAGGTACTGTTTTCTCTCAGTTGGCAAGCTGCGCACACAATCGCAGTGTTGTACAGCTTGTTTCATCACCTTTGCGAAGTTGCCGCTCTCTCCGGCTCCCGGAGACGAAGAAGCTGCTTCTTCGCGCAAAGACGATTCTGCCGCTCACAGTGCTCTGCGGTGTGCGCCTTCTGCCGAAAGAGGTCCGGGAGCGGTGCTTAGCTCTGCAGAGCACCGTACGTTCGTCTTTAGCCTCTCTTCTCGTCTACATCTTAGCAAAAAGCTTTTCCACTCTGTCTGGCAAGGAGAAACTGTGCCAGCACAGAAAACATCTCCCATCGTGTTCTAGAGGCTGCACGGAGGTCTGCGGAGTGTTTTGCAAGAAGAGAAAAAAAGTTGTCCAAAGCAGCTTGCAATCGAATGTTCATGTGAATAGAAAAGGCAGGAGAGTGGTCAGGTACTGTTTTCTCTCAGTTGGCAAGTTGGGCACACAATCGCAGGGTTGTACAGCTTGTTTCATTACCTTTGCGAAGTAGCCGCTCTCTCCGGCTCCCGGAGACGAAGAAGCTGCTTCTTCGCGCAAAGACGATTCTGCCGCTCACAGTGCTCTGCGGTGTGCGCCTTCTGCCGAAAGAGCCCCTGGAGCTGTGCTTAGCTCTGAGAAGCACCATACGTGCTTCTTTAGCCTCTCTTCTCGTCTACATCTTAGCAAAAAGCTTTTCCACTCTGTCTGGCAAGGAGAAACTGTGCCAGCACAGAAAACATCTCCCATCGTGTTCTAGAGGCTGCACGGAGGTCTGCCGAGTGTTTTGCAAGAAGAGAAAGAAAGTTGTCCAAAACAGCTTGCAATCGAATGTTCATGTGATTACATAAGGCAGGAGAGTGGTCAGGTACTGTTTTCTCTCATTTGGCATGCTGCGCACACAATCGCAGTGTTGTACAGCTTGTTTCATCACCTTTGCGAAGTTGCCGCTCTCTCCGGCTCCCGGAGACGAAGAAGCTTCTTCTTCGCGCAAAGACGATTCTGCCGCTCACAGTGCTCTGCGGTGTGCGCCTTCTGCCGAAAGAGCCCCGGGAGCGGTGCTTAGCTTTGAGAAGCACCGTACCTGCTTCTTTAGCCTCTCTTCTCGTCTACATCTTAGCAAAAAGCTTTTCCACTCTGTCTGGCAAGGAGAAACTGTGCCAGCACAGAAAACATCTCCCATCGTGTTCTAGAGGCTGCACGGAGGTCTGCCGAGTGTTTTGCAAGAAGAGAAAGAAAGTTGTCCAAAACAGCTTGCAATCGAATGTTCATGTGAATTGAAAAGGCAGGAGAGTGGTCAGGTACTGTTTTCTCTCACTTGGCAAGCTGCGCACACAATCGCAGTGTTGTACAGCTTGTTTCATCACCTTTGCGAAGTTGCCGCTCTCTCCGGCTCCCGGAGACGAAGAAGCTGCTTCTTCGCGCAAAGACGATTCTGCCGCTCACAGTGCTCTGCTGTGTGCGCCTTCTGCCGAAAGAGGTCCGGGAGCGGTGCTTAGCTCTGCAGAGCACCGTACCTTCGTCTTTAGCCTCTCTTCTCGTCTACATCTTAGCAAAAAGCTTTTCCACTCTGTCTGGCAAGGAGAAACTGTGCCAGCACAAAAAACATCTCCCATCGTGTTCTAGAGGCTGCACGCAGGTCTGCCGAGTGTTTTGCAGGAAGAGAAAGAAAGTTGTCCAAAACAGCTTGCAATCGAATGTTCATCTGAATAGAAAAGCCAGGAGAGTGGTCAGGTACTGTTTTCTCTCAGTTGGCAGGCTGCGCACACAATCGCAGTGTTGTACAGCTTGTTTCATCACCTTTGCGAAGTTGCCGCTCTCTCCGGCTCCCGGAGACGAAGAAGCTGCTTCTTCGCGCAAAGACGATTCTGCCGCTCACAGTGCTCTGCGGTGTGCGCCTTCTGCCGAAAGAGCCCCGGGAGCTGTGCTTAGCTCTGAGAAGCACCATACGTGCTTCTTTAGCCTCTCTTCTCGTCTACATCTTAGCAAAAAGCTTTTCCACTCTGTCTGGCAAGGAGAAACTGTGCCAGCACAGAAAACATCTCCCATCGTGTTCTAGAGGCTGCACGGAGGTCTGCCGAGTGTTTTGCAAGAAGAGAAAGAAAGTTGTCCAAAACAGCTTGCAATCGAATGTTCATGTGATTACATAAGGCAGGAGAGTGGTCAGGTACTGTTTTCTCTCATTTGGCATGCTGCGCACACAATCGCAGTGTTGTACAGCTTGTTTCATCACCTTTGCGAAGTTGCCGCTCTCTCCGGCTCCCGGAGACGAAGAAGCTGCTTCTTCGCGCAAAGACGATTCTGCCGCTCACAGTGCTCTGCGGTGTGCGCCTTCTGCCGAAAGAGCCCCGGGAGCGGTGCTTAGCTCTGAGAAGCACCGTACCTGCTTCTTTAGCCTCTCTTCTCGTCTACATCTTAGCAAAAAGCTTTTCCACTCTGTCTGGCAAGGAGAAACTGTGCCAGCACAGAAAACATCTCCCATCGTGTTCTAGAGGCTGCACGGAGGTCTGTCGAGTGTTTTGCAAGAAGAGAAAGAAAGTTGTCCAAAACAGCTTGCAATCGAATGTTCATGTGAATAGAAAAGGCAGGAGAGTGGTCAGGTACTGTTTTCTCTCACTTGGCAAGCTGCGCACACAATCGCAGTGTTGTACAGCTTGTTTCATCACCTTTGCGAAGTTGCCGCTCTCTCCGGCTCCCGGAGACGAAGAAGCTGCTTCTTCGCGCAAAGACGATTCTGCCGCTCACAGTGCTCTGCGGTGTGCGCCTTCTGCCGAAAGAGGTCCGGGAGCGGTGCTTAGCTCTGCAGAGCACCGTACCTTCGTCTTTAGCCTCTCTTCTCGTCTACATCTTAGCAAAAAGCTTTTCCACTCTGTCTGGCAAGGAGAAACTGTGCCAGCACAAAAAACATCTCCCATCGTGTTCTAGAGGCTGCACGGAGGTCTGCCGAGTGTTTTGCAGGAAGAGAAAGAAAGTTGTCCAAAACAGCTTGCAATCGAATGTTCATGTGAATAGAAAAGGCAGGAGAGTGGTCAGGTACTGTTTTCTCTCACTTGGCAAGCTGGGCACACAATCGCAGGGTTGTACAGCTTGTTTCATCACCTTTGCGAAGTTGCCGCTCTCTCCGGCTCCCGGAGACGAAGAAGCTGCTTCTTCGCGCAAAGACGATTCTGCCGCTCACAGTGCTCTGCCGTGTGCGCCTTCTGCCGAAAGAGGTCCGGGAGCGGTGCTTAGCTCTGCAGAGCACCGTACCTTCGTCTTTAGCCTCTCTTCTCGTCTACATCTTAGCAAAAATCTTTTCCACTCTGTCTGGCAAGGAGAAACTGTGCCAGCACAGAAAACATCTCCCATCGTGTTCTAGAGGCTGCACGGAGGTCTGCCGAGTGTTTTGCAAGAAGAGAAAGAAAGTTGTCCAAAACAGCTTGCAATCGAATGTTCATGTGAATAGAAAAGGCAGGAGAGTGGTCAGGTACTGTTTTCTCTCAGTTGGCAAGCTGGGCACACAATCGCAGGGTTGTACAGCTTGTTTCATCACCTTTGCGAAGTTGCCGCTCTCTCCGGCTCCCGGAGACGAAGAAGCTGCTTCTTCGCGCAAAGACGATTCTGCCGCTCACAGTGCTCTGCGGTGTGCGACTTCTGCCGAAAGAGCCCCGGGAGCGGTGCTTAGCTCTGAGAAGCACCATACGTGCTTCTTTAGCCTCTCTTCTCATCTACATCTTAGCAAAAAGCTTTTCCACTCTGTCTGGCAAGGAGAAACTGTGCCAGCACAGAAAACATCTCCCATCGTATTCTAGAGGCTGCACGGAGGTCTGCCGAGTGTTTTGCAAGAAGAGAAAGAAAGTTGTCCAAAACAGCTTGCAATCGAATGTTCATGTGATTACATAAGGCAGGAGAGTGGTCAGGTACTGTTTTCTCTCATTTGGCATGCTGCGCACACAATCGCAGTGTTGTACAGCTTGTTTCATCACCTTTGCGAAGTTGCCGCTCTCTCCGGCTCCCGGAGACGAAGAAGCTGCTTCTTCGCGCAAAGACGATTCTGCCGCTCACTGTGCTCTGCGGTGTGCGCCTTCTGCCGAAAGAGCCCCGGGAGCGGTGCTTAGCTTTGAGAAGCACCGTACCTGCTTCTTTAGCCTCTCTTCTCGTCTACATCTTAGCAAAAAGCTTTTCCACTCTGTCTGGCAAGGAGAAACTGTGCCAGCACAGAAAACATCTCCCATCGTGTTCTAGAGGCTGCACGGAGGTCTGCCGAGTGTTTTGCAAGAAGAGAAAGAAAGTTGTCCAAAACAGCTTGCAATCGAATGTTCATGTGAATAGAAAAGGCAGGAGAGTGGTCAGGTACTGTTTTCTCTCAGTTGGCAAGCTGCGCACACAATCGCAGTGTTGTACAGCTTGTTTCATCACCTTTGCGAAGTTGCCGCTCTCTCCGGCTCCCGGAGACGAAGAAGCTGCTTCTTCGCGCAAAGACGATTCTGCCGCTCACAGTGCTCTGCTGTGTGCGCCTTCTGCCGAAAGAGGTCCGGGAGCGGTGCTTAGCTCTGCAGAGCACCGTACCTTCGTCTTTAGCCTCTCTTCTCGTCTACATCTTAGCAAAAAGCTTTTCCACTCTGTCTGGCAAGGAGAAACTGTGCCAGCACAAAAAACAGCTCCCATCGTGTTCTAGAGGCTGCACGCAGGTCTGCCGAGTGTTTTGCAGGAAGAGAAAGAAAGTTGTCCAAAACAGCTTGCAATCGAATGTTCATCTGAATAGAAAAGCCAGGAGAGTGGTCAGGTACTGTTTTCTCTCAGTTGGCAGGCTGCGCACACAATCGCAGTGTTGTACAGCTTGTTTCATCACCTTTGCGAAGTTGCCGCTCTCTCCGGCTCCCGGAGACGAAGAAGCTGCTTCTTCGCGCAAAGACGATTCTGCCGCTCACAGTGCTCTGCGGTGTGCGCCTTCTGCCGAAAGAGCCCCGGGAGCTGTGCTTAGCTCTGAGAAGCACCATACGTGCTTCTTTAGCCTCTCTTCTCGTCTACATCTTAGCAAAAAGCTTTTCCACTCTGTCTGGCAAGGAGAAACTGTGCCAGCACAGAAAACATCTCCCATCGTGTTCTAGAGGCTGCACGGAGGTCTGCCGAGTGTTTTGCAAGAAGAGAAAGAAAGTTCTCCAAAACAGCTTGCAATCGAATGTTCATGTGAATAGAAAAGGCAGGAGAGTGGTCAGGTACTGTTTTCTCTCAGTTGGCAAGCTGCGCACACAATCGCAGTGTTGTACAGCTTGTTTCATCACCTTTGCGAAGTTGCCGCTCTCTCCGGCTCCCGGAGACGAAGAAGCTGCTTCTTCGCGCAAAGACGATTCTGCCGCTCACAGTGCTCTGCGGTGTGCGCCTTCTGCCGAAAGAGCCCCGGGAGCGGTGCTTAGCTCTGCAGAGCACCGGACCTTCGTCTTTAGCCTCTCTTCTCGTCTACATCTTAGCAAAAAGCTTTTCCACTCTGTCTGGCAAGGAGAAACTGTGCCAGCACAGAAAACATCTCCCATCGTGTTCTAGAGGCTGCACGGAGGTCTGCCGAGTGTTTTGCAAGAAGAGAAAGAAAGTTGTCCAAAACAGCTTGCAATCGAATGTTCATGTGAATAGAAAAGGCAGGAGAGTGGTCAGGTACTGTTTTCTCTCAGTTGGCAAGCTGCGCACACAATCGCAGTGTTGTACAGCTTGTTTCATCACCTTTGCGAAGTTGCCGCTCTCTCCGGCTCCCGGAGACGAAGAAGCTGCTTCTTCGCGCAAAGACGATTCTGCCGCTCACAGTGCTCTGCGGTGTGCGCCTTCTGCCGAAAGAGGTCCGGGAGCGGTGCTTAGCTCTGTAGAGCACCGTACCTTCGTCTTTAGCCTCTCTTCTCGTCTACATCTTAGCAAAAAGCTTTTCCACTCTGTCTGGCAAGGAGAAACTGTGCCAGCACAGAAAACATCTCCCATCGTCTTCTAGAGGCTGCACGGAGGTCTGCCGAGTGTTTTGCAGGAAAGAAAGAATGTTGTCCAAAACAGCTTGCAATCGAATGTTCATGTGAATAGAAAAGGCAGGAGAGTGGTCAGGTACTGTTTTCTCTCAGTTGGCAAGCTGGGCACACAATCGCAGGGTTGTACAGCTTGTTTCATCACCTTTGCGAAGTTGCCGCTCTCTCCGGCTCCCGGAGACGAAGAAGCTGCTTCTTCGCGCAAAGACGATTCTGCCGCTCACAGTGCTCTGCGGTGTGCGCCTTCTGCCGAAAGAGCCCCGGGAGATGTGCTTAGCTCTGAGAAGCACCATACGTGCTTCTTTAGCCTCTCTTCTCGTCTACATCTTAGCAAAAAGCTTTTCCACTCTGTCTGGCAAGGAGAAACTGTGCCGGCACAAAAAACATCTCCCATCGTGTTCTAGAGGCTGCACGGAGGTCTGCCGAGTGTTTTGCAAGAAGAGAAAGAAAGTTCTCCAAAACAGCTTGCAATCGAATGTTCATGTGAATAGAAAAGGCAGGAGAGGGGTCAGGTACTGTTTTCTCTCAGTTGGCAATCTGCGCACACAATCGCAGTGTTGTACAGCTTGTTTCATCACCTTTGCGATGCTGCCGCTCTCTCCGGCTCCCGGAGACGAAGAAGATGCTTCTTCGCGCAAAGACGATTCTGCCGCTCACTGTGTTCTGCTATGTGTGTCTTCTGCAGAAAGAGGCCCGGGAGCTGTTTTTAGCTCTGCAGAGTACCATACGTGCTTCTTTAGCCTCTCTTCTCGTCTACATCTTAGCAAAAAGCTTTTCCACTCTGTCTGGCAAGGAGAAACTGTGCCAGCACAAAAAACATCTCCCATCGTGTTCTAGAGGCTGCACGGAGGTCTGCCGAGTGTTTTGCAAGAAGAGAAAGAAAGTTGTCCAAAACAGCTTGCAATCGAATGTTCATCTGAATAGAAAAGCCAGGAGAGTGGTCAGGTACTGTTTTCTCTCAGTTGGCAGGCTGCGCACACAATCGCAGGGTTGTACAGCTTGTTTCATCACCTTTGCGAAGTTGCCGCTCTCTCCGGCTCCCGGAGACGAAGAAGCTGCTTCTTCGCGCAAAGACGATTCTGCCGCTCACAGTGCTCTGCGGTGTGCGCCTTCTGCCGAAAGAGCCCCGGGAGCTGTGCTTAGCTCTGAGAAGCACCATACGTGCTTCTTTAGCCTCTCTTCTCGTCTACATCTTAGCAAAAAGCTTTTCCACTCTGTCTGGCAAGGAGAAACTGTGCCAGCACAGAAAACATCTCCCATCGTGTTCTAGAGGCTGCACGGAGGTCTGCCGAGTGTTTTGCAAGAAGAGAAAGAAAGTTCTCCAAAACAGCTTGCAATCGAATGTTCATGTGAATAGAAAAGGCAGGAGAGTGGTCAGGTACTGTTTTCTCTCAGTTGGCAAGCTGCGCACACAATCGCAGTGTTGTACAGCTTGTTTCATCACCTTTGCGAAGTTGCCGCTCTCTCCGGCTCCCGGAGACGAAGAAGCTGCTTCTTCGCGCAAAGACGATTCTGCCGCTCACAGTGCTCTGCGGTGTGCGCCTTCTGCCGAAAGAGCCCCGGGAGCGGTGCTTAGCTCTGCAGAGCACCGGACCTTCGTCTTTAGCCTCTCTTCTCGTCTACATCTTAGCAAAAAGCTTTTCCACTCTGTCTGGCAAGGAGAAACTGTGCCAGCACAGAAAACATCTCCCATCGTGTTCTAGAGGCTGCACGCAGGTCTGCCGAGTGTTTTGCAAGAAGAGAAAGAAAGTTGTCCAAAACAGCTTGCAATCGAATGTTCATGTGAATAGAAAAGGCAGGAGAGTGGTCAGGTACTGTTTTCTCTCAGTTGGCAAGCTGCGCACACAATCGCAGTGTTGTACAGCTTGTTTCATCACCTTTGCGAAGTTGCCGCTCTCTCCGGCTCCCGGAGACGAAGAAGCTGCTTCTTCGCGCAAAGACGATTCTGCCGCTCACAGTGCTCTGCGGTGTGCGCCTTCTGCCGAAAGAGGTCCGGAAGCGGTGCTTAGCTCTGTAGAGCACCGTACCTTCGTCTTTAGCCTCTCTTCTCGTCTACATCTTAGCAAAAAGCTTTTCCACTCTGTCTGGCAAGGAGAAACTGTGCCAGCACAGAAAACATCTCCCATCGTCTTCTAGAGGCTGCACGGAGGTCTGCCGAGTGTTTTGCAGGAAAGAAAGAATGTTGTCCAAAACAGCTTGCAATCGAATGTTCATGTGAATAGAAAAGGCAGGAGAGTGGTCAGGTACTGTTTTCTCTCAGTTGGCAAGCTGGGCACACAATCGCAGGGTTGTACAGCTTGTTTCATCACCTTTGCGAAGTTGCCGCTCTCTCCGGCTCCCGGAGACGAAGAAGCTGCTTCTTCGCGCAAAGACGATTCTGCCGCTCACAGTGCTCTGCGGTGTGCGCCTTCTGCCGAAAGAGCCCCGGGAGCTGTGCTTAGCTCTGAGAAGCACCATACGTGCTTCTTTAGCCTCTCTTCTCGTCTACATCTTAGCAAAAAGCTTTTCCACTCTGTCTGGCAAGGAGAAACTGTGCCGGCACAAAAAACATCTCCCATCGTGTTCTAGAGGCTGCACGGAGGTCTGCCGAGTGTTTTGCAAGAAGAGAAAGAAAGTTCTCCAAAACAGCTTGCAATCGAATGTTCATGTGAATAGAAAAGGCAGGAGAGGGGTCAGGTACTGTTTTCTCTCAGTTGGCAAGCTGCGCACACAATCGCAGTGTTGTACAGCTTGTTTCATCACCTTTGCGATGCTGCCGCTCTCTCCGGCTCCCGGAGACGAAGAAGCTGCTTCTTCGCGCAAAGACGATTCTGCCGCTCACTGTGTTCTGCTATGTGTGTCTTCTGCAGAAAGAGGCCCGGGAGCTGTTTTTAGCTCTGCAGAGTACCATACGTGCTTCTTTAGCCTCTCTTCTCGTCTACATCTTAGCAAAAAGCTTTTCCACTCTGTCTGGCAAGGAGAAACTGTGCCAGCACAAAAAACATCTCCCATCGTGTTCTAGAGGCTGCACGGAGGTCTGCCGAGTGTTTTGCAAGAAGAGAAAGAAAGTTGTCCAAAACAGCTTCCAATCGAATGTTCATGTGAATAGAAAAGGCAGGTGAGGGGTCAGGTACTGTTTTCTCTCAGTTGGCAAGCTGCGCACACAATCGCAGTGTTGTACAGCTTGTTTCATCACCTTTGCGAAGCTGCCGCTCTCTCCGGCTCCCGGAGACGAAGAAGCTGCTTCTTCGCGCAAGGACGATTCTGCCGCTCACAGTGCTCTGCGGTGTGCGCCTTCTGCCGAAAGACGCCCGGGAGCGGTGCTTAGCTCTGCAGAGCACCGTACCTTCGTCTTTAGCCTCTCTTCTCGTCTACATCTTAGCAAAAAGCTTTTCCACTCTGTCTGGCAAGGAGAAACTGTGCCAGCACACAAAACATCTCCCATCGTGTTCTAGAGGCTGCACGGAGGTCTGCCGAGTGTTTTGCAAGAAGAGAAAGAAAGTTGTCCAAAACAGCTTGCAATCGAATGTTGATGTGAATAGAAAAGGCAGGAGAGTGGTCAGGTACTGTTTTCTCTCAGTTGGCATGCTGCGCACACAATCGCAGTGTTGTACAGCTTGTTTCATCACCTTTGCGAAGTTGCCGCTCTCTCCAGCTCCCGGAGACGAAGAAGCTGCTTCTTCGCGCAAAGACGATTCTGCCGCTCACAGTGCTCTGCGGTGTGCGCCTTCTGCCGAAAGAGGCCCGGGAGCTGTGCTTAGCTCTGCAGAGCACTGTACCTTCGTCTATAGCCTCTCTTCTCGTCTACATCTTAGCAAAAAGCTTTTCCACTCTGTCTGGCAAGGAGAAACTGTGCCAGCACAAAAAACATCTCCCATCGTGTTCTAGAGGCTGCACGGAGGTCTGCCGAGTGTTTTGCAAGAAGAGAAAGAAAGTTGTCCAAAACAGCTTGCAATCGAATGTTCATGTGAATAGAAAAGGCAGGAGAGTGGTCAGGTACTGTTTTCTCTCACTTGGCACGCTGCGCACACAATCGCAGTGTTGTACAGCTTGTTTCATCACCTTTGCGAAGTTGCCGCTTACTCCGGCTCCCGGAGACGAAGAAGCTGCTTCTTCGCGCAAAGACGATTCTGCCGCTCACAGTGCTCTGCGGTGTGCGCCTTCTGCCGAAAGAGGCCCGGGAGCGGTGCTTAGCTCTGCAGAGCACCGTACCTTCGTCTTTAGCCTCTCTTCTCGTCTACATCTTAGCAAAAAGCTTTTCCACTCTGTCTGGCAAGGAGAAACTGTGCCAGCACAGAAAACATCTCCCATCGTCTTCTAGAGGCTGCACGGAGGTCTGCCGAGTGTTTTGCAAGAAGAGAAAGAAAGTTGTCCAAAACAGCTTGCAATCGAATGTTCATGTGATTACATAAGGCAGGAGAGTGGTCAGGTACTGTTTTCTCTCAGTTGGCAGGCTGCGCACACAATCGCAGTGTTGTACAGCTTGTTTCATCACCTTTGCGAAGTTGCCGCTCTCTCCGGCTCCCGGAGACGAAGAAGCTGCTTCTTCGCGCAAAGACGATTCTGCCGCTCACAGTGCTATGCGGTGTGCGCCTTCTGCCGAAAGAGCCCCGGGAGCGGTGCTTAGCTCTGAGAAGCACCATACGTGCTTCTTTAGCCTCTCTTCTCGTCTACATCTTAGCAAAAAGCTTTTCCACTCTGTCTGGCAAGGAGAAACTGTGCCAGCACAGAAAACATCTCCCATCGTGTTCTAGAGGCTGCACGGAGGTCTGCCGAGTGTTTTGCAAGAAGAGAAAGAAAGTTGTCCAAAACAGCTTCCAATCGAATGTTCATGTGAATAGAAAAGGCAGGAGAGTGGTCAGGCACTGTTTTCTCTCAGTTAACAAGCTGCGCACACAATCGCAGTGTTGTACAGCTTGTTTCATCACCTTTGCGAAGTTGCCGCTCTCTCCGGCTCCCGGAGACGAAGAAGCTGCTTCTTCGCGCAAAGACGATTCTGCCGCTCACAGTGCTCTGCGGTGTGCGCCTTCTGCCGAAAGAGGCCCGGGAGCGGTGCTTAGCTCTGCAGAGCACCGTACCTTCGTCTTTAGCCTCTCTTCTCGTCTACATCTTAGCAAAAAGCTTTTCCACTCTGTCTGGCAAGGAGAAACTGTGCCAGCACAGAAAACATCTCCCATCGTGTTCTAGAGGCTGCACGCAGGTCTGCCGAGTGTTTTGCAAGAAGAGAAAGAAAGTTGTCCAAAACAGCTTGCAATCGAATGTTCATGTGAATAGAAAAGGCAGGAGAGTGGTCAGGTACTGTTTTCTCTCAGTTGGCAAGCTGCGCACACAATCGCAGTGTTGTACAGCTTGTTTCATCACCTTTGCGAAGTTGCCGCTCTCTCCGGCTCCCGGAGACGAAGAAGCTGCTTCTTCGCGCAAAGACGATTCTGCCGCTCACAGTGCTCTGCGGTGTGCGCCTTCTGCCGAAAGAGGTCCGGGAGCGGTGCTTAGCTCTGCAGAGCACCGTACCTTCGTCTTTAGCCTCTCTTCTCGTCTACATCTTAGCAAAAAGCTTTTCCACTCTGTCTGGCAAGGAGAAACTGTGCCAGCACAGAAAACATCTCCCATCGTGTTCTAGAGGCTGCACGGAGGTCTGCCGAGTGTTTTGCAGGAAGAGAAAGAAAGTTGTCCAAAACAGCTTGCAATCGAATGTTCATGTGAATAGAAAAGGCAGGAGAGTGGTCAGGTACTGTTTTCTCTCAGTTGGCAAGCTGGGCACACAATCGCAGGGTTGTACAGCTTGTTTCATGACCTTTGCGAAGTTGCCACTCTCTCCGGCTCCCGGAGACGAAGAAGCTGCTTCTTCGCGCAAAGACGATTCTGCCGCTCACAGTGCTCTGCGGTGTGCGCCTTCTGCCGAAAGAGCCCCGGGAGCGGTGCTTAGCTCTGAGAAGCACCATACGTGCTTCTTTAGCCTCTCTTCTCGTCTACATCTTAGCAAAAAGCTTTTCCACTCTGTCTGGCAAGGAGAAACTGTGCCAGCACAGAAAACATCTCCCATCGTGTTCTAGAGGCTGCACGGAGGTCTGCCGAGTGTTTTGCAAGAAGAGAAAGAAAGTTGTCCAAAACAGCTTGCAATCGAATGTTCATGTGAATAGAAAAGGCAGGAGAGTGGTCAGGTACTGTTTTCTCTCATTTGGCATGCTGCGCACACAATCGCAGTGTTGTACAGCTTGTTTCATCACCTTTGCGAAGTTGCCGCTCTCTCCGGCTCCCGGAGACGAAGAAGCTGCTTCTTCGCGCAAAGACGATTCTGCCGCTCACAGTGCTCTGCGGTGTGCGCCTTCTGCCGAAAGAGGTCCGGGAGCGGTGCTTAGCTCTGCAGAGCACCGTACCTTCGTCTTTAGCCTCTCTTCTCGTCTACATCTTAGCAAAAAGCTTTTCCACTCTGTCTGGCAAGGAGAAACTGTGCCAGCACAAAAAACATCTCCCATCGTGTTCTAGAGGCTGCACGCAGGTCTGCCGAGTGTTTTGCAGGAAGAGAAAGAAAGTTGTCCAAAACAGCTTGCAATCGAATGTTCATGTGAATAGAAAAGCCAGGAGAGTGGTCAGGTACTGTTTTCTCTCAGTTGGCAGGCTGCGCACACAATCGCAGTGTTGTACAGCTTGTTTCATCACCTTTGCGAAGTTGCCGCTCTCTCCGGCTCCCGGAGACGAAGAAGCTGCTTCTTCGCGCAGGGACGATTCAGCCGCTCACAGTGCTCTGCGGTGTGCGCCTTCTGCCGAAAGAGGTCCGGGAGCGGTGCTTAGCTCTTCAGAGCACCGTACCTTCGTCTTTAGCCTCTCTTCTCGTTACATCTTAGCAAAAAGCTTTTCCACTCTGTCTGGCAAGGAGAAACTGTGCCAGCACAGAAAACATCTCCCATCGTGTTCTAGAGGCTGCACGGAGGTCTGCCGAGTGTTTTGCAAGAAGAGAAAGAAAGTTGTCCAAAACAGCTTGCAATCGAATGTTCATGTGAATAGAAAAGGCAGGAGAGTGGTCAGGTACTGTTTTCTCTCAGTTGGCATGCTGCGCACACAATCGCAGTGTTGTACAGCTTGTTTCATCACCTTTGCGAAGTTGCCGCTCTCTCCAGCTCCCGGAGACGAAGAAGCTGCTTCTTCGCGCAAAGACGATTCTGCCGCTCACAGTGCTCTGCGGTGTGCGCCTTCTGCCGAAAGAGGCACGGGAGCTGTGCTTAGCTCTGCAGAGCACCGTACCTTCGTCTTTAGCCTCTCTTCTCGTCTACATCTTAGCAAAAAGCTTTTCCACTCTGTCTGGCAAGGAGAAACTGTGCCAGCACAAAAAACATCTCCCATCGTGTTCTAGAGGCTGCACGGAGGTCTGCCGAGTGTTTTGCAAGAAGAGAAAGAAAGTTGTCCAAAACAGCTTGCAATCGAATGTTCATGTGAATAGAAAAGGCAGGAGAGTGGTCAGGTACTGTTTTCTCTCACTTGGCACGCTGCGCACACAATCGCAGTGTTGTACAGCTTGTTTCATCACCTTTGCGAAGTTGCCGCTCTCTCCGGCTCCCGGAGACGAAGAAGCTGCTTCTTCGCGCAAAGACGATTCTGCCGCTCACAGTGCTCTGCGGTGTGCGCCTTCTGCCGAAAGAGGCCCGGGAGCGGTGCTTAGCTCTGCAGAGCACCGTACCTTCGTCTTTAGCCTCTCTTCTCGTCTACATCTTAGCAAAAAGCTTTTCCACTCTGTCTGGCAAGGAGAAACTGTGCCAGCACAAAAAACATCTCCCATCGTCTTCTAGAGGCTGCACGGAGGTCTGCCGAGTGTTTTGCAAGAAGAGAAAGAAAGTTGTCCAAAACAGCTTGCAATCGAATGTTCATGTGAATAGAAAAGGCAGGAGAGTGGTCAGGTACTGTTTTCTCTCATTTGGCATGCTGCGCACACAATCGCAGTGTTGTACAGCTTGTTTCATCACCTTTGCGAAGTTGCCGCTCTCTCCGGCTCCCGGAGACGAAGAAGCTGCTTCTTCGCGCAAAGACGATTCTGCCGCTCACAGTGCTCTGCGGTGTGCGCCTTCTGCCGAAACAGCCCCGGGAGCGGTGCTTAGCTCTGAGAAGCACCGTACCTGCTTCTTTAGCCTCTCTTCTCGTCTACATCTTAGCAAAAAGCTTTTCCACTCTGTCTGGCAAGGAGAAACTGTGCCAGCACAGAAAACATCTCCCATCGTGTTCTAGAGGCTGCACGGAGGTCTGTCGAGTGTTTTGCAAGAAGAGAAAGAAAGTTGTCCAAAACAGCTTGCAATCGAATGTTCATGTGAATAGAAAAGGCAGGAGAGGGGTCAGGTACTGTTTTCTCTCAGTTGGCAAGCTGCGCACACAATCGCAGTGTTGTACAGCTTGTTTCATCACCTTTGTGAAGTTGCCGCTCTCTCCGGCTCCCGGAGACGAAGAAGCTGCTTCTTCGCGCAAAGACGATTCTGCCGCTCACAGTGCTCTGCGGTGTGCGCCTTCTGCCGAAAGAGGTCCGGGAGCGGTGCTTAGCTCTGCAGAGCACCGTACCTTCGTCTTTAGCCTCTCTTCTCGTCTACATCTTAGCAAAAAGCTTTTCCACTCTGTCTGGCAAGGAGAAACTGTGCCAGCACAAAAAACATCTCCCATCGTGTTCTAGAAGGCTGCACGGAGGACTGCCGAGTGTTTTGCAGGAAGAGAAAGAAAGTTGTCCAAAACAGCTTGCAATCGAATGTTCATCTGAATAGAAAAGCCAGGAGAGTGGTCAGGTACTGTTTTCTCTCAGTTGGCAAGCTGGGCACACAATCGCAGTGTTGTACAGCTTGTTTCATCACCTTTGCGAAGTTGCCGCTCTCTCCGGCTCCCGGAGACGAAGAAGCTGCTTCTTCGCGCAAAGACGATTCTGCCGCTCACAGTGCTCTGCGGTGTGCGCCTTCTGCCGAAAGACGCCCGGGAGCGGTGCTTAGCTCTGCAGAGCACCGTACCTTCGTCTTTAGCCTCTCTTCTCGTCTACATCTTAGCAAAAAGCTTTTCCACTCTGTCTGGCAAGGAGAAACTGTGCCAGCACAGAAAACATCTCCCATCGTGTTCTAGAGGCTGCACGGAGGTCTGCCGAGTGTTTTGCAAGAAGAGAAAGAAAGTTGTCCAAAACAGCTTGCAATCGAATGTTCATGTGAATAGAAAAGGCAGGAGAGTGGTCAGGTACTGTTTTCTCTCAGTTGGCAAGCTGGGCACACAATCGCAGTGTTGTACAGCTTGTTTCATCACCTTTGCGAAGTTGCCGCTCTCTCCGGCTCCCGGAGACGAAGAAGCTGCTTCTTCGCGCAAAGACGATTCTGCCGCTCACAGTGCTCTGCGGTGTGCGCCTTCTGCCGAAAGAGCCCCGGGAGCTGTGCTTAGCTCTGAGAAGCACCATACGTGCTTCTTTAGCCTCTCTTCTCGTCTACATCTTAGCAAAAAGCTTTTCCACTCTGTCTGGCAAGGAGAAACTGTGCCGGCACAAAAAACATCTCCCATCGTGTTCTAGAGGCTGCACGGAGGTCTGCCGAGTGTTTTGCAAGAAGAGAAAGAAAGTTCTCCAAAACAGCTTGCAATCGAATGTTCATGTGAATAGAAAAGGCAGGAGAGGGGTCAGGTACTGTTTTCTCTCAGTTGGCAAGCTGCGCACACAATCGCAGTGTTGTACAGCTTGTTTCATCACCTTTGCGAAGTTGCCGCTCTCTCCAGCTCCCGGAGACGAAGAAGCTGCTTCTTCGCGCAAAGACGATTCTGCCGCTCACAGTGCTCTGCGGTGTGCGCCTTCTGCCGAAAGACGCCCGGGAGCGGTGCTTAGCTCTGCAGAGCACCGTACCTTCGTCTTTAGCCTCTCTTCTCGTCTACATCTTAGCAAAAAGCTTTTCCACTCTGTCTGGCAAGGAGAAACTGTGCCAGCACAGAAAACATCTCCCATGGTGTTCTAGAGGCTGCACGGAGGTCTGCCGAGTGTTTTGCAAGAAGAGAAAGAAAGTTGTCCAAAACAGCTTGCAATCGAATGTTCATGTGAATAGAAAAGGCAGGAGAGTGGTCAGGTACTGTTTTCTCTCAGTTGGCACGCTGCGCACACAATCGCAGTGTTGTACAGCTTGTTTCATCACCTTTGCCAAGTTGCCGCTCTCTCCGGCTCCCGGAGACGAAGAAGCTGCTTCTTCGCGCAAAGACGATTCTGCCGCTCACAGTGCGCTGCGGTGTGCGCCTTCTGCCGAAAGAGCCCCGGGAGCGGTGCTTAGCTCTGAGAAGCACCATACGTGCTTCTTTAGCCTCTCTTCTCGTCTACATCTTAGCAAAAAGCTTTTCCACTCTGTCTGGCAAGGAGAAACTGTGCCAGCACAGAAAACATCTCCCATCGTGTTCTAGAGGCTGCACGGAGGTCTGCCGAGTGTTTTGCAAGAAGAGAAAGCAAGTTGTCCAAAACAGCTTCCAATCGAATGTTCATGTGAATAGAAAAGGCAGGAGAGTGGTCAGGCACTGTTTTCTCTCAGTTGGCAAGCTGCGCACACAATCGCAGTGTTGTACAGCTTGTTTCATCACCTTTGCGAAGTTGCCGCTCTCTCCGGCTCCCGGAGACGAAGAAGCTGCTTCTTCGCGCAAAGACGATTCTGCCGCTCACAGTGCTCTGCGGTGTGCGCCTTCTGCCGAAAGACGCCCGGGAGCGGTGCTTAGCTCTGCAGAGCACCGTACCTTCGTCTTTAGCCTCTCTTCTCGTCTACATCTTCACAAAAATCTTTTCCACTCTGTCTGGCAAGGAGAAACTGTGCCAGCACAAAAAACATCTCCCATCGTGTTCTAGAGGCTGCACGGAGGTCTGCCGAGTGTTTTGCAAGAAGAGAAAGAAAGTTGTCCAAAACAGCTTGCAATCGAATGTTCATGTGAATAGAAAAGGCAGGAGAGTGGTCAGGTACTGTTTTCTCTCACTTGGCACGCTGCGCACACAATCGCAGTGTTGTACAGCTTGTTTCATCACCTTTGCGAAGTTGCCGCTCTCTACGGCTCCCGGAGACGAAGAAGCTGCTTCTTCGCGCAAAGACGATTCTGCCGCTCACAGTGCTCTGCGGTGTGCGCCTTCTGCCGAAAGAGGTCCGGGAGCGGTGCTTAGCTCTGCAGAGCACCGTACCTTCGTCTTTAGCCTCTCTTCTCGTCTACATCTTAGCAAAAAGCTTTTCCACTCTGTCTGGCAAGGAGAAACTGTGCCAGCACAGAAAACATCTCCCATCGTGTTCTAGAGGCTGCACGGAGGTCTGCCGAGTGTTTTGCAAGAAGAGAAAGAAAGTTGTCCAAAACAGCTTGCAATCGAATGTTCATGTGAATAGAAAAGTCAGGAGAGTGGTCAGGTACTGTTTTCTCTCAGTTGGCATGCTGCGCACACAATCGCAGTGTTGTACAGCTTGTTTCATCACCTTTGCGAAGTTGCCGCTCTCTCCAGCTCCCGGAGACGAAGAAGCTGCTTCTTCGCGCAAAGACGATTCTGCCGCTCACAGTGCTCTGCGGTGTGCGCCTTCTGCCGAAAGAGGCACGGGAGCTGTGCTTAGCTCTGCAGAGCACCGTACCTTCGTCTTTAGCCTCTCTTCTCGTCTACATCTTAGCAAAAAGCTTTTCCACTCTGTCTGGCAAGGAGAAACTGTGCCAGCACAAAAAACATCTCCCATCGTGTTCTAGAGGCTGCACGGAGGTCTGCCGAGTGTTTTGCAGGAAGAGAAAGAAAGTTGTCCAAAACAGCTTGCAATCGAATGTTCATGTGAATAGAAAAGGCAGGAGAGTGGTCAGGTACTGTTTTCTCTCAGTTGGCACGCTGCGCACACAATCGCAGTGTTGTACAGCTTGTTTCATCACCTTTGCGAAGTTGCCGCTCTCTCCGGCTCCCGGAGACGAAGAAGCTGCTTCTTCGCGCAAAGACGATTCTGCCGCTCACAGTGCTCTGCGGTGTGCGCCTTCTGCCGAAAGACGCCCGGGAGCGGTGCTTAGCTCTGCAGAGCACCGTACCTTCGTCTTTAGCCTCTCTTCTCGTCTACATCTTAGCAAAAAGCTTTTCCACTCTGTCTGGCAAGGAGAAACTGTGCCAGCACAGAAAACATCTCCCATCGTGTTCTAGAGGCTGCACGCAGGTCTGCCGAGTGTTTTGCAAGAAGAGAAAGAAAGTTGTCCAAAACAGCTTGCAATCGAATGTTCATGTGAATAGAAAAGACAGGAGAGTGGTCAGGTACTGTTTTCTCTCAGTTGGCAAGCTGCGCACACAATCGCAGTGTTGTACAGCTTGTTTCATCACCTTTGCGAAGTTGCCGCTCTCTCCGGCTCCCGGAGACGAAGAAGCTGCTTCTTCGCGCAAAGACGATTCTGCCGCTCACAGTGCGCTGCGGTGTGCGCCTTCTGCCGAAAGAGCCCCGGGAGCGGTGCTTAGCTCTGAGAAGCACCATACGTGCTTCTTTAGCCTCTCTTCTCGTCTACATCTTAGCAAAAAGCTTTTCCACTCTGTCTGGCAAGGAGAAACTGTGCCAGCACAAAAAACATCTCCCATCGTGTTCTAGAGGCTGCACGGAGGTCTGCCGAGTGTTTTGCAAGAAGAGAAAGAAAGTTGTCCAAAACAGCTTGCAATCGAATGTTCATGTGAATAGAAAAGGCAGGTGAGGGGTCAGGTACTGTTTTCTCTCAGTTGGCAAGCTGCGCACACAATCGCAGTGTTGTACAGCTTGTTTCATCACCTTTGCGAAGCTGCCGCTCTCTCCGGCTCCCGGAGACGAAGAAGCTGCTTCTTCGCGCAGGGACGATTCAGCCGCTCACAGTGCTCTGCGGTGTGCGCCTTCTGCCGAAAGAGGTCCGGGAGCGGTGCTTAGCTCTTCAGAGCACCGTACCTTCGTCTTTAGCCTCTCTTCTCGTCTACATCTTAGCAAAAAGCTTTTCCACTCTGTCTGGCAAGGAGAAACTGTGCCAGCACAGAAAACATCTCCCATCGTGTTCTAGAGGCTGCACGGAGGTCTGCCGAGTGTTTTGCAAGAAGAGAAAGAAAGTTGTCCAAAACAGCTTGCAATCGAATGTTCATGTGAATAGAAAAGGCAGGAGAGTGGTCAGGTACTGTTTTCTCTCACTTGGCACGCTGCGCACACAATCGCAGTGTTGTACAGCTTGTTTCATCACCTTTGCGAAGTTGCCGCTCTCTCCGGCTCCCGGAGACGAAGAAGCTGCTTCTTCGCGCAAAGACGATTCTGCCGCTCACAGTGCTCTGCGGTGTGCGCCTTCTGCCGAAAGAGGCCCGGGAGCGGTGCTTAGCTCTGCAGAGCACCGTACCTTCGTCTTTAGCCTCTCTTCTCGTCTACATCTTAGCAAAAAGCTTTTCCACTCTGTCTGGCAAGGAGAAACTGTGCCAGCACAGAAAACATCTCCCATCGTGTTCTAGAGGCTGCACGGAGGTCTGCGAGTGTTTTGCAAGAAGAGAAAGAAAGTTGTCCAAAACAGCTTGCAATCGAATGTTCATGTGAATAGAAAAGACAGGAGAGTGGTCAGGTACTGTTTTCTCTCAGTTGGCAAGCTGCGCACACAATCGCAGTGTTGTACAGCTTGTTTCATCACCTTTGCGAAGTTGCCGCTCTCTCCGGCTCCCGGAGACGAAGAAGCTGCTTCTTCGCGCAAAGACGATTCTGCCGCTCACAGTGCTCTGCGGTGTGCGCCTTCTGCCGAAGACGCCCGGGAGCGGTGCTTAGCTCTGCAGAGCACCGTACCTTCGTCTTTAGCCTCTCTTCTCGTCTACATCTTAGCAAAAAGCTTTTCCACTCTGTCTGGCAAGGAGAAACTGTGCCAGCACAGAAAACATCTCCCATCGTGTTCTAGAGGCTGCACGCAGGTCTGCCGAGTGTTTTGCAGGAAGAGAAAGAAAGTTGTCCAAAACAGCTTGCAATCGAATGTTCATGTGAATAGAAAAGGCAGGAGAGTGGTCAGGTACTGTTTTCTCTCAGTTGGCAAGCTGCGCACACAATCGCAGTGTTGTACAGCTTGTTTCATCACCTTTGCGAAGTTGCCGCTCTCTCCGGCTCCCGGAGACGAAGAAGCTGCTTCTTCGCGCAAAGACGATTCTGCCGCTCACAGTGCTCTGCGGTGTGCGCCTTCTGCCGAAAGAGGTCCGGGAGCGGTGCTTAGCTCTGCAGAGCACCGTACCTTCGTCTTTAGCCTCTCTTCTCGTCTACATCTTAGCAAAAAGCTTTTCCACTCTGTCTGGCAAGGAGAAACTGTGCCAGCACAGAAAACATCTCCCATCGTCTTCTAGAGGCTGCACGGAGGTCTGCCGAGTGTTTTGCAAGAAGAGAAAGAAAGTTGTCCAAAACAGCTTGCAATCGAATGTTCATGTGAATAGAAAAGGCAGGAGAGTGGTCAGGTACTGTTTTCTCTCAGTTGGCAAGCTGGGCACACAATCGCAGGGTTGTACAGCTTGTTTCATCACCTTTGCGAAGTTGCCGCTCTCTCCGGCTCCCGGAGACGAAGAAGCTGCTTCATCGCGCAAAGACGATTCTGCCGCTCACAGTGCTCTGCGGTGTGCGACTTCTGCCGAAAGAGCCCCGGGAGCGGTGCTTAGCTCTGAGAAGCACCATACGTGCTTCTTTAGCCTCTCTTCTCATCTACATCTTAGCAAAAAGCTTTTCCACTCTGTCTGGCAAGGAGAAACTGTGCCAGCACAGAAAACATCTCCCATCGTGTTCTAGAGGCTGCACGGAGGTCTGCCGAGTGTTTTGCAAGAAGAGAAAGAAAGTTGTCCAAAGCAGCTTGCAATCGAATGTTCATGTGATTACATAAGGCAGGAGAGTGATCAGGTAGTGTTTTCTCTCATTTGGCATGCTGCGCACACAATCGCAGTGTTGTACAGCTTGTTTCATCACCTTTGCGAAGTTGCCGCTCTCTCCGGCTCCCGGAGACGAAGAAGCTGCTTCTTCGCGCAAAGACGATTCTGCCGCTCACAGTGCTCTGCGGTGTGCGCCTTCTGCCGAAAGAGCCCCGGGAGCGGTGCTTAGCTCTGAGAAGCACCGTACCTGCTTCTTTAGCCTCTCTTCTCGTCTACATCTTAGCAAAAAGCTTTTCCACTCTGTCTGGCAAGGAGAAACTGTGCCAGCACAGAAAACATCTCCCATCGTGTTCTAGAGGCTGCACGGAGGTCTGTCGAGTGTTTTGCAAGAAGAGAGAGAAAGTTCTCCAAAACAGCTTGCAATCGAATGTTCATGTGAATAGAAAAGGCAGGAGAGTGGTCAGGTACTGTTTTCTCTCAGTTGGCAAGCTGCGCACACAATCGCAGTGTTGTACAGCTTGTTTCATCACCTTTGCGAAGTTGCCGCTCTCTCCGGCTCCCGGAGACGAAGAAGCTGCTTCTTCGCGCAAAGACGATTCTGCCGCTCACAGTGCTCTGCGGTGTGCGCCTTCTGCCGAAAGACGCCCGGGAGCGGTGCTTAGCTCTGCAGAGCACCGTACCTTCGTCTTTAGCCTCTCTTCTCGTCTACATCTTAGCAAAAAGCTTTTCCACTCTGTCTGGCAAGGAGAAACTGTGCCAGCACAGAAAACATCTCCCATCGTGTTCTAGAGGCTGCACGGAGGTCTGCCGAGTGTTTTGCAAGAAGAGAAAGAAAGTTGTCCAAAACAGCTTCCAATCGAATGTTCATGTGAATAGAAAAGGCAGGAGAGTGGTCAGGTACTGTTTTCTCTCAGTTGGCAAGCTGTGCACACAATCGCAGTGTTGTACAGCTTGTTTCATCACCTTTGCGAAGTTGCCGCTCTCTCCGGCTCCCGGAGACGAAGAAGCTGCTTCTTCGCGCAAAGACGATTCTGCCGCTCACAGTGCTCTGCGGTGTGCGCCTTCTGCCGAAAGAGGTCCGGGAGCGGTGCTTAGCTCTGCAGAGCACCGTACCTTCGTCTTTAGCCTCTCTTCTCGTCTACATCTTAGCTAAAAGCTTTTCCACTCTGTCTGGCAAGGAGAAACTGTGCCAGCACAGAAAACATCTCCCATCGTGTTCTAGAGGCTGCACGGAGGTCTGCCGAGTGTTTTGCAAGAAGAGAAAGAAAGTTGTCCAAAACAGCTTGCAATCGAATGTTCATGTGAATAGAAAAGGCAGGAGAGTGGTCAGGTACTGTTTTCTCTCAGTTGGCAAGTTGGGCACACAATCGCAGTGTTGTACAGCTTGTTTCATCACCTTTGCGAAGTTGCCGCTCTCTCCGGCTCCCGGAGACGAAGAAGCTGCTTCTTCGCGCAAAGACGATTCTGCCGCTCACAGTGCTCTGCGGTGTGCGCCTTCTGCCGAAAGAGCCCCGGGAGCTGTGCTTAGCTCTGAGAAGCACCATACGTGCTTCTTTAGCCTCTCTTCTCGTCTACATCTTAGCAAAAAGCTTTTCCACTCTGTCTGGCAAGGAGAAACTGTGCCAGCACAGAAAACATCTCCCATCGTGTTCTAGAGGCTGCACGGAGGTCTGCCGAGTGTTTTGCAAGAAGAGAAAGAAAGTTGTCCAAAACAGCTTGCAATCGAATGTTCATGTGAATAGAAAAGGCAGGAGAGTGGTCAGGTACTGTTTTCTCTCATTTGGCATGCTGCGCACACAATCGCAGTGTTGTACAGCTTGTTTCATCACCTTTGCGAAGTTGCCGCTCTCTCCGGCTCCCGGAGACGAAGAAGCTGCTTCTTCGCGCAAAGACGATTCTGCCGCTCACAGTGCTCTGCGGTGTGCGCCTTCTGCCGAAACAGCCCCGGGAGCGGTGCTTAGCTCTGAGAAGCACCGTACCTGCTTCTTTAGCCTCTCTTCTCGTCTACATCTTAGCAAAAAGCTTTTCCACTCTGTCTGGCAAGGAGAAACTGTGCCAGCACAGAAAACATCTCCCATCGTGTTCTAGAGGCTGCACGGAGGTCTGTCGAGTGTTTTGCAAGAAGAGAAAGAAAGTTGTCCAAAACAGCTTGCAATCGAATGTTCATGTGAATAGAAAAGGCAGGAGAGGGGTCAGGTACTGTTTTCTCTCAGTTGGCAAGCTGCGCACACAATCGCAGTGTTGTACAGCTTGTTTCATCACCTTTGCGAAGTTGCCGCTCTCTCCGGCTCCCGGAGACGAAGAAGCTGCTTCTTCGCGCAAAGACGATTCTGCCGCTCACAGTGCTCTGCGGTGTGCGCCTTCTGCCGAAAGAGGTCCGGGAGCGGTGCTTAGCTCTGCAGAGCACCGTACCTTCGTCTTTAGCCTCTCTTCTCGTCTACATCTTAGCAAAAAGCTTTTCCACTCTGTCTGGCAAGGAGAAACTGTGCCAGCACAAAAAACATCTCCCATCGTGTTCTAGAGGCTGCACGGAGGACTGCCGAGTGTTTTGCAGGAAGAGAAAGAAAGTTGTCCAAAACAGCTTGCAATCGAATGTTCATCTGAATAGAAAAGCCAGGAGAGTGGTCAGGTACTGTTTTCTCTCAGTTGGCAAGCTGGGCACACAATCGCAGTGTTGTACAGCTTGTTTCATCACCTTTGCCAAGTTGCCGCTCTCTCCGGCTCCCGGAGACGAAGAAGCTGCTTCTTCGCGCAAAGACGATTCTGCCGCTCACAGTGCTCTGCGGTGTGCGCCTTCTGCCGAAAGACGCCCGGGAGCGGTGCTTAGCTCTGCAGAGCACCGTACCTTCGTCTTTAGCCTCTCTTCTCGTCTACATCTTAGCAAAAAGCTTTTCCACTCTGTCTGGCAAGGAGAAACTGTGCCAGCACAGAAAACATCTCCCATCGTGTTCTAGAGGCTGCACGGAGGTCTGCCGAGTGTTTTGCAAGAAGAGAAAGAAAGTTGTCCAAAACAGCTTGCAATCGAATGTTCATGTGAATAGAAAAGGCAGGAGAGTGGTCAGGTACTGTTTTCTCTCAGTTGGCAAGCTGGGCACACAATCGCAGGGTTGTACAGCTTGTTTCATCACCTTTGCGAAGTTGCCGCTCTCTCCGGCTCCCGGAGACGAAGAAGCTGCTTCTTCGCGCAAAGACGATTCTGCCGCTCACAGTGCTCTGCGGTGTGCGCCTTCTGCCGAAAGAGCCCCGGGAGCTGTGCTTAGCTCTGAGAAGCACCATACGTGCTTCTTTAGCCTCTCTTCTCGTCTACATCTTAGCAAAAAGCTTTTCCACTCTGTCTGGCAAGGAGAAACTGTGCCGGCACAAAAAACATCTCCCATCGTGTTCTAGAGGCTGCACGGAGGTCTGCCGAGTGTTTTGCAAGAAGAGAAAGAAAGTTGTCCAAAACAGCTTCCAATCGAATGTTCATGTGAATAGAAAAGGCAGGAGAGGGGTCAGGCACTGTTTTCTCTCAGTTGGCAAGCTGCGCACACAATCGCAGTGTTGTACAGCTTGTTTCATCACCTTTGCGAAGTTGCCGCTCTCTCCGGCTCCCGGAGACGAAGAAGCTGCTTCTTCGCGCAAAGACGATTCTGCCGCTCACAGTGCGCTGCGGTGTGCGCCTTCTGCCGAAAGACGCCCGGGAGCGGTGCTTAGCTCTGCAGAGCACCGTACCTTCGTCTTTAGCCTCTCTTCTCGTCTACATCTTCACAAAAAGCTTTTCCACTCTGTCTGGCAAGGAGAAACTGTGCCAGCACAAAAAACATCTCCCATCGTGTTCTAGAGGCTGCACGGAGGTCTGCCGAGTGTTTTGCAAGAAGAGAAAGAAAGTTGTCCAAAACAGCTTGCAATCGAATGTTCATGTGAATAGAAAAGGCAGGAGAGTGGTCAGGTACTGTTTTCTCTCACTTGGCACGCTGCGCACACAATCGCAGTGTTGTACAGCTTGTTTCATCACCTTTGCGAAGTTGCCGCTCTCTACGGCTCCCGGAGACGAAGAAGCTGCTTCTTCGCGCAAAGACGATTCTGCCGCTCACAGTGCTCTGCGGTGTGCGCCTTCTGCCGAAAGAGGTCCGGGAGCGGTGCTTAGCTCTGCAGAGCACCGTACCTTCGTCTTTAGCCTCTCTTCTCGTCTACATCTTAGCAAAAAGCTTTTCCACTCTGTCTGGCAAGGAGAAACTGTGCCAGCACAGAAAACATCTCCCATCGTGTTCTAGAGGCTGCACGGAGGTCTGCCGAGTGTTTTGCAAGAAGAGAAAGAAAGTTGTCCAAAACAGCTTGCAATCGAATGTTCATGTGAATAGAAAAGTCAGGAGAGTGGTCAGGTACTGTTTTCTCTCAGTTGGCATGCTGCGCACACAATCGCAGTGTTGTACAGCTTGTTTCATCACCTTTGCGAAGTTGCAGCTCTCTCCAGCTCCCGGAGACGAAGAAGCTGCTTCTACGCGCAAAGACGATTCTGCCGCTCACAGTGCTCTGCGGTGTGCGCCTTCTGCCGAAAGAGGCACGGGAGCTGTGCTTAGCTCTGCAGAGCACCGTACCTTCGTCTTTAGCCTCTCTTCTCGTCTACATCTTAGCAAAAAGCTTTTCCACTCTGTCTGGCAAGGAGAAACTGTGCCAGCACAAAAAACATCTCCCATCGTGTTCTAGAGGCTGCACGGAGGTCTGCCGAGTGTTTTGCAGGAAGAGAAAGAAAGTTGTCCAAAACAGCTTGCAATCGAATGTTCATGTGAATAGAAAAGGCAGGAGAGTGGTCAGGTACTGTTTTCTCTCAGTTGGCACGCTGCGCACACAATCGCAGTGTTGTACAGCTTGTTTCATCACCTTTGCGAAGTTGCCGCTCTCTCCGGCTCCCGGAGACGAAGAAGCTGCTTCTTCGCGCAAAGACGATTCTGCCGCTCACAGTGCTCTGCGGTGTGCGCCTTCTGCCGAAAGACGCCCGGGAGCGGTGCTTAGCTCTGCAGAGCACCGTACCTTCGTCTTTAGCCTCTCTTCTCGTCTACATCTTAGCAAAAAGCTTTTCCACTCTGTCTGGCAAGGAGAAACTGTGCCAGCACAGAAAACATCTCCCATCGTGTTCTAGAGGCTGCACGGAGGTCTGCCGAGTGTTTTGCAAGAAGAGAAAGAAAGTTGTCCAAAACAGCTTGCAATCGAATGTTCATGTGAATAGAAAAGACAGGAGAGTGGTCAGGTACTGTTTTCTCTCAGTTGGCAAGCTGCGCACACAATCGCAGTGTTGTACAGCTTGTTTCATCACCTTTGCGAAGTTGCCGCTCTCTCCGGCTCCCGGAGACGAAGAAGCTGCTTCTTCGCGCAAAGACGATTCTGCCGCTCACAGTGCGCTGCGGTGTGCGCCTTCTGCCGAAAGAGCCCCGGGAGCGGTGCTTAGCTCTGAGAAGCACCATACGTGCTTCTTTAGCCTCTCTTCTCGTCTACATCTTAGCAAAAAGCTTTTCCACTCTGTCTGGCAAGGAGAAACTGTGCCAGCACAGAAAACATCTCCCATCGTGTTCTAGAGGCTGCACGGAGGTCTGCCGAGTGTTTTGCAAGAAGAGAAAGAAAGTTGTCCAAAACAGCTTCCAATCGAATGTTCACGTGAATAGAAAAGGCAGGAGAGTGGTCAGGCACTGTTTTCTCTCAGTTGGCAAGCTGCGCACACAATCGCAGTGTTGTACAGCTTGTTTCATCACCTTTGCGAAGTTGCCGCTCTCTCCGGCTCCCGGAGACGAAGAAGCTGCTTCTTCGCGCAAAGACGATTCTGCCGCTCACAGTGCTCTGCGGTGTGCGCCTTCTGCCGAAAGAGGCCCGGGAGCGGTGCTTAGCTCTGCAGAGCACCGTACCTTCGTCTTTAGCCTCTCTTCTCGTCTACATCTTAGCAAAAAGCTTTTCCACTCTGTCTGGCAAGGAGAAACTGTGCCAGCACAGAAAACATCTCCCATCGTGTTCTAGAGGCTGCACGGAGGTCTGCCGAGTGTTTTGCAAGAAGAGAAAGAAAGTTGTCCAAAACAGCTTGCAATCGAATGTTCATGTGAATAGAAAAGACAGGAGAGTGGTCAGGTACTGTTTTCTCTCAGTTGGCAAGCTGCGCACACAATCGCAGTGTTGTACAGCTTGTTTCATCACCTTTGCGAAGTTGCCGCTCTCTCCGGCTCCCGGAGACGAAGAAGCTGCTTCTTCGCGCAAAGACGATTCTGCCGCTCACAGTGCTCTGCGGTGTGCGCCTTCTGCCGAAAGAGCCCCGGGAGCGGTGCTTAGCTCTGAGAAGCACCGTACGTGCTTCTTTAGCCTCTCTTCTCGTCTACATCTTAGCAAAAAGCTTTTCCACTCTGTCTGGCAAGGAGAAACTGTGCCAGCACAGAAAACATCTCCCATCGTGTTCTAGAGGCTGCACGGAGGTCAGCCGAGTGTTTTGCAAGAAGAGAAAGAAAGTTGTCCAAAACAGCTTGCAATCGAATGTTCATGTGAATAGAAAAGGCAGGAGAGTGGTCAGGCACTGTTTTCTCTCAGTTGGTAAGCTGCGCACACAATCGCAGTGTTGTACAGCTTGTTTCATCACCTTTGCGAAGTTGCCGCTCTCTCCGGCTCCCGGAGACGAAGAAGCTGCTTCTTCGCGCAAAGACGATTCTGCCGCTCACAGTGCTCTGCGGTGTGCGCCTTCTGCCGAAAGACGCCCGGGAGCGGTGCTTAGCTCTGCAGAGCACCGTACCTTCGTCTTTAGCCTCTCTTCTCGTCTACATCTTAGCAAAAAGCTTTTCCACTCTGTCTGGCAAGGAGAAACTGTGCCAGCACAGAAAACATCTCCCATCGTGTTCTAGAGGCTGCACGGAGGTCTGCCGAGTGTTTTGCAGGAAGAGAAAGAAAGTTGTCCAAAACAGCTTGCAATCGAATGTTCATGTGAATAGAAAAGGCAGGAGAGTGGTCAGGTACTGTTTTCTCTCAGTTGGCAAGCTGCGCACACAATCGCAGTGTTGTACAGCTTGTTTCATCACCTTTGCGAAGTTGCCGCTCTCTCCGGCTCCCGGAGACGAAGAAGCTGCTTCTTCGCGCAAAGACGATTCTGCCGCTCACAGTGCTCTGCGGTGTGCGCCTTCTGCCGAAAGAGGTCCGGGAGCGGTGCTTAGCTCTGCAGAGTACCGTACCTTCGTCTTTAGCCTCTCTTCTCGTCTACATCTTAGCAAAAAGCTTTTCCACTCTGTCTGGCAAGGAGAAACTGTGCCAGCACAGAAAACATCTCCCATCGTGTTCTAGAGGCTGCACGGAGGTCTGCCGAGTGTTTTGCAAGAAGAGAAAGAAAGTTGTCCAAAACAGCTTCCAATCGAATGTTCATGTGAATAGAAAAGGCAGGAGAGTGGTCAGGTACTGTTTTCTCTCAGTTGGCAAGCTGGGCACACAATCGCAGTGTTGTACAGCTTGTTTCATCACCTTTGCGAAGTTGCCGCTCTCTCCGGCTCCCGGAGACGAAGAAGCTGCTTCTTCGCGCAAAGACGATTCTGCCGCTCACAGTGCTCTGCGGTGTGCGCCTTCTGCCGAAAGAGCCCCGGGAGCGGTGCTTAGCTCTGCAGAGCACCGTACCTTCGTCTTTAGCCTCTCTTCTCGTCTACATCTTAGCAAAAAGCTTTTCCACTCTGTCTGGCAAGGAGAAACTGTGCCAGCACAGAAAACATCTCCCATCGTGTTCTAGAGGCTGCACGCAGGTCTGCCGAGTGTTTTGCAGGAAGAGAAAGAAAGTTGTCCAAAACAGCTTGCAATCGAATGTTCATGTGAATAGAAAAGGCAGGAGAGTGGTCAGGTACTGTTTTCTATCAGTTGGCAAGCTGCGCACACAATCGCAGTGTTGTACAGCTTGTTTCATCACCTTTGCGAAGTTGCCGCTCTCTCCGGCTCCCGGAGACGAAGAAGCTGCTTCTTCGCGCAAAGACGATTCTGCCGCTCACAGTGCTCTGCGGTGTGCGCCTTCTGCCGAAAGAGCCCCGGGAGCGGTGCTTAGCTCTGCAGAGCACCGTACCTTCGTCTTTAGCCTCTCTTCTCGTCTACATCTTAGCAAAAAGCTTTTCCACTCTGTCTGGCAAGGAGAAACTGTGCCAGCACAGAAAACATCTCCCATCGTGTTCTAGAGGCTGCACGGAGGTCTGCGGAGAGTTTTGCAAGAAGAGAAAAAAAGTTGTCCAAAGCACTTGCAATCGAATGTTCATGTGAATAGAAAAGGCAGGAGAGTGGTCAGGTACTGTTTTCTCTCAGTTGGCAAGTTGGGCACACAATCGCAGGGTTGTACAGCTTGTTTCATCACCTTTGCGAAGTTGCCGCTCTCTCCGGCTCCCGGAGACGAAGAATCTGCTTCTTCGCGCAAAGACGATTCTGCCGCTCACAGTGCTCTGCGGTGTGCGCCTTCTGCCGAAAGAGCCCCGGGAGCTGTGCTTAGCTCTGAGAAGCACAATACGTGCTTCTTTAGCCTCTCTTCTCGTCTACATCTTAGCAAAAAGCTTTTCCACTCTGTCTGGCAAGGAGAAACTGTGCCAGCACAGAAAACATCTCCCATCGTGTTCTAGAGGCTGCACGGAGGTCTGCCGAGTGTTTTGCAAGAAGAGAAAGAAAGTTGTCCAAAACAGCTTGCAATCGAATGTTCATGTGATTACATAAGGCAGGAGAGTGGTCAGGTACTGTTTTCTCTCAGTTGGCATGCTGCGCACACAATCGCAGTGTTGTACAGCTTGTTTCATCACCTTTGCGAAGTTGCCGCTCTCTCCGGCTCCCGGAGACGAAGAAGCTGCTTCTTCGCGCAAAGACGATTCTGCCGCTCACAGTGCTCTGCGGTGTGCGCCTTCTGCCGAAAGAGCCCCGGGAGCGGTGCTTAGCTCTGAGAAGCACCGTACCTGCTTCTTTAGCCTCTCTTCTCGTCTACATCTTAGCAAAAAGCTTTTCCACTCTGTCTGGCAAGGAGAAACTGTGCCAGCACAGAAAACATCTCCCATCGTGTTCTAGAGGCTGCACGGAGGTCTGCCGAGTGTTTTGCAAGAAGAGAAAGAAAGTTGTCCAAAACAGCTTGCAATCGAATGTTCATGTGAATAGAAAAGGCAGGAGAGTGGTCAGGTACTGTTTTCTCTCAGTTGGCAAGCTGCGCACACAATCGCAGTGTTGTACAGCTTGTTTCATCACCTTTGCGAAGTTGCCGCTCTCTCCGGCTCCCGGAGACGAAGAAGCTGCTTCTTCGCGCAAAGACGATTCTGCCGCTCACAGTGCTCTGCGGTGTGCGCCTTCTGCCGAAAGAGGTCCGGGAGCGGTGCTTAGCTCTGTAGAGCACCGTACCTTCGTCTTTAGCCTCTCTTCTCGTCTACATCTTAGCAAAAAGCTTTTCCACTCTGTCTGGCAAGGAGAAACTGTGCCAGCACAGAAAACATCTCCCATCGTCTTCTAGAGGCTGCACGGAGGTCTGCCGAGTGTTTTGCAGGAAAGAAAGAATGTTGTCCAAAACAGCTTGCAATCGAATGTTCATGTGAATAGAAAAGGCAGGAGAGTGGTCAGGTACTGTTTTCTCTCAGTTGGCAAGCTGGGCACACAATCGCAGGGTTGTACAGCTTGTTTCATCACCTTTGCGAAGTTGCCGCTCTCTCCGGCTCCCGGAGACGAAGAAGCTGCTTCTTCGCGCAAAGACGATTCTGCCGCTCACAGTGCTCTGCGGTGTGCGCCTTCTGCCGAAAGAGCCCCGGGAGCTGTGCTTAGCTCTGAGAAGCACCATACGTGCTTCTTTAGCCTCTCTTCTCGTCTACATCTTAGCAAAAAGCTTTTCCACTCTGTCTGGCAAGGAGAAACTGTGCCGGCACAAAAAACATCTCCCATCGTGGTCTAGAGGCTGCACGGAGGTCTGCCGAGTGTTTTGCAAGAAGAGAAAGAAAGTTCTCCAAAACAGCTTGCAATCGAATGTTCATGTGAATAGAGAAGGCAGGAGAGGGGTCAGGTACTGTTTTCTCTCACTTGGCAAGCTGCGCACACAATCGCAGTGTTGTACAGCTTGTTTCATCACCTTTGCGATGCTGCCGCTCTCTCCGGCTCCCGGAGACGAAGAAGATGCTTCTTCGCGCAAAGACGATTCTGCCGCTCACTGTGTTCTGCTATGTGTGTCTTCTGCAGAAAGAGGCCCGGGAGCTGTTTTTAGCTCTGCAGAGTACCATACCTGCTTCTTTAGCCTCTCTTCTCGTCTACATCTTAGCAAAAAGCTTTTCCACTCTTTCTGGCAAGGAGAAACTGTGCCAGCACAGAAAACATCTCCCATCGTGTTCTAGAGGCTGCACGGAGGTCTGCCGAGTGTTTTGCAAGAAGAGAAAGAAAGTTGTCCAAAACAGCTTGCAATCGAATGTTCATGTGAATAGAAAAGGCAGGAGAGTGGTCAGGTACTGTTTTCTCTCAGTTGGCATGCTGCGCACACAATCGCAGTGTTGTACAGCTTGTTTCATCACCTTTGCGAAGTTGCCGCTCTCTCCAGCTCCCGGAGACGAAGAAGCTGCTTCTTCGCGCAAAGACGATTCTGCCGCTCACAGTGCTCTGCGGTGTGCGCCTTCTGCCGAAAGAGCCCCGGGAGCTGTGCTTAGCTCTGCAGAGCACCGTACCTTCGTCTTTAGCCTCTCTTCTCGTCTACATCTTAGCAAAAAGCTTTTCCACTCTGTCTGGCAAGGAGAAACTGTGCCAGCACAAAAAACATCTCCCATCGTGTTCTAGAGGCTGCACGGAGGTCTGCCGAGTGTTTTGCAAGAAGAGAAAGAAAGTTGTCCAAAACAGCTTGCAATCGAATGTTCATGTGAATAGAAAAGGCAGGAGAGTGGTCAGGTACTGTTTTCTCTCACTTGGCAGGCTGCGCACACAATCGCAGTGTTGTACAGCTTGTTTCATCACCTTTGCGAAGTTGCCGCTCTCTCCGGCTCCCGGAGACGAAGAAGCTGCTTCTTCGCGCAAAGACGATTCTGCCGCTCACAGTGCTCTGCGGTGTGCGCCTTCTGCCGAAAGAGGCCCGGGAGCGGTGCTTAGCTCTGCAGAGCACCGTACCTTCGTCTTTAGCCTCTCTTCTCGTCTACATCTTAGCAAAAAGCTGTTCCACTCTGTCTGGCAAGGAGAAACTGTGCCAGCACCGAAAACATCTCCCATCGTGTTGTAGAGGCTGCACGGAGGTCTGCCGAGTGTTTTGCAAGAAGAGAAAGAAAGTTGTCCAAAACAGCTTGCAATCGAATGTTCATGTGAATAGAAAAGGCAGGAGAGTGGTCAGGTACTGTTTTCTCTCAGTTGGCAAGCTGCGCACACAATCGCAGTGTTGTACAGCTTGTTTCATCACCTTTGCGAAGTTGCCGCTCTCTCCGGCTCCCGGAGACGAAGAAGCTGCTTCTTCGCGCAAAGACGATTCTGCCGCTCACAGTGCGCTGCGGTGTGCGCCTTCTGCCGAAAGAGCCCCGGGAGCGGTGCTTAGCTCTGAGAAGCACCATACGTGCTTCTTTAGCCTCTCTTCTCGTCTACATCTTAGCAAAAAGCTTTTCCACTCTGTCTGGCAAGGAGAAACTGTGCCAGCACAGAAAACATCTCCCATCGTGTTCTAGAGGCTGCACGGAGGTCTGCCGAGTGTTTTGCAAGAAGAGAAAGAAAGTTGTCCAAAACAGCTTCCAATCGAATGTTCATGTGAATAGAAAAGGCAGGAGAGTGGTCAGGCACTGTTTTCTCTCAGTTGGCAAGCTGCGCACACAATCGCAGTGTTGTACAGCTTGTTTCATCACCTTTGCGAAGTTGCCGCTCTCTCCGGCTCCCGGAGACGAAGAAGCTGCTTCTTCGCGCAAAGACGATTCTGCCGCTCACAGTGCTCTGCGGTGTGCGCCTTCTGCCGAAAGAGGTCCGGGAGCGGTGCTTAGCTCTGCAGAGCACCGTACCTTCGTCTTTAGCCTCTCTTCTCGTCTACATCTTAGCAAAAAGCTTTTCCACTCTGTCTGGCAAGGAGAAACTGTGCCAGCACAGAAAACATCTCCCATCGTGTTCTAGAGGCCGCACGGAGGTCTGCCGAGTGTTTTGCAAGAAGAGAAAGAAAGTTGTCCAAAACAGCTTGCAATCGAATGTTCATGTGAATAGAAAAGGCAGGAGAGTGGTCAGGTACTGTTTTCTCTCAGTTGGCAAGCTGCGCACACAATCGCAGGGTTGTACAGCTTGTTTCATCACCTTTGCGAAGTTGCCGCTCTCTCCGGCTCCCGGAGACGAAGAAGCTGCTTCTTCGCGCAAAGACGATTCTGCCGCTCACAGTGCTCTGCGGTGTGCGCCTTCTGCCGAAAGAGCCCCGGGAGCTGTGCTTAGCTCTGAGAAGCACCATACGTGCTTCTTTAGCCTCTCTTCTCGTCTACATCTTAGCAAAAAGCTTTTCCACTCTGTCTGGCAAGGAGAAACTGTGCCGGCACAAAAAACATCTCCCATCGTGTTCTAGAGGCTGCACGGAGGTCTGCCGAGTGTTTTGCAAGAAGAGAAAGAAAGTTGTCCAAAACAGCTTGCAATCGAATGTTCATGTGAATAGAAAAGCCAGGAGAGTGGTCAGGTACTGTTTTCTCTCACTTGGCACGCTGCGCACACAATCGCAGTGTTGTACAGCTTGTTTCATCACCTTTGCGAAGTTGCCGCTCTCTCCGGCTCCCGGAGACGAAGAAGCTGCTTCTTCGCGCAAAGACGATTCTGCCGCTCACAGTGCTCTGCGGTGTGCGCCTTCTGCCGAAAGAGGCCCGGGAGCGGTGCTTAGCTCTGCAGAGCACCGTACCTTCGTCTTTAGCCTCTCTTCTCGTCTACATCTTAGCAAAAAGCTTTTCCACTCTGTCTGGCAAGGAGAAACTGTGCCAGCACAGAAAACATCTCCCATCGTGTTCTAGAGGCTGCACGGAGGTCTGCCGAGTGTTTTGCAAGAAGAGAAAGAAAGTTGTCCAAAACAGCTTGCAATCGAATGTTCATGTGAATAGAAAAGACAGGAGAGTGGTCAGGTACTGTTTTCTCTCAGTTGGCAAGCTGCGCACACAATCGCAGTGTTGTACAGCTTGTTTCATCACCTTTGCGAAGTTGCCGCTCTCTCCGGCTCCCGGAGACGAAGAAGCTGCTTCTTCGCGCAAAGACGATTCTGCCGCTCACAGTGCTCTGCGGTGTGCGCCTTCTGCCGAAAGAGCCCCGGGAGCGGTGCTTAGCTCTGAGAAGCACCATACGTGCTTCTTTAGCCTCTCTTCTCGTCTACATCTTAGCAAAAAGCTTTTCCACTCTGTCTGGCAAGGAGAAACTGTGCCAGCACAGAAAACATCTCCCATCGTGTTCTAGAGGCTGCACGGAGGTCTGCCGAGTGTTTTGCAAGAAGAGAAAGAAAGTTGTCCAAAACAGCTTGCAATCGAATGTTCATGTGAATAGAAAAGGCAGGAGAGTGGTCAGGCACTGTTTTCTCTCAGTTGGTAAGCTGCGCACACAATCGCAGTGTTGTACAGCTTGTTTCATCACCTTTGCGAAGTTGCCGCTCTCTCCGGCTCCCGGAGACGAAGAAGCTGCTTCTTCGCGCAAAGACGATTCTGCCGCTCACAGTGCTCTGCGGTGTGCGCCTTCTGCCGAAAGACGCCCGGGAGCGGTGCTTAGCTCTGCAGAGCACCGTACCTTCGTCTTTAGCCTCTCTTCTCGTCTACATCTTAGCAAAAAGCTTTTCCACTCTGTCTGGCAAGGAGAAACTGTGCCAGCACAGAAAACATCTCCCATCGTGTTCTAGAGGCTGCACGGAGGTCTGCCGAGTGTTTTGCAGGAAGAGAAAGAAAGTTGTCCAAAACAGCTTGCAATCGAATGTTCATGTGAATAGAAAAGGCAGGAGAGTGGTCAGGTACTGTTTTCTCTCAGTTGGCAAGCTGCGCACACAATCGCAGTGTTGTACAGCTTGTTTCATCACCTTTGCGAAGTTGCCGCTCTCTCCGGCTCCCGGAGACGAAGAAGCTGCTTCTTCGCGCAAAGACGATTCTGCCGCTCACAGTGCTCTGCGGTGTGCGCCTTCTGCCGAAAGAGGTCCGGGAGCGGTGCTTAGCTCTGCAGAGTACCGTACCTTCGTCTTTAGCCTCTCTTCTCGTCTACATCTTAGCAAAAAGCTTTTCCACTCTGTCTGGCAAGGAGAAACTGTGCCAGCACAGAAAACATCTCCCATCGTGTTCTAGAGGCTGCACGGAGGTCTGCCGAGTGTTTTGCAAGAAGAGAAAGAAAGTTGTCCAAAACAGCTTGCAATCGAATGTTCATGTGAATAGAAAAGGCAGGAGAGTGGTCAGGTACTGTTTTCTCTCAGTTGGCAAGCTGGGCACACAATCGCAGTGTTGTACAGCTTGTTTCATCACCTTTGCGAAGTTGCCGCTCTCTCCGGCTCCCGGAGACGAAGAAGCTGCTTCTTCGCGCAAAGACGATTCTGCCGCTCACAGTGCTCTGCGGTGTGCGCCTTCTGCCGAAAGAGCCCCGGGAGCGGTGCTTAGCTCTGCAGAGCACCGTACCTTCGTCTTTAGCCTCTCTTCTCGTCTACATCTTAGCAAAAAGCTTTTCCACTCTGTCTGGCAAGGAGAAACTGTGCCAGCACAGAAAACATCTCCCATCGTGTTCTAGAGGCTGCACGGAGGTCTGCGGAGTGTTTTGCAAGAAGAGAAAAAAAGTTGTCCAAAGCAGCTTGCAATCGAATGTTCATGTGAATAGAAAAGGCAGGAGAGTGGTCAGGTACTGTTTTCTCTCAGTTGGCAAGTTGGGCACACAATCGCAGGGTTGTACAGCTTGTTTCATCACCTTTGCGAAGTTGCCGCTCTCTCCGGCTCCCGGAGACGAAGAATCTGCTTCTTCGCGCAAAGACGATTCTGCCGCTCACAGTGCTCTGCGGTGTGCGCCTTCTGCCGAAAGAGCCCCGGGAGCTGTGCTTAGCTCTGAGAAGCACAATACGTGCTTCTTTAGCCTCTCTTCTCGTCTACATCTTAGCAAAAAGCTTTTCCACTCTGTCTGGCAAGGAGAAACTGTGCCAGCACAGAAAACATCTCCCATCGTGTTCTAGAGGCTGCACGCAGGTCTGCCGAGTGTTTTGCAAGAAGAGAAAGAAAGTTGTCCAAAACAGCTTGCAATCGAATGTTCATGTGATTACATAAGGCAGGAGAGTGGTCAGGTACTGTTTTCTCTCAGTTGGCATGCTGCGCACACAATCGCAGTGTTGTACAGCTTGTTTCATCACCTTTGCGAAGTTGCCGCTCTCTCCGGCTCCCGGAGACGAAGAAGCTGCTTCTTCGCGCAAAGACGATTCTGCCGCTCACAGTGCTCTGCGGTGTGCGCCTTCTGCCGAAAGACGCCCGGGAGCGGTGCTTAGCTCTGAGAAGCACCGTACCTGCTTCTTTAGCCTCTCTTCTCGTCTACATCTTAGCAAAAAGCTTTTCCACTCTGTCTGGCAAGGAGAAACTGTGCCAGCACAGAATACATCTCCCATCGTGTTCTAGAGGCTGCACGGAGGTCTGCCGAGTGTTTTGCAAGAAGAGAAAGAAAGTTGTCCAAAACAGCTTGCAATCGAATGTTCATGTGAATAGAAAAGGCAGGAGAGTGGTCAGGTACTGTTTTCTCTCACTTGGCAAGCTGCGCACACAATCGCAGTGTTGTACAGCTTGTTTCATCACCTTTGCGAAGTTGCCGCTCTCTCCGGCTCCCGGAGACGAAGAAGCTGCTTCTTCACGCAAAGACGATTCTGCCGCTCACAGTGCTCTGCGGTGTGCGCCTTCTGCCGAAAGACGCCCGGGAGCGGTGCTTAGCTCTGCAGAGCACCGTACCTTCGTCTTTAGCCTCTCTTCTCGTCTACATCTTAGCAAAAAGCTTTTCCACTCTGTCTGGCAAGGAGAAACTGTGCCAGCACAGAAAACATCTCCCATCGTGTTCTAGAGGCTGCACGCAGGTCTGCCGAGTGTTTTGCAAGAAGAGAAAGAAAGTTCTCCAAAACAGCTTGCAATCGAATGTTCATGTGAATAGAAAAGGCAGGAGAGTGGTCAGGTACTGTTTTCTCTCAGTTGGCAAGCTGCGCACACAATCGCAGTGTTGTACAGCTTGTTTCATCACCTTTGCGAAGTTGCCGCTCTCTCCGGCTCCCGGAGACGAAGAAGCTGCTTCTTCGCGCAAAGACGATTCTGCCGCTCACAGTGCTCTGCGGTGTGCGCCTTCTGCCGAAAGAGCCCCGGGAGCGGTGCTTAGCTCTGCAGAGCACCGTACCTTCGTCTTTAGCCTCTCTTCTCGTCTACATCTTAGCAAAAAGCTTTTCCACTCTGTCTGGCAAGGAGAAACTGTGCCAGCACAGAAAACATCTCCCATCGTGTTCTAGAGGCTGCACGCAGGTCTGCCGAGTGTTTTGCAAGAAGAGAAAGAAAGTTGTCCAAAACAGCTTGCAATCGAATGTTCATGTGAATAGAAAAGGCAGGAGAGTGGTCAGGTACTGTTTTCTCTCAGTTGGCAAGCTGCGCACACAATCGCAGTGTTGTACAGCTTGTTTCATCACCTTTGCGAAGTTGCCGCTCTCTCCGGCTCCCGGAGACGAAGAAGCTGCTTCTTCGCGCAAAGACGATTCTGCCGCTCACAGTGCTCTGCGGTGTGCGCCTTCTGCCGAAAGAGGTCCGGGAGCGGTGCTTAGCTCTGTAGAGCACCGTACCTTCGTCTTTAGCCTCTCTTCTCGTCTACATCTTAGCAAAAAGCTTTTCCACTCTGTCTGGCAAGGAGAAACTGTGCCAGCACAGAAAACATCTCCCATCGTCTTCTAGAGGCTGCACGGAGGTCTGCCGAGTGTTTTGCAGGAAAGAAAGAATGTTGTCCAAAACAGCTTGCAATCGAATGTTCATGTGAATAGAAAAGGCAGGAGAGTGGTCAGGTACTGTTTTCTCTCAGTTGGCAAGCTGGGCACACAATCGCAGGGTTGTACAGCTTGTTTCATCACCTTTGCGAAGTTGCCGCTCTCTCCGGCTCCCGGAGACGAAGAAGCTGCTTCTTCGCGCAAAGACGATTCTGCCGCTCACAGTGCTCTGCGGTGTGCGCCTTCTGCCGAAAGAGCCCCGGGAGCTGTGCTTAGCTCTGAGAAGCACCATACGTGCTTCTTTAGCCTCTCTTCTCGTCTACATCTTAGCAAAAAGCTTTTCCACTCTGTCTGGCAAGGAGAAACTGTGCCGGCACAAAAAACATCTCCCATCGTGGTCTAGAGGCTGCACGGAGGTCTGCCGAGTGTTTTGCAAGAAGAGAAAGAAAGTTCTCCAAAACAGCTTGCAATCGAATGTTCATGTGAATTGAGAAGGCAGGAGAGGGGTCAGGTACTGTTTTCTCTCACTTGGCAAGCTGCGCACACAATCGCAGTGTTGTACAGCTTGTTTCATCACCTTTGCGATGCTGCCGCTCTCTCCGGCTCCCGGAGACGAAGAAGATGCTTCTTCGCGCAAAGACGATTCTGCCGCTCACTGTGTTCTGCTATGTGTGTCTTCTGCAGAAAGAGGCCCGGGAGCTGTTTTTATCTCTGCAGAGTACCATACCTGCTTCTTTAGCCTCTCTTCTCGTCTACATCTTAGCAAAAAGCTTTTCCACTCTTTCTGGCAAGGAGAAACTGTGCCAGCACAAAAAACATCTCCCATCGTGTTCTAGAGGCTGCACGGAGGTCTGCCGAGTGTTTTGCAAGAAGAGAAAGAAAGTTGTCCAAAACAGCTTCCAATCGAATGTTCATGTGAATAGAAAAGGCAGGAGAGTGGTCAGGTACTGTTTTCTCTCAGTTGGCAAGCTGCGCACACAATCGCAGTGTTGTACAGCTTGTTTCATCACCTTTGCGAAGCTGCCGCTCTCTCCGGCTCCCGGAGACGAAGAAGCTGCTTCTTCACGCAAAGACGATTCTGCCGCTCACAGTGCTCTGCGGTGTGCGCCTTCTGCCGAAAGAGGTCCGGGAGCGGTGCTTAGCTCTGCAGAGCACCGTACCTTCGTCTTTAGCCTCTCTTCTCGTCTACATCTTAGCAAAAAGCTTTTCCACTCTGTCTGGCAAGGAGAAACTGTGCCAGCACAGAAAACATCTCCCATCGTGTTCTAGAGGCTGCACGGAGGTCTGCCGAGTGTTTTGCAAGAAGAGAAAGAAAGTTGTCCAAAACAGCTTGCAATCGAATGTTCATGTGAATAGAAAAGGCAGGAGAGTGGTCAGGTACTGTTTTCTCTCAGTTGGCAAGCTGCGCACACAATCGCAGTGTTGTACAGCTTGTTTCATCACCTTTGCGAAGTTGCCGCTCTCTCCGGCTCCCGGAGACGAAGAAGCTGCTTCTTCGCGCAAAGACGATTCTGCCGCTCACAGTGCTCTGCGGTGTGCGCCTTCTGCCGAAAGAGCCCCGGGAGCGGTGCTTAGCTCTGCAGAGCACCGTACCTTCGTCTTTAGCCTCTCTTCTCGTCTACATCTTAGCAAAAAGCTTTTCCACTCTGTCTGGCAAGGAGAAACTGTGCCAGCACAGAAAACATCTCCCATCGTGTTCTAGAGGCTGCACGCAGGTCTGCCGAGTGTTTTGCAAGAAGAGAAAGAAAGTTGTCCAAAACAGCTTGCAATCGAATGTTCATGTGAATAGAAAAGGCAGGAGAGTGGTCAGGTACTGTTTTCTCTCAGTTGGCAAGCTGCGCACACAATCGCAGTGTTGTACAGCTTGTTTCATCACCTTTGCGAAGTTGCCGCTCTCTCCGGCTCCCGGAGACGAAGAAGCTGCTTCTTCGCGCAAAGACGATTCTGCCGCTCACAGTGCTCTGCGGTGTGCGCCTTCTGCCGAAAGAGGTCCGGGAGCGGTGCTTAGCTCTGTAGAGCACCGTACCTTCGTCTTTAGCCTCTCTTCTCGTCTACATCTTAGCAAAAAGCTTTTCCACTCTGTCTGGCAAGGAGAAACTGTGCCAGCACAGAAAACATCTCCCATCGTCTTCTAGAGGCTGCACGGAGGTCTGCCGAGTGTTTTGCAGGAAAGAAAGAATGTTGTCCAAAACAGCTTGCAATCGAATGTTCATGTGAATAGAAAAGGCAGGAGAGTGGTCAGGTACTGTTTTCTCTCAGTTGGCAAGCTGGGCACACAATCGCAGGGTTGTACAGCTTGTTTCATCACCTTTGCGAAGTTGCCGCTCTCTCCGGCTCCCGGAGACGAAGAAGCTGCTTCTTCGCGCAAAGACGATTCTGCCGCTCACAGTGCTCTGCGGTGTGCGCCTTCTGCCGAAAGAGCCCCGGGAGCTGTGCTTAGCTCTGAGAAGCACCATACGTGCTTCTTTAGCCTCTCTTCTCGTCTACATCTTAGCAAAAAGCTTTTCCACTCTGTCTGGCAAGGAGAAACTGTGCCGGCACAAAAAACATCTCCCATCGTGGTCTAGAGGCTGCACGGAGGTCTGCCGAGTGTTTTGCAAGAAGAGAAAGAAAGTTCTCCAAAACAGCTTGCAATCGAATGTTCATGTGAATTGAGAAGGCAGGAGAGGGGTCAGGTACTGTTTTCTCTCAGTTGGCAAGCTGTGCACACAATCGCAGTGTTGTACAGCTTGTTTCATCACCTTTGCGATGCTGCCGCTCTCTCCGGCTCCCGGAGACGAAGAAGATGCTTCTTCGCGCAAAGACGATTCTGCCGCTCACTGTGTTCTGCTATGTGTGTCTTCTGCAGAAAGAGGCCCGGGAGCTGTTTTTAGCTCTGCAGAGTACCATACCTGCTTCTTTAGCCTCTCTTCTCGTCTACATCTTAGCAAAAAGCTTTTCCACTCTTTCTGGCAAGGAGAAACTGTGCCAGCACAAAAAACATCTCCCATCGTGTTCTAGAGGCTGCACGGAGGTCTGCCGAGTGTTTTGCAAGAAGAGAAAGAAAGTTGTCCAAAACAGCTTCCAATCGAATGTTCATGTGAATAGAAAAGGCAGGAGAGTGGTCAGGTACTGTTTTCTCTCAGTTGGCAAGCTGCGCACACAATCGCAGTGTTGTACAGCTTGTTTCATCACCTTTGCGAAGCTGCCGCTCTCTCCGGCTCCCGGAGACGAAGAAGCTGCTTCTTCGCGCAAGGACGATTCTGCCGCTCACAGTGCTCTGCGGTGTGCGCCTTCTGCCGAAAGACGCCCGGGAGCGGTGCTTAGCTCTGCAGAGCACCGTACCTTCGTCTTTAGCCTCTCTTCTCGTCTACATCTTAGCAAAAAGCTTTTCCACTCTGTCTGGCAAGGAGAAACTGTGCCAGCACAGAAAACATCTCCCATCGTGTTCTAGAGGCTGCACGGAGGTCTGCCGAGTGTTTTGCAAGAAGAGAAAGAAAGTTGTCCAAAACAGCTTGCAATCGAATGTTCATGTGAATAGAAAAGGCAGGAGAGTGGTCAGGTACTGTTTTCTCTCAGTTGGCATGCTGCGCACACAATCGCAGTGTTGTACAGCTTGTTTCATCACCTTTGCGAAGTTGCCGCTCTCTCCAGCTCCCGGAGACGAAGAAGCTGCTTCTTCGCGCAAAGACGATTCTGCCGCTCACAGTGCTCTGCGGTGTGCGCCTTCTGCCGAAAGAGCCCCGGGAGCTGTGCTTAGCTCTGCAGAGCACCGTACCTTCGTCTTTAGCCTCTCTTCTCGTCTACATCTTAGCAAAAAGCTTTTCCACTCTGTCTGGCAAGGAGAAACTGTGCCAGCACAAAAAACATCTCCCATCGTGTTCTAGAGGCTGCACGGAGGTCTGCCGAGTGTTTTGCAAGAAGAGAAAGAAAGTTGTCCAAAACAGCTTGCAATCGAATGTTCATGTGAATAGAAAAGGCAGGAGAGTGGTCAGGTACTGTTTTCTCTCACTTGGCAGGCTGCGCACACAATCGCAGTGTTGTACAGCTTGTTTCATCACCTTTGCGAAGTTGCCGCTCTCTCCGGCTCCCGGAGACGAAGAAGCTGCTTCTTCGCGCAAAGACGATTCTGCCGCTCACAGTGCTCTGCGGTGTGCGCCTTCTGCCGAAAGAGGCCCGGGATCGGTGCTTAGCTCTGCAGAGCACCGTACCTTCGTCTTTAGCCTCTCTTCTCGTCTACATCTTAGCAAAAAGCTGTTCCACTCTGTCTGGCAAGGAGAAACTGTGCCAGCACCGAAAACATCTCCCATCGTGTTCTAGAGGCTGCACGGAGGTCTGCCGAGTGTTTTGCAAGAAGAGAAAGAAAGTTGTCCAAAACAGCTTGCAATCGAATGTTCATGTGAATAGAAAAGGCAGGAGAGTGGTCAGGTACTGTTTTCTCTCAGTTGGCAAGCTGCGCACACAATCGCAGTGTTGTACAGCTTGTTTCATCACCTTTGCGAAGTTGCCGCTCTCTCCGGCTCCCGGAGACGAAGAAGCTGCTTCTTCGCGCAAAGACGATTCTGCCGCTCACAGTGCTCTGCGGTGTGCGCCTTCTGCCGAAAGAGCCCCGGGAGCTGTGCTTAGCTCTGAGAAGCACCATACGTGCTTCTTTAGCCTCTCTTCTCGTCTACATCTTAGCAAAAAGCTTTTCCACTCTGTCTGGCAAGGAGAAACTGTGCCGGCACAAAAAACATCTCCCATCGTGTTCTAGAGGCTGCACGGAGGTCTGCCGAGTGTTTTGCAAGAAGAGAAAGAAAGTTGTCCAAAACAGCTTGCAATCGAATGTTCATGTGAATAGAAAAGCCAGGAGAGTGGTCAGGTACTGTTTTCTCTCACTTGGCACGCTGCGCACACAATCGCAGTGTTGTACAGCTTGTTTCATCACCTTTGCGAAGTTGCCGCTCTCTCCGGCTCCCGGAGACGAAGAAGCTGCTTCTTCGCGCAAAGACGATTCTGCCGCTCACAGTGCTCTGCGGTGTGCGCCTTCTGCCGAAAGAGGCCCGGGAGCGGTGCTTAGCTCTGCAGAGCACCGTACCTTCGTCTTTAGCCTCTCTTCTCGTCTACATCTTAGCAAAAAGCTTTTCCACTCTGTCTGGCAAGGAGAAACTGTGCCAGCACAGAAAACATCTCCCATCGTGTTCTAGAGGCTGCACGGAGGTCTGCCGAGTGTTTTGCAAGAAGAGAAAGAAAGTTGTCCAAAACAGCTTGCAATCGAATGTTCATGTGAATAGAAAAGACAGGAGAGTGGTCAGGTACTGTTTTCTCTCAGTTGGCAAGCTGCGCACACAATCGCAGTGTTGTACAGCTTGTTTCATCACCTTTGCGAAGTTGCCGCTCTCTCCGGCTCCCGGAGACGAAGAAGCTGCTTCTTCGCGCAAAGACGATTCTGCCGCTCACAGTGCTCTGCGGTGTGCGCCTTCTGCCGAAACAGCCCCGGGAGCGGTGCTTAGCTCTGAGAAGCACCATACGTGCTTCTTTAGCCTCTCTTCTCGTCTACATCTTAGCAAAAAGCTTTTCCACTCTGTCTGGCAAGGAGAAACTGTGCCAGCACAGAAAACATCTCCCATCGTGTTCTAGAGGCTGCACGGAGGTCTGCCGAGTGTTTTGCAAGAAGAGAAAGAAAGTTGTCCAAAACAGCTTGCAATCGAATGTTCATGTGAATAGAAAAGGCAGGAGAGTGGTCAGGCACTGTTTTCTCTCAGTTGGTAAGCTGCGCACACAATCGCAGTGTTGTACAGCTTGTTTCATCACCTTTGCGAAGTTGCCGCTCTCTCCGGCTCCCGGAGACGAAGAAGCTGCTTCTTCGCGCAAAGACGATTCTGCCGCTCACAGTGCTCTGCGGTGTGCGCCTTCTGCCGAAAGACGCCCGGGAGCGGTGCTTAGCTCTGCAGAGCACCGTACCTTCGTCTTTAGCCTCTCTTCTCGTCTACATCTTAGCAAAAAGCTTTTCCACTCTGTCTGGCAAGGAGAAACTGTGCCAGCACAGAAAACATCTCCCATCGTGTTCTAGAGGCTGCACGGAGGTCTGCCGAGTGTTTTGCAGGAAGAGAAAGAAAGTTGTCCAAAACAGCTTGCAATCGAATGTTCATGTGAATAGAAAAGGCAGGAGAGTGGTCAGGTACTGTTTTCTCTCAGTTGGCATGCTGCGCACACAATCGCAGTGTTGTACAGCTTGTTTCATCACCTTTGCGAAGTTGCCGCTCTCTCCGGCTCCCGGAGACGAAGAAGCTGCTTCTTCGCGCAAAGACGATTCTGCCGCTCACAGTGCTCTGCGGTGTGCGCCTTCTGCCGAAAGAGGTCCGGGAGCGGTGCTTAGCTCTGCAGAGTACCGTACCTTCGTCTTTAGCCTCTCTTCTCGTCTACATCTTAGCAAAAAGCTTTTCCACTCTGTCTGGCAAGGAGAAACTGTGCCAGCACAGAAAACATCTCCCATCGTGTTCTAGAGGCTGCACGGAGGTCTGCCGAGTGTTTTGCAAGAAGAGAAAGAAAGTTGTCCAAAACAGCTTGCAATCGAATGTTCATGTGAATAGAAAAGGCAGGAGAGTGGTCAGGTACTGTTTTCTCTCAGTTGGCAAGCTGGGCACACAATCGCAGTGTTGTACAGCTTGTTTCATCACCTTTGCGAAGTTGCCGCTCTCTCCGGCTCCCGGAGACGAAGAAGCTGCTTCTTCGCGCAAAGACGATTCTGCCGCTCACAGTGCTCTGCGGTGTGCGCCTTCTGCCGAAAGAGCCCCGGGAGCGGTGCTTAGCTCTGCAGAGCACCGTACCTTCGTCTTTAGCCTCTCTTCTCGTCTACATCTTAGCAAAAAGCTTTTCCACTCTGTCTGGCAAGGAGAAACTGTGCCAGCACAAAAAACATCTCCCATCGTGTTCTAGAGGCTGCACGCAGGTCTGCCGAGTGTTTTGCAGGAAGAGAAAGAAAGTTGTCCAAAACAGCTTGCAATCGAATGTTCATGTGAATAGAAAAGGCAGGAGAGTGGTCAGGTACTGTTTTCTCTCAGTTGGCAAGCTGCGCACACAATCGCAGTGTTGTACAGCTTGTTTCATCACCTTTGCGAAGTTGCCGCTCTCTCCGGCTCCCGGAGACGAAGAAGCTGCTTCTTCGCGCAAAGACGATTCTGCCGCTCACAGTGCTCTGCGGTGTGCGCCTTCTGCCGAAAGAGGCCCGGGAGCGGTGCTTAGCTCTGCAGAGCACCGTACCTTCGTCTTTAGCCTCTCTTCTCGTCTACATCTTAGCAAAAAGCTTTTCCACTCTGTCTGGCAAGGAGAAACTGTGCCAGCACAGAAAACATCTCCCATCGTGTTCTAGAGGCTGCACGGAGGTCTGCCGAGTGTTTTGCAGGAAGAGAAAGAAAGTTGTCCAAAACAGCTTGCAATCGAATGTTCATGTGAATAGAAAAGGCAGGAGAGTGGTCAGGTACTGTTTTCTCTCAGTTGGCAAGCTGCGCACACAATCGCAGTGTTGTACAGCTTGTTTCATCACCTTTGCGAAGTTGCCGCTCTCTCCGGCTCCCGGAGACGAAGAAGCTGCTTCTTCGCGCAAAGACGATTCTGCCGCTCACAGTGCTCTGCGGTGTGCGCCTTCTGCCGAAAGAGCCCCGGGAGCGGTGCTTAGCTCTGCAGAGCACCGGACCTTCGTCTTTAGCCTCTCTTCTCGTCTACATCTTAGCAAAAAGCTTTTCCACTCTGTCTGGCAAGGAGAAACTGTGCCAGCACAGAAAACATCTCCCATCGTGTTCTAGAGGCTGCACGGAGGTCTGCCGAGTGTTTTGCAAGAAGAGAAAGAAAGTTGTCCAAAACGGCTTGCAATCGAATGTTCATGTGAATAGAAAAGGCAGGAGAGTGGTCAGGTACTGTTTTCTCTCAGTTGGCAAGCTGGGCACACAATCGCAGGGTTGTACAGCTTGTTTCATCACCTTTGCGAAGTTGCCGCTCTCTCCGGCTCCCGGAGACGAAGAAGCTGCTTCTTCGCGCAAAGACGATTCTGCCGCTCACAGTGCTCTGCGGTGTGCGCCTTCTGCCGAAAGAGGTCCGGGAGCGGTGCTTAGCTCTGCAGAGCACCGTACCTTCGTCTTTAGCCTCTCTTCTCGTCTACATCTTAGCAAAAAGCTTTTCCACTCTGTCTGGCAAGGAGAAACTGTGCCAGCACAAAAAACATCTCCCATCGTCTTCTAGAGGCTGCACGGAGGTCTGCCGAGTGTTTTGCAGGAAGAGAAAGAAAGTTGTCCAAAACAGCTTGCAATCGAATGTTCATGTGAATAGAAAAGGCAGGAGAGTGGTCAGGTACTGTTTTCTATCAGTTGGCAAGCTGCGCACACAATCGCAGTGTTGTACAGCTTGTTTCATCACCTTTGCGAAGTTGCCGCTCTCTCCGGCTCCCGGAGACGAAGAAGCTGCTTCTTCGCGCAAAGACGATTCTGCCGCTCACAGTGCTCTGCGGTGTGCGCCTTCTGCCGAAAGAGCCCCGGGAGCGGTGCTTAGCTCTGCAGAGCACCGTACCTTCGTCTTTAGCCTCTCTTCTCGTCTACATCTTAGCAAAAAGCTTTTCCACTCTGTCTGGCAAGGAGAAACTGTGCCAGCACAGAAAACATCTCCCATCGTGTTCTAGAGGCTGCACGGAGGTCTGCGGAGTGTTTTGCAAGAAGAGAAAAAAAGTTGTCCAAAGCAGCTTGCAATCGAATGTTCATGTGAATAGAAAAGGCAGGAGAGTGGTCAGGTACTGTTTTCTCTCAGTTGGCAAGTTGGGCACACAATCGCAGGGTTGTACAGCTTGTTTCATCACCTTTGCGAAGTTGCCGCTCTCTCCGGCTCCCGGAGACGAAGAAGCTGCTTCTTCGCGCAAAGACGATTCTGCCGCTCACAGTGCTCTGCGGTGTGCGCCTTCTGCCGAAAGAGGTCCGGGAGCGGTGCTTAGCTCTGCAGAGCACCGTACCTTCGTCTTTAGCCTCTCTTCTCGTCTACATCTTAGCAAAAAGCTTTTCCACTCTGTCTGGCAAGGAGAAACTGTGCCAGCACAAAAAACATCTCCCATCGTGTTCTAGAGGCTGCACGGAGGTCTGCCGAGTGTTTTGCAAGAAGAGAAAGAAAGTTGTCCAAAACAGCTTGCAATCGAATGTTCATGTGAATAGAAAAGGCAGGAGAGTGGTCAGGTACTGTTTTCTCTCACTTGGCAAGCTGCGCACACAATCGCAGTGTTGTACAGCTTGTTTCATCACCTTTGCGAAGTTGCCGCTCTCTCCGGCTCCCGGAGACGAAGAAGCTGCTTCTTCGCGCAAAGACGATTCTGCCGCTCACAGTGCTCTGCGGTGTGCGCCTTCTGCCGAAAGAGGTCCGGGAGCGGTGCTTAGCTCTGCAGAGCACCGTACCTTCGTCTTTAGCCTCTCTTCTCGTCTACATCTTAGCAAAAAGCTTTTCCACTCTGTCTGGCAAGGAGAAACTGTGCCAGCACAGAAAACATCTCCCATCGTCTTCTAGAGGCTGCACGGAGGTCTGCCGAGTGTTTTGCAGGAAGAGAAAGAAAGTTGTCCAAAACAGCTTGCAATCGAATGTTCATGTGAATAGAAAAGGAAGGAGAGTGGTCAGGTACTGTTTTCTCTCAGTTGGCAAGCTGGGCACACAATCGCAGGGTTGTACAGCTTGTTTCATCACCTTTGCGAAGTTGCCGCTCTCTCCGGCTCCCGGAGACGAAGAAGCTGCTTCTTCGCGCAAAGACGATTCTGCCGCTCACAGTGCTCTGCGGTGTGCGCCTTCTGCCGAAAGAGGTCCGGGAGCTGTGCTTAGCTCTGAGAAGCACCATACGTGCTTCTTTAGCCTCTCTTCTCGTCTACATCTTAGCAAAAAGCTTTTCCACTCTGTCTGGCAAGGAGAAACTGTGCCGGCACAAAAAACATCTCCCATCGTGTTCTAGAGGCTGCACGGAGGTGTGCCGAGTGTTTTGCAAGAAGAGAAAGAAAGTTCTCCAAAACAGCTTGCAATCGAATGTTCATGTGAATAGAAAAGGCAGGAGAGGGGTCAGGTACTGTTTTCTCTCAGTTGGCAAGCTGCGCTCACAATCGCAGTGTTGTACAGCTTGTTTCATCACCTTTGCGATGCTGCCGCTCTGTCCGGCTCCCGGAGACGAAGAAGATGCTTCTTCGCGCAAAGACGATTCTGCCGCTCACTGTGTTCTGCTATGTGTGTCTTCTGCCGAAAGACGCCCGGGAGCGGTGCTTAGCTCTGCAGAGCACCGTACCTTCGTCTTTAGCCTCTCTTCTCGTCTACATCTTAGCAAAAAGCTTTTCCACTCTGTCTGGCAAGGAGAAACTGTGCCAGCACAGAAAACATCTCCCATCGTCTTCTAGAGGCTGCACGGAGGTCTGCCGAGTGTTTTGCAAGAAGAGAAAGAAAGTTGTCCAAAACAGCTTGCAATCGAATGTTCATGTGAATAGAAAAGTCAGGAGAGTGGTCAGGTACTGTTTTCTCTCAGTTGGCATGCTGCGCACACAATCGCAGTGTTGTACAGCTTGTTTCATCACCTTTGCGAAGTTGCCGCTCTCTCCAGCTCCCGGAGACGAAGAAGCTGCTTCTACGCGCAAAGACGATTCTGCCGCTCACAGTGCTCTGCGGTGTGCGCCTTCTGCCGAAAGAGGTCCGGGAGCGGTGCTTAGCTCTGCAGAGCACCGTACCTTCGTCTTTAGCCTCTCTTCTCGTCTACATCTTAGCAAAAAGCTTTTCCACTCTCTCTGGCAAGGAGAAACTGTGCCAGCACAGAAAACATCTCCCATCGTGTTCTAGAGGCTGCACGGAGGTCTGCCGAGTGTTTTGCAAGAAGAGAAAGAAAGTTGTCCAAAACAGCTTGCAATCGAATGTTCATGTGAATAGAAAAGGCAGGAGAGTGGTCAGGTACTGTTTTCTCTCAGTTGGCACGCTGCGCACACAATCGCAGTGTTGTACAGCTTGTTTCATCACCTTTGCGAAGTTGCCGCTCTCTCCGGCTCCCGGAGACGAAGAAGCTGCTTCTTCGCGCAAAGACGATTCTGCCGCTCACAGTGCTCTGCGGTGTGCGCCTTCTGCCGAAAGACGCCCGGGAGCGGTGCTTAGCTCTGCAGAGCACCGTACCTTCGTCTTTAGCCTCTCTTCTCGTCTACATCTTAGCAAAAAGCTTTTCCACTCTGTCTGGCAAGGAGAAACTGTGCCAGCACAGAAAACATCTCCCATCGTGTTCTAGAGGCTGCACGGAGGTCTGCCGAGTGTTTTGCAAGAAGAGAAAGAAAGTTGTCCAAAACAGCTTGCAATCGAATGTTCATGTGAATAGAAAAGACAGGAGAGTGGTCAGGTACTGTTTTCTCTCAGTTGGCAAGCTGCGCACACAATCGCAGTGTTGTACAGCTTGTTTCATCACCTTTGCGAAGTTGCCGCTCTCTCCGGCTCCCGGAGACGAAGAAGCTGCTTCTTCGCGCAAAGACGATTCTGCCGCTCACAGTGCTCTGCGGTGTGCGCCTTCTGCCGAAAGAGCCCCGGGAGCGGTGCTTAGCTCTGAGAAGCACCATACGTGCTTCTTTAGCCTCTCTTCTCGTCTACATCTTAGCAAAAAGCTTTTCCACTCTGTCTGGCAAGGAGAAACTGTGCCAGCACAGAAAACATCTCCCATCGTGTTCTAGAGGCTGCACGGAGGTCTGCCGAGTGTTTTGCAAGAAGAGAAAGAAAGTTGTCCAAAACAGCTTCCAATCGAATGTTCATGTGAATAGAAAAGGCAGGAGAGTGGTCAGGCACTGTTTTCTCTCAGTTGGCAAGCTGCGCACACAATCGCAGTGTTGTACAGCTTGTTTCATCACCTTTGCGAAGTTGCCGCTCTCTCCGGCTCCCGGAGACGAAGAAGCTGCTTCTTCGCGCAAAGACGATTCTGCCGCTCACAGTGCTCTGCGGTGTGCGCCTTCTGCCGAAAGAGGCCCGGGAGCGGTGCTTAGCTCTGCAGAGCACCGTACCTTCGTCTTTAGCCTCTCTTCTCGTCTACATCTTAGCAAAAAGCTTTTCCACTCTGTCTGGCAAGGAGAAACTGTGCCAGCACAGAAAACATCTCCCATCGTGTTCTAGAGGCTGCACGGAGGTCTGCCGAGTGTTTTGCAAGAAGAGAAAGAAAGTTGTCCAAAACAGCTTGCAATCGAATGTTCATGTGAATAGAAAAGACAGGAGAGTGGTCAGGTACTGTTTTCTCTCAGTTGGCAAGCTGCGCACACAATCGCAGTGTTGTACAGCTTGTTTCATCACCTTTGCGAAGTTGCCGCTCTCTCCGGCTCCCGGAGACGAAGAAGCTGCTTCTTCGCGCAAAGACGATTCTGCCGCTCACAGTGCTCTGCGGTGTGCGCCTTCTGCCGAAAGAGCCCCGGGAGCGGTGCTTAGCTCTGAGAAGCACCATACGTGCTTCTTTAGCCTCTCTTCTCGTCTACATCTTAGCAAAAAGCTTTTCCACTCTGTCTGGCAAGGAGAAACTGTGCCAGCACAGAAAACATCTCCCATCGTGTTCTAGAGGCTGCACGGAGGTCTGCCGAGTGTTTTGCAAGAAGAGAAAGAAAGTTGTCCAAAACAGCTTGCAATCGAATGTTCATGTGAATAGAAAAGGCAGGAGAGTGGTCAGGCACTGTTTTCTCTCAGTTGGTAAGCTGCGCACACAATCGCAGTGTTGTACAGCTTGTTTCATCACCTTTGCGAAGTTGCCGCTCTCTCCGGCTCCCGGAGACGAAGAAGCTGCTTCTTCGCGCAAAGACGATTCTGCCGCTCACAGTGCTCTGCGGTGTGCGCCTTCTGCCGAAAGACGCCCGGGAGCGGTGCTTAGCTCTGCAGAGCACCGTACCTTCGTCTTTAGCCTCTCTTCTCGTCTACATCTTAGCAAAAAGCTTTTCCACTCTGTCTGGCAAGGAGAAACTGTGCCAGCACAGAAAACATCTCCCATCGTGTTCTAGAGGCTGCACGGAGGTCTGCCGAGTGTTTTGCAGGAAGAGAAAGAAAGTTGTCCAAAACAGCTTGCAATCGAATGTTCATGTGAATAGAAAAGGCAGGAGAGTGGTCAGGTACTGTTTTCTCTCAGTTGGCAAGCTGGGCACACAATCGCAGTGTTGTACAGCTTGTTTCATCACCTTTGCGAAGTTGCCGCTCTCTCCGGCTCCCGGAGACGAAGAAGCTGCTCCTTCGCGCAAAGACGATTCTGCCGCTCACAGTGCTCTGCGGTGTGCGCCTTCTGCCGAAAGAGCCCCGGGAGCGGTGCTTAGCTCTGCAGAGCACCGTACCTTCGTCTTTAGCCTCTCTTCTCGTCTACATCTTAGCAAAAAGCTTTTCCACTCTGTCTGGCAAGGAGAAACTGTGCCAGCACAAAAAACATCTCCCATCGTGTTCTAGAGGCTGCACGCAGGTCTGCCGAGTGTTTTGCAGGAAGAGAAAGAAAGTTGTCCAAAACAGCTTGCAATCGAATGTTCATGTGAATAGAAAAGGCAGGAGAGTGGTCAGGTACTGTTTTCTATCAGTTGGCAAGCTGCGCACACAATCGCAGTGTTGTACAGCTTGTTTCATCACCTTTGCGAAGTTGCCGCTCTCTCCGGCTCCCGGAGACGAAGAATCTGCTTCTTCGCGCAAAGACGATTCTGCCGCTCACAGTGCTCTGCGGAGTGCGCCTTCTGCCGAAAGAGCCCCGGGAGCTGTGCTTAGCTCTGAGAAGCACAATACGTGCTTCTTTAGCCTCTCTTCTCGTCTACATCTTAGCAAAAAGCTTTTCCACTCTGTCTGGCAAGGAGAAACTGTGCCAGCACAGAAAACATCTCCCATCGTGTTCTAGAGGCTGCACGGAGGTCTGCCGAGTGTTTTGCAAGAAGAGAAAGAAAGTTGTCCAAAACAGCTTGCAATCGAATGTTCATGTGATTACATAAGGCAGGAGAGTGGTCAGGTACTGTTTTCTCTCAGTTGGCATGCTGCGCACACAATCGCAGTGTTGTACAGCTTGTTTCATCACCTTTGCGAAGTTGCCGCTCTCTCCGGCTCCCGGAGACGAAGAAGCTGCTTCTTCGCGCAAAGACGATTCTGCCGCTCACAGTGCTCTGCGGTGTGCGCCTTCTGCCGAAAGACGCCCGGGAGCGGTGCTTAGCTCTGAGAAGCACCGTACCTGCTTCTTTAGCCTCTCTTCTCGTCTACATGTTAGCAAAAAGCTTTTCCACTCTGTCTGGCAAGGAGAAACTGTGCCAGCACAGAAAACATCTCCCATCGTGTTCTAGAGGCTGCACGGAGGTCTGCCGAGTGTTTTGCAAGAAGAGAAAGAAAGTTGTCCAAAACAGCTTGCAATCGAATGTTCATGTGAATAGAAAAGGCAGGAGAGTGGTCAGGTACTGTTTTCTCTCACTTGGCAAGCTGCGCACACAATCGCAGTGTTGTACAGCTTGTTTCATCACCTTTGCGAAGTTGCCGCTCTCTCCGGCTCCCGGAGACGAAGAAGCTGCTTCTTCACGCAAAGACGATTCTGCCGCTCACAGTGCTCTGCGGTGTGCGCCTTCTGCCGAAAGAGGTCCGGGAGCGGTGCTTAGCTCTGCAGAGCACCGTACCTTCGTCTTTAGCCTCTCTTCTCGTCTACATCTTAGCAAAAAGCTTTTCCACTCTGTCTGGCAAGGAGAAACTGTGCCAGCACAGAAAACATCTCCCATCGTGTTCTAGAGGCTGCACGGAGGTCTGCCGAGTGTTTTGCAAGAAGAGAAAGAAAGTTGTCCAAAACAGCTTGCAATCGAATGTTCATGTGAATAGAAAAGGCAGGAGAGTGGTCAGGTACTGTTTTCTCTCAGTTGGCAGGCTGCGCACACAATCGCAGTGTTGTACAGCTTGTTTCATCACCTTTGCGAAGTTGCCGCTCTCTCCGGCTCCCGGAGACGAAGAAGCTGCTTCTTCGCGCAAAGACGATTCTGCCGCTCACAGTGCTCTGCGGTGTGCGCCTTCTGCCGAAAGAGCCCCGGGAGCGGTGCTTAGCTCTGCAGAGCACCGTACCTTCGTCTTTAGCCTCTCTTCTCGTCTACATCTTAGCAAAAAGCTTTTCCACTCTGTCTGGCAAGGAGAAACTGTGCCGGCACAAAAAACATCTCCCATCGTGGTCTAGAGGCTGCACGGAGGTCTGCCGAGTGTTTTGCAAGAAGAGAAAGAAAGTTCTCCAAAACAGCTTGCAATCGAATGTTCATGTGAATAGAGAAGGCAGGAGAGGGGTCAGGTACTGTTTTCTCTCACTTGGCAAGCTGCGCACACAATCGCAGTGTTGTACAGCTTGTTTCATCACCTTTGCGATGCTGCCGCTCTCTCCGGCTCCCGGAGACGAAGAAGATGCTTCTTCGCGCAAAGACGATTCTGCCGCTCACTGTGTTCTGCTATGTGCGTCTTCTGCAGAAAGAGGCCCGGGAGCTGTTTTTAGCTCTGCAGAGTACCATACCTGCTTCTTTAGCCTCTCTTCTCGTCTACATCTTAGCAAAAAGCTTTTCCACTCTTTCTGGCAAGGAGAAACTGTGCCAGCACAAAAAACATCTCCCATCGTGTTCTAGAGGCTGCACGGAGGTCTGCCGAGTGTTTTGCAAGAAGAGAAAGAAAGTTGTCCAAAACAGCTTCCAATCGAATGTTCATGTGAATAGAAAAGGCAGGTGAGGGGTCAGGTACTGTTTTCTCTCAGTTGGCAAGCTGCGCACACAATCGCAGTGTTGTACAGCTTGTTTCATCACCTTTGCGAAGCTGCCGCTCTCTCCGGCTCCCGGAGACGAAGAAGCTGCTTCTTCGCGCAAGGACGATTCTGCCGCTCACAGTGCTCTGCGGTGTGCGCCTTCTGCCGAAAGACGCCCGGGAGCGGTGCTTAGCTCTGCAGAGCACCGTACCTTCGTCTTTAGCCTCTCTTCTCGTCTACATCTTAGCAAAAAGCTTTTCCACTCTGTCTGGCAAGGAGAAACTGTGCCAGCACAGAAAACATCTCCCATCGTGTTCTAGAGGCTGCACGGAGGTCTGCCGAGTGTTTTGCAAGAAGAGAAAGAAAGTTGTCCAAAACAGCTTGCAATCGAATGTTCATGTGAATAGAAAAGGCAGGAGAGTGGTCAGGTACTGTTTTCTCTCACTTGGCAGGCTGCGCACACAATCGCAGTGTTGTACAGCTTGTTTCATCACCTTTGCGAAGTTGCCGCTCTCTCCGGCTCCCGGAGACGAAGAAGCTGCTTCTTCGCGCAAAGACGATTCTGCCGCTCACAGTGCTCTGCGGTGTGCGCCTTCTGCCGAAAGAGGCCCGGGAGCGGTGCTTAGCTCTGCAGAGCACCGTACCTTCGTCTTTAGCCTCTCTTCTCGTCTACATCTTAGCAAAAAGCTGTTCCACTCTGTCTGGCAAGGAGAAACTGTGCCAGCACCGAAAACATCTCCCATCGTGTTGTAGAGGCTGCACGGAGGTCTGCCGAGTGTTTTGCAAGAAGAGAAAGAAAGTTGTCCAAAACAGCTTGCAATCGAATGTTCATGTGAATAGAAAAGGCAGGAGAGTGGTCAGGTACTGTTTTCTCTCAGTTGGCATGCTGCGCACACAATCGCAGTGTTGTACAGCTTGTTTCATCACCTTTGCGAAGTTGCCGCTCTCTCCGGCTCCCGGAGACGAAGAAGCTGCTTCTTCGCGCAAAGACGATTCTGCCGCTCACAGTGCGCTGCGGTGTGCGCCTTCTGCCGAAAGAGCCCCGGGAGCGGTGCTTAGCTCTGAGAAGCACCATACGTGCTTCTTTAGCCTCTCTTCTCGTCTACATCTTAGCAAAAAGCTTTTCCACTCTGTCTGGCAAGGAGAAACTGTGCCAGCACAGAAAACATCTCCCATCGTGTTCTAGAGGCTGCACGGAGGTCTGCCGAGTGTTTTGCAAGAAGAGAAAGAAAGTTGTCCAAAACAGCTTCCAATCGAATGTTCATGTGAATAGAAAAGGCAGGAGAGTGGTCAGGCACTGTTTTCTCTCAGTTGGCAAGCTGCGCACACAATCGCAGTGTTGTACAGCTTGTTTCATCACCTTTGCGAAGTTGCCGCTCTCTCCGGCTCCCGGAGACGAAGAAGCTGCTTCTTCGCGCAAAGACGATTCTGCCGCTCACAGTGCTCTGCGGTGTGCGCCTTCTGCCGAAAGAGGTCCGGGAGCGGTGCTTAGCTCTGCAGAGCACCGTACCTTCGTCTTTAGCCTCTCTTCTCGTCTACATCTTAGCAAAAAGCTTTTCCACTCTGTCTGGCAAGGAGAAACTGTGCCAGCACAGAAAACATCTCCCATCGTGTTCTAGAGGCTGCACGGAGGTCTGCCGAGTGTTTTGCAAGAAGAGAAAGAAAGTTGTCCAAAACAGCTTGCAATCGAATGTTCATGTGAATAGAAAAGGCAGGAGAGTGGTCAGGTACTGTTTTCTCTCAGTTGGCAAGCTGCGCACACAAACGCAGGGTTGTACAGCTTGTTTCATCACCTTTGCGAAGTTGCCGCTCTCTCCGGCTCCCGGAGACGAAGAAGCTGCTTCTTCGCGCAAAGACGATTCTGCCGCTCACAGTGCTCTGCGGTGTGCGCCTTCTGCCGAAAGACGCCCGGGAGCGGTGCTTAGCTCTGCAGAGCACCGTACCTTCGTCTTTAGCCTCTCTTCTCGTCTACATCTTAGCAAAAAGCTTTTCCACTCTGTCTGGCAAGGAGAAACTGTGCCAGCACAGAAAACATCTCCCATCGTGTTCTAGAGGCTGCACGGAGGTCTGCCGAGTGTTTTGCAGGAAGAGAAAGAAAGTTGTCCAAAACAGCTTGCAATCGAATGTTCATGTGAATAGAAAAGGCAGGAGAGTGGTCAGGTACTGTTTTCTCTCAGTTGGCAAGCTGGGCACACAATCGCAGGGTTGTACAGCTTGTTTCATCACCTTTGCCAAGTTGCCGCTCTCTCCGGCTCCCGGAGACGAAGAAGCTGCTTCTTCGCGCAAAGACGATTCTGCCGCTCACAGTGCTCTGCGGTGTGCGCCTTCTGCCGAAAGAGCCCCGGGAGCTGTGCTTAGCTCTGAGAAGCACCATACGTGCTTCTTTAGCCTCTCTTCTCGTCTACATCTTAGCAAAAAGCTTTTCCACTCTGTCTGGCAAGGAGAAACTGTGCCGGCACAAAAAACATCTCCCATCGTGTTCTAGAGGCTGCACGGAGGTCTGCCGAGTGTTTTGCAAGAAGAGAAAGAAAGTTGTCCAAAACAGCTTGCAATCGAATGTTCATGTGAATAGAAAAGCCAGGAGAGTGGTCAGGTACTGTTTTCTCTCACTTGGCACGCTGCGCACACAATCGCAGTGTTGTACAGCTTGTTTCATCACCTTTGCGAAGTTGCCGCTCTCTCCGGCTCCCGGAGACGAAGAAGCTGCTTCTTCGCGCAAAGACGATTCTGCCGCTCACAGTGCTCTGCGGTGTGCGCCTTCTGCCGAAAGAGGCCCGGGAGCGGTGCTTAGCTCTGCAGAGCACCGTACCTTCGTCTTTAGCCTCTCTTCTCGTCTACATCTTAGCAAAAAGCTTTTCCACTCTGTCTGGCAAGGAGAAACTGTGCCAGCACAGAAAACATCTCCCATCGTGTTCTAGAGGCTGCACGGAGGTCTGCCGAGTGTTTTGCAAGAAGAGAAAGAAAGTTGTCCAAAACAGCTTGCAATCGAATGTTCATGTGAATAGAAAAGACAGGAGAGTGGTCAGGTACTGTTTTCTCTCAGTTGGCAAGCTGCGCACACAATCGCAGTGTTGTACAGCTTGTTTCATCACCTTTGCGAAGTTGCCGCTCTCTCCGGCTCCCGGAGACGAAGAAGCTGCTTCTTCGCGCAAAGACGATTCTGCCGCTCACAGTGCTCTGCGGTGTGCGCCTTCTGCCGAAAGAGCCCCGGGAGCGGTGCTTAGCTCTGAGAAGCACCATACGTGCTTCTTTAGCCTCTCTTCTCGTCTACATCTTAGCAAAAAGCTTTTCCACTCTGTCTGGCAAGGAGAAACTGTGCCAGCACAGAAAACATCTCCCATCGTGTTCTAGAGGCTGCACGGAGGTCTGCCGAGTGTTTTGCAAGAAGAGAAAGAAAGTTGTCCAAAACAGCTTGCAATCGAATGTTCATGTGAATAGAAAAGGCAGGAGAGTGGTCAGGCACTGTTTTCTCTCAGTTGGTAAGCTGCGCACACAATCGCAGTGTTGTACAGCTTGTTTCATCACCTTTGCGAAGTTGCCGCTCTCTCCGGCTCCCGGAGACGAAGAAGCTGCTTCTTCGCGCAAAGACGATTCTGCCGCTCACAGTGCTCTGCGGTGTGCGCCTTCTGCCGAAAGACGCCCGGGAGCGGTGCTTAGCTCTGCAGAGCACCGTACCTTCGTCTTTAGCCTCTCTTCTCGTCTACATCTTAGCAAAAAGCTTTTCCACTCTGTCTGGCAAGGAGAAACTGTGCCAGCACAGAAAACATCTCCCATCGTGTTCTAGAGGCTGCACGGAGGTCTGCCGAGTGTTTTGCAGGAAGAGAAAGAAAGTTGTCCAAAACAGCTTGCAATCGAATGTTCATGTGAATAGAAAAGGCAGGAGAGTGGTCAGGTACTGTTTTCTCTCAGTTGGCAAGCTGCGCACACAATCGCAGTGTTGTACAGCTTGTTTCATCACCTTTGCGAAGTTGCCGCTCTCTCCGGCTCCCGGAGACGAAGAAGCTGCTTCTTCGCGCAAAGACGATTCTGCCGCTCACAGTGCTCTGCGGTGTGCGCCTTCTGCCGAAAGAGGTCCGGGAGCGGTGCTTAGCTCTGCAGAGTACCGTACCTTCGTCTTTAGCCTCTCTTCTCGTCTACATCTTAGCAAAAAGCTTTTCCACTCTGTCTGGCAAGGAGAAACTGTGCCAGCACAAAAAACATCTCCCATCGTGTTCTAGAGGCTGCACGCAGGTCTGCCGAGTGTTTTGCAGGAAGAGAAAGAAAGTTGTCCAAAACAGCTTGCAATCGAATGTTCATGTGAATAGAAAAGGCAGGAGAGTGGTCAGGTACTGTTTTCTATCAGTTGGCAAGCTGCGCACACAATCGCAGTGTTGTACAGCTTGTTTCATCACCTTTGCGAAGTTGCCGCTCTCTCCGGCTCCCGGAGACGAAGAAGCTGCTTCTTCGCGCAAAGACGATTCTGCCGCTCACAGTGCTCTGCGGTGTGCGCCTTCTGCCGAAAGACGCCCGGGAGCGGTGCTTAGCTCTGCAGAGCACCGTACCTTCGTCTTTAGCCTCTCTTCTCGTCTACATCTTAGCAAAAAGCTTTTCCACTCTGTCTGGCAAGGAGAAACTGTGCCAGCACAGAAAACATCTCCCATCGTGTTCTAGAGGCTGCACGGAGGTCTGCGGAGTGTTTTGCAAGAAGAGAAAAAAAGTTGTCCAAAGCAGCTTGCAATCGAATGTTCATGTGAATAGAAAAGGCAGGAGAGTGGTCAGGTACTGTTTTCTCTCAGTTGGCAAGTTGGGCACACAATCGCAGGGTTGTACAGCTTGTTTCATCACCTTTGCGAAGTTGCCGCTCTCTCCGGCTCCCGGAGACGAAGAATCTGCTTCTTCGCGCAAAGACGATTCTGCCGCTCACAGTGCTCTGCGGTGTGCGCCTTCTGCCGAAAGAGCCCCGGGAGCTGTGCTTAGCTCTGAGAAGCACAATACGTGCTTCTTTAGCCTCTCTTCTCGTCTACATCTTAGCAAAAAGCTTTTCCACTCTGTCTGGCAAGGAGAAACTGTGCCAGCACAGAAAACATCTCCCATCGTGTTCTAGAGGCTGCACGGAGGTCTGCCGAGTGTTTTGCAAGAAGAGAAAGAAAGTTGTCCAAAACAGCTTGCAATCGAATGTTCATGTGATTACATAAGGCAGGAGAGTGGTCAGGTACTGTTTTCTCTCAGTTGGCATGCTGCGCACACAATCGCAGTGTTGTACAGCTTGTTTCATCACCTTTGCGAAGTTGCCGCTCTCTCCGGCTCCCGGAGACGAAGAAGCTGCTTCTTCGCGCAAAGACGATTCTGCCGCTCACAGTGCTCTGCGGTGTGCGCCTTCTGCCGAAAGACGCCCGGGAGCGGTGCTTAGCTCTGAGAAGCACCGTACCTGCTTCTTTAGCCTCTCTTCTCGTCTACATCTTAGCAAAAAGCTTTTCCACTCTGTCTGGCAAGGAGAAACTGTGCCAGCACAGAAAACATCTCCCATCGTGTTCTAGAGGCTGCACGGAGGTCTGCCGAGTGTTTTGCAAGAAGAGAAAGAAAGTTGTCCAAAACAGCTTCCAATCGAATGTTCATGTGAATAGAAAAGGCAGGAGAGTGGTCAGGTACTGTTTTCTCTCACTTGGCAAGCTGCGCACACAATCGCAGTGTTGTACAGCTTGTTTCATCACCTTTGCCAAGTTGCCGCTCTCTCCGGCTCCCGGAGACGAAGAAGCTGCTTCTTCACGCAAAGACGATTCTGCCGCTCACAGTGCTCTGCGGTGTGCGCCTTCTGCCGAAAGACGCCCGGGAGCGGTGCTTAGCTCTGCAGAGCACCGTACCTTCGTCTTTAGCCTCTCTTCTCGTCTACATCTTAGCAAAAAGCTTTTCCACTCTGTCTGGCAAGGAGAAACTGTGCCAGCACAGAAAACATCTCCCATCGTGTTCTAGAGGCTGCACGCAGGTCTGCCGAGTGTTTTGCAAGAAGAGAAAGAAAGTTGTCCAAAACAGCTTGCAATCGAATGTTCATGTGAATAGAAAAGGCAGGAGAGTGGTCAGGTACTGTTTTCTCTCAGTTGGCAAGCTGCGCACACAATCGCAGTGTTGTACAGCTTGTTTCATCACCTTTGCGAAGTTGCCGCTCTCTCCGGCTCCCGGAGACGAAGAAGCTGCTTCTTCGCGCAAAGACGATTCTGCCGCTCACAGTGCTCTGCGGTGTGCGCCTTCTGCCGAAAGAGCCCCGGGAGCGGTGCTTAGCTCTGCAGAGCACCGTACCTTCGTCTTTAGCCTCTCTTCTCGTCTACATCTTAGCAAAAAGCTTTTCCACTCTGTCTGGCAAGGAGAAACTGTGCCAGCACAGAAAACATCTCCCATCGTGTTCTAGAGGCTGCACGCAGGTCTGCCGAGTGTTTTGCAAGAAGAGAAAGAAAGTTGTCCAAAACAGCTTGCAATCGAATGTTCATGTGAATAGAAAAGGCAGGAGAGTGGTCAGGTACTGTTTTCTCTCAGTTGGCAAGCTGCGCACACAATCGCAGTGTTGTACAGCTTGTTTCATCACCTTTGCGAAGTTGCCGCTCTCTCCGGCTCCCGGAGACGAAGAAGCTGCTTCTTCGCGCAAAGACGATTCTGCCGCTCACAGTGCTCTGCGGTGTGCGCCTTCTGCCGAAAGAGGTCCGGGAGCGGTGCTTAGCTCTGTAGAGCACCGTACCTTCGTCTTTAGCCTCTCTTCTCGTCTACATCTTAGCAAAAAGCTTTTCCACTCTGTCTGGCAAGGAGAAACTGTGCCAGCACAGAAAACATCTCCCATCGTCTTCTAGAGGCTGCACGGAGGTCTGCCGAGTGTTTTGCAGGAAAGAAAGAATGTTGTCCAAAACAGCTTGCAATCGAATGTTCATGTGAATAGAAAAGGCAGGAGAGTGGTCAGGTACTGTTTTCTCTCAGTTGGCAAGCTGGGCACACAATCGCAGGGTTGTACAGCTTGTTTCATCACCTTTGCGAAGTTGCCGCTCTCTCCGGCTCCCGGAGACGAAGAAGCTGCTTCTTCGCGCAAAGACGATTCTGCCGCTCACAGTGCTCTGCGGTGTGCGCCTTCTGCCGAAAGAGCCCCGGGAGCTGTGCTTAGCTCTGAGAAGCACCATACGTGCTTCTTTAGCCTCTCTTCTCGTCTACATCTTAGCAAAAAGCTTTTCCACTCTGTCTGGCAAGGAGAAACTGTGCCGGCACAAAAAACATCTCCCATCGTGGTCTAGAGGCTGCACGGAGGTCTGCCGAGTGTTTTGCAAGAAGAGAAAGAAAGTTCTCCAAAACAGCTTGCAATCGAATGTTCATGTGAATAGAGAAGGCAGGAGAGGGGTCAGGTACTGTTTTCTCTCACTTGGCAAGCTGCGCACACAATCGCAGTGTTGTACAGCTTGTTTCATCACCTTTGCGATGCTGCCGCTCTCTCCGGCTCCCGGAGACGAAGAAGATGCTTCTTCGCGCAAAGACGATTCTGCCGCTCACTGTGTTCTGCTATGTGTGTCTTCTGCAGAAAGAGGCCCGGGAGCTGTTTTTAGCTCTGCAGAGTACCATACCTGCTTCTTTAGCCTCTCTTCTCGTCTACATCTTAGCAAAAAGCTTTTCCACTCTTTCTGGCAAGGAGAAACTGTGCCAGCACAAAAAACATCTCCCATCGTGTTCTAGAGGCTGCACGCAGGTCTGCCGAGTGTTTTGCAAGAAGAGAAAGAAAGTTGTCCAAAACAGCTTGCAATCGAATGTTCATGTGAATAGAAAAGGCAGGAGAGTGGTCAGGTACTGTTTTCTCTCAGTTGGCAAGCTGCGCACACAATCGCAGTGTTGTACAGCTTGTTTCATCACCTTTGCGAAGTTGCCGCTCTCTCCGGCTCCCGGAGATGAAGAAGCTGCTTCTTCACGCAAAGACGATTCTGCCGCTCACAGTGCTCTGCGGTGTGCGCCTTCTGCCGAAAGAGGTCCGGGAGCGGTGCTTAGCTCTGCAGAGCACCGTACCTTCGTCTTTAGCCTCTCTTCACGTCTACATCTTAGCAAAAAGCTTTTCCACTCTGTCTGGCAAGGAGAAACTGTGCCAGCACAGAAAACATCTCCCATCGTGTTCTAGAGGCTGCACGGAGGTCTGCCGAGTGTTTTGCAAGAAGAGAAAGAAAGTTCTCCAAAACAGCTTGCAATCGAATGTTCATGTGAATAGAAAAGGCAGGAGAGTGGTCAGGTACTGTTTTCTCTCAGTTGGCATGCTGCGCACACAATCGCAGTGTTGTACAGCTTGTTTCATCACCTTTGCGAAGTTGCCGCTCTCTCCGGCTCCCGGAGACGAAGAAGCTGCTTCTTCGCGCAAAGACGATTCTGCCGCTCACAGTGCTCTGCGGTGTGCGCCTTCTGCCGAAAGAGCCCCGGGAGCGGTGCTTAGCTCTGCAGAGCACCGTACCTTCGTCTTTAGCCTCTCTTCTCGTCTACATCTTAGCAAAAAGCTTTTCCACTCTGTCTGGCAAGGAGAAACTGTGCCAGCACAGAAAACATCTCCCATCGTGTTCTAGAGGCTGCACGCAGGTCTGCCGAGTGTTTTGCAAGAAGAGAAAGAAAGTTGTCCAAAACAGCTTGCAATCGAATGTTCATGTGAATAGAAAAGGCAGGAGAGTGGTCAGGTACTGTTTTCTCTCAGTTGGCAAGCTGCGCACACAATCGCAGTGTTGTACAGCTTGTTTCATCACCTTGCGAAGTTGCCGCTCTCTCCGGCTCCCGGAGACGAAGAAGCTGCTTCTTCGCGCAAAGACGATTCTGCCGCTCACAGTGCTCTGCGGTGTGCGCCTTCTGCCGAAAGAGGTCCGGGAGCGGTGCTTAGCTCTGTAGAGCACCGTACCTTCGTCTTTAGCCTCTCTTCTCGTCTACATCTTAGCAAAAAGCTTTTCCACTCTGTCTGGCAAGGAGAAACTGTGCCAGCACAGAAAACATCTCCCATCGTCTTCTAGAGGCTGCACGGAGGTCTGCCGAGTGTTTTTGCAGGAAAGAAAGATGTTGTCCAAAACAGCTTCGCAATCGAATGTTCATGTGAATAGAAAAGGCAGGAGAGTGGTCAGGTACTGTTTTCTCTCAGTTGGCAAGCTGGGCACACAATCGCAGGTTGTACAGCTTGTTTCATCACCTTTGCGAAGTTGCCGCTCTCTCCGGCTCCGGAGACGAAGAAGCTGCTTCTTCGCGCAAAGACGATTCTGCCGCTCACAGTGCTCTGCGGTGTGCGCCTTCTGCCGAAAGAGCCCCGGGAGCTGTGCTTAGCTCTGAGAAGCACCATACGTGCTTCTTTAGCCTCTCTTCTCGTCTACATCTTAGCAAAAAGCTTTTCCACTCTGTCTGGCAAGGAGAAACTGTGCCGGCACAAAAAACATCTCCCATCGTGTTCTAGAGGCTGCACGGAGGTCTGCCGAGTGTTTTGCAAGAAGAGAAAGAAAGTTCTCCAAAACAGCTTGCAATCGAATGTTCATGTGAATAGAGAAGGCAGGAGAGGGGTCAGGTACTGTTTTCTCTCACTTGGCAAGCTGCGCACACAATCGCAGTGTTGTACAGCTTGTTTCATCACCTTTGCGATGCTGCCGCTCTCTCCGGCTCCCGGAGACGAAGAAGATGCTTCTTCGCGCAAAGACGATTCTGCCGCTCACTGTGTTCTGCTATGTGTGTCTTCTGCAGAAAGAGGCCCGGGAGCTGTTTTTAGCTCTGCAGAGTACCATACCTGCTTCTTAGCCTCTCTTCTCGTCTACATCTTAGCAAAAAGCTTTTCCACTCTGTCTGGCAAGGAGAAACTGTGCCAGCACAAAAAACATCTCCCATCGTGTTCTAGAGGCTGCACGGAGGTCTGCCGAGTGTTTGCAAGAAGAGAAAGAAAGTTGTCCAAACAGCTTCCAATCGAATGTTCATGTGAATAGAAAAGGCAGGTGAGGGGTCAGGTACTGTTTTCTCTCAGTTGGCAAGCTGCGCACACATCGCAGTGTTGTACAGCTTGTTTCATCACCTTTGCGAAGCTGCCGCTCTCTCCGGCTCCCGGAGACGAAGAAGCTGCTTCTTCGCGCAAGGACGATTCTGCCGCTCACAGTGCTCTGCGGTGTGCGCCTTCTGCCGAAAGACGCCCGGGAGCGGTGCTTAGCTCTGCAGAGCACCGTACCTTCGTCTTTAGCCTCTCTTCTCGTCTACATCTTAGCAAAAAGCTTTTCCACTCTGTCTGCAAGGAGAAACTGTGCCAGCACAGAAAACATCTCCCATCGTGTTCTAGAGGCTGCACGGAGGTCTGCCGAGTGTTTGCAAGAAGAGAAAGAAAGTTGTCCAAAACAGCTTGCAATCGAATGTTCATGTGAATAGAAAAGGCAGGAGAGTGGTCAGGTACTGTTTTCTCTCAGTTGGCATGCTGCGCACACAATCGCAGGTGTTGTACAGCTTGTTTCATCACCTTTGCGAAGTTGCCGCTCTCTCCAGCTCCCGGAGACGAAGAAGCTGCTTCTTCGCGCAAGACGATTCTGCCGCTCACAGTGCTCTGCGGTGTGCGCCTTCTGCCGAAAGAGCCCCGGGAGCTGTGCTTAGCTCTGCAGAGCACCGTACCTTCGTCTTTAGCCTCTCTTCTCGTCTACATCTTAGCAAAAAGCTTTTCCACTCTGTCTGGCAAGGAGAAACTGTGCCAGCACAAAAAACATCTCCCATCGTGTTCTAGAGGCTGCACGGAGGTCTGCCGAGTGTTTTGCAAGAAGAGAAAGAAAGTTGTCCAAAACAGCTTGCAATCGAATGTTCATGTGAATAGAAAAGGCAGGAGAGTGGTCAGGTACTGTTTTCTCTCAGTTGGCAAGTTGGGCACACAATCGCAGTGTTGTACAGCTTGTTTCATCCACCTTTGCGAAGTTGCCGCTCTCTCCGGCTCCCGGAGACGAAGAAGCTGCTTCTTCGCGCAAAGACGATTCTGCCGCTCACAGTGCTCTGCGGTGTGCGCCTTCTGCCGAAAGAGGCCCGGGAGCGGTGCTTAGCTCTGCAGAGCACCGTACCTTCGTCTTTAGCCTCTCTTCTCGTCTACATCTTAGCAAAAAGCTGTTCCACTCTGTCTGGCAAGGAGAAACTGTGCCAGCACCGAAACATCTCCATCGTGTTCTAGAGGCTGCACGGAGGTCTGCCGAGTGTTTTGCAAGAAGAGAAAGAAGTTGTCCAAACAGCTTGCAATCGAATGTTCATGTGAATAGAAAAGGCAGGAGAGTGGTCAGGTACTGTTTTCTCTCAGTTGGCAAGCTGCGCACACAATCGCAGTGTTGTACAGCTTGTTTCATCACCTTTGCGAAGTTGCCGCTCTCTCCGGCTCCCGGAGACGGAAGAAGCTGCTTCTTTGCGCAAAGACGATTCTGCCGCTCACAGTGCGCTGCGGTGTGCGCCTTGCTGCCGAAAGAGGCCCCGGGAGCGGTGCTTAGCTCTGAGAAGCACCATATGTGCTTCTTTAGCCTCTCTTCTCGTCTACATCTTAGCAAAAAGCTTTTCCACTTGTCTGGCAAGGAGAAACTGTGCCAGCACAGAAAACATCTCCCATCGTGTTCTAGAGGCTGCACGGAGGGTCTGCCGAGTGTTTTTGCAAGAAGAGAAAGAAAGTTGTCCAAAACAGCTTGCAATCGAATGTTCATGTGAATAGAAAAGGCAGGAGAGTGGTCAGGCACTGTTTTCTCTCAGTTGGCAAGCTGCGCACACAATCGCAGTGTTGTACAGCTTGTTTCATCACCTTTGCGAAGTTGCCGCTCTCTCCGGCTCCCGGAGACGAAGAAGCTGCTTCTTCGCGCAAAGACGATTCTGCCGCTCACAGTGCTCTGCGGTGTGCGCCTTCTGCCGAAAGAGCCCCGGGAGCGGTGCTTAGCTCTGCAGAGCACCGTACCTTCGTCTTTAGCCTCTCTTCTCGTCTACATCTTAGCAAAAAGCTTTTCCACTCTGTCTGGCAAGGAGAAACTGTGCCAGCACAGAAAACATCTCCCATCGTGTTCTAGAGGCTGCACGGAGGTCTGCCGAGTGTTTTGCAAGAAGAGAAAGAAAGTTGTCCAAAACAGCTTGCAATCGAATGTTCATGTGAATAGAAAAGGCAGGAGAGTGGTCAGGTACTGTTTTCTCTCAGTTGGCAAGCTGGGCACACAATCGCAGGGTTGTACAGCTTGTTTCATCACCTTTGCGAAGTTGCCGCTCTCTCCGGCTCCCGGAGACGAAGAAGCTGCTTCTTCGCGCAAAGACGATTCTGCCGCTCACAGTGCTCTGCGGTGTGCGCCTTCTGCCGAAAGAGCCCCGGGAGCTGTGCTTAGCTCTGAGAAGCACCGTACCTTCGTCTTTAGCCTCTCTTCTCGTCTACATCTTAGCAAAAAGCTTTTCCACTCTGTCTGGCAAGGAGAAACTGTGCCAGCACAGAAACATCTCCCATCGTGTTCTAGAGGCTGCACGCAGGTCTGCCGAGTGTTTTGCAAGAAGAGAAAGAAAGTTGTCCAAAACAGCTTGCAATCGAATGTTCATGTGAATAGAAAAGGCAGGAGAGTGGTCAGGTACTGTTTTCTCTCAGTTGGCAAGCTGCGCACACAATCGCAGTGTTGTACAGCTTGTTTCATCACCTTTGCGAAGTTGCCGCTCTCTCCGGCTCCCGGAGACGAAGAAGCTGCTTCTTCGCGCAAAGACGATTCTGCCGCTCACAGTGCTCTGCGGTGTGCGCCTTCTGCCGAAAGAGGTCCGGGAGCGGTGCTTAGCTCTGTAGAGCACCGTACCTTCGTCTTTAGCCTCTCTTCTCGTCTACATCTTAGCAAAAAGCTTTTCCACTCTGTCTGGCAAGGAGAAACTGTGCCAGCACAGAAAACATCTCCCATCGTCTTCTAGAGGCTGCACGGAGGTCTGCCGAGTGTTTTGCAGGAAAGAAAGAATGTTGTCCAAAACAGCTTGCAATCGAATGTTCATGTGAATAGAAAAGGCAGGAGAGTGGTCAGGTACTGTTTTCTCTCAGTTGGCAAGCTGGGCACACAATCGCAGGGTTGTACAGCTTGTTTCATCACCTTTGCGAAGTTGCCGCTCTCTCCGGCTCCCGGAGACGAAGAAGCTGCTTCTTCGCGCAAAGACGATTCTGCCGCTCACAGTGCTCTGCGGTGTGCGCCTTCTGCCGAAAGAGCCCCGGGAGCTGTGCTTAGCTCTGAGAAGCACCATACGTGCTTCTTTAGCCTCTCTTCTCGTCTACATCTTAGCAAAAAGCTTTTCCACTCTGTCTGGCAAGGGGAAACTGTGCCGGCACAAAAAACATCTCCCATCGTGGTCTAGAGGCTGCACGGAGGTCTGCCGAGTGTTTTGCAAGAAGAGAAAGAAAGTTCTCCAAAACAGCTTGCAATCGAATGTTCATGTGAATAGAGAAGGCAGGAGAGGGGTCAGGTACTGTTTTCTCTCACTTGGCAAGCTGCGCACACAATCGCAGTGTTGTACAGCTTGTTTCATCACCTTTGCGATGCTGCCGCTCTCTCCGGCTCCCGGAGACGAAGAAGATGCTTCTTCGCGCAAAGACGATTCTGCCGCTCACTGTGTTCTGCTATGTGTGTCTTCTGCAGAAAGAGGCCCGGGAGCTGTTTTTAGCTCTGCAGAGTACCATACCTGCTTCTTTAGCCTCTCTTCTCGTCTACATCTTAGCAAAAAGCTTTTCCACTCTTTCTGGCAAGGAGAAACTGTGCCAGCACAAAAAACATCTCCCATCGTGTTCTAGAGGCTGCACGGAGGTCTGCCGAGTGTTTTGCAAGAAGAGAAAGAAAGTTGTCCAAAACAGCTTCCAATCGAATGTTCATGTGAATAGAAAAGGCAGGTGAGGGGTCAGGTACTGTTTTCTCTCAGTTGGCAAGCTGCGCACACAATCGCAGTGTTGTACAGCTTGTTTCATCACCTTTGCGAAGCTGCCGCTCTCTCCGGCTCCCGGAGACGAAGAAGCTGCTTCTTCGCGCAAGGACGATTCTGCCGCTCACAGTGCTCTGCGGTGTGCGCCTTCTGCCGAAAGACGCCCGGGAGCGGTGCTTAGCTCTGCAGAGCACCGTACCTTCGTCTTTAGCCTCTCTTCTCGTCTACATCTTAGCAAAAAGCTTTTCCACTCTGTCTGGCAAGGAGAAACTGTGCCAGCACAGAAAACATCTCCCATCGTGTTCTAGAGGCTGCACGGAGGTCTGCCGAGTGTTTTGCAGGAAGAGAAAGAAAGTTGTCCAAAACAGCTTGCAATCGAATGTTCATGTGAATAGAAAAGGCAGGAGAGTGGTCAGGTACTGTTTTCTCTCAGTTGGCAAGCTGGGCACACAATCGCAGGGTTGTACAGCTTGTTTCATCACCTTTGCGAAGTTGCCGCTCTCTCCGGCTCCCGGAGACGAAGAAGCTGCTTCTTCGCGCAAAGACGATTCTGCCGCTCACAGTGCTCTGCGGTGTGCGCCTTCTGCCGAAAGAGCCCCGGGAGCTGTGCTTAGCTCTGAGAAGCACCATACGTGCTTCTTTAGCCTCTCTTCTCGTCTACATCTTAGCAAAAAGCTTTTCCACTCTGTCTGGCAAGGAGAAACTGTGCCGGCACAAAAAACATCTCCCATCGTGTTCTAGAGGCTGCACGGAGGTCTGCCGAGTGTTTTGCAAGAAGAGAAAGAAAGTTGTCCAAAACAGCTTGCAATCGAATGTTCATGTGAATAGAAAAGCCAGGAGAGTGGTCAGGTACTGTTTTCTCTCACTTGGCACGCTGCGCACACAATCGCAGTGTTGTACAGCTTGTTTCATCACCTTTGCGAAGTTGCCGCTCTCTCCGGCTCCCGGAGACGAAGAAGCTGCTTCTTCGCGCAAAGACGATTCTGCCGCTCACAGTGCTCTGCGGTGTGCGCCTTCTGCCGAAAGAGGCCCGGGAGCGGTGCTTAGCTCTGCAGAGCACCGTACCTTCGTCTTTAGCCTCTCTTCTCGTCTACATCTTAGCAAAAAGCTTTTCCACTCTGTCTGGCAAGGAGAAACTGTGCCAGCACAGAAAACATCTCCCATCGTGTTCTAGAGGCTGCACGGAGGTCTGCCGAGTGTTTTGCAAGAAGAGAAAGAAAGTTGTCCAAAACAGCTTGCAATCGAATGTTCATGTGAATAGAAAAGACAGGAGAGTGGTCAGGTACTGTTTTCTCTCAGTTGGCAAGCTGCGCACACAATCGCAGTGTTGTACAGCTTGTTTCATCACCTTTGCGAAGTTGCCGCTCTCTCCGGCTCCCGGAGACGAAGAAGCTGCTTCTTCGCGCAAAGACGATTCTGCCGCTCACAGTGCTCTGCGGTGTGCGCCTTCTGCCGAAAGAGCCCCGGGAGCGGTGCTTAGCTCTGAGAAGCACCATACGTGCTTCTTTAGCCTCTCTTCTCGTCTACATCTTAGCAAAAAGCTTTTCCACTCTGTCTGGCAAGGAGAAACTGTGCCAGCACAGAAAACATCTCCCATCGTGTTCTAGAGGCTGCACGGAGGTCTGCCGAGTGTTTTGCAAGAAGAGAAAGAAAGTTGTCAAAAACAGCTTGCAATCGAATGTTCATGTGAATAGAAAAGGCAGGAGAGTGGTCAGGCACTGTTTTCTCTCAGTTGGTAAGCTGCGCACACAATCGCAGTGTTGTACAGCTTGTTTCATCACCTTTGCGAAGTTGCCGCTCTCTCCGGCTCCCGGAGACGAAGAAGCTGCTTCTTCGCGCAAAGACGATTCTGCCGCTCACAGTGCTCTGCGGTGTGCGCCTTCTGCCGAAAGACGCCCGGGAGCGGTGCTTAGCTCTGCAGAGCACCGTACCTTCGTCTTTAGCCTCTCTTCTCGTCTACATCTTAGCAAAAAGCTTTTCCACTCTGTCTGGCAAGGAGAAACTGTGCCAGCACAGAAAACATCTCCCATCGTGTTCTAGAGGCTGCACGGAGGTCTGCCGAGTGTTTTGCAGGAAGAGAAAGAAAGTTGTCCAAAACAGCTTGCAATCGAATGTTCATGTGAATAGAAAAGGCAGGAGAGTGGTCAGGTACTGTTTTCTCTCAGTTGGCACGCTGCGCACACAATCGCAGTGTTGTACAGCTTGTTTCATCACCTTTGCGAAGTTGCCGCTCTCTCCGGCTCCCGGAGACGAAGAAGCTGCTTCTTCGCGCAAAGACGATTCTGCCGCTCACAGTGCTCTGCGGTGTGCGCCTTCTGCCGAAAGAGGTCCGGGAGCGGTGCTTAGCTCTGCAGAGTACCGTACTTTCGTCTTTAGCCTCTCTTCTCGTCTACATCTTAGCAAAAAGCTTTTCCACTCTGTCTGGCAAGGAGAAACTGTGCCAGCACAGAAAACATCTCCCATCGTGTTCTAGAGGCTGCACGGAGGTCTGCCGAGTGTTTTGCAAGAAGAGAAAGAAAGTTGTCCAAAACAGCTTGCAATCGAATGTTCATGTGAATAGAAAAGGCAGGAGAGTGGTCAGGTACTGTTTTCTCTCAGTTGGCAAGCTGGGCACACAATCGCAGTGTTGTACAGCTTGTTTCATCACCTTTGCGAAGTTGCCGCTCTCTCCGGCTCCCGGAGACGAAGAAGCTGCTTCTTCGCGCAAAGACGATTCTGCCGCTCACAGTGCTCTGCGGTGTGCGCCTTCTGCCGAAAGAGCCCCGGGAGCGGTGCTTAGCTCTGCAGAGCACCGTACCTTCGTCTTTAGCCTCTCTTCTCGTCTACATCTTAGCAAAAAGCTTTTCCACTCTGTCTGGCAAGGAGAAACTGTGCCAGCACAAAAAACATCTCCCATCGTGTTCTAGAGGCTGCACGCAGGTCTGCCGAGTGTTTTGCAGGAAGAGAAAGAAAGTTGTCCAAAACAGCTTGCAATCGAATGTTCATGTGAATAGAAAAGGCAGGAGAGTGGTCAGGTACTGTTTTCTATCAGTTGGCAAGCTGCGCACACAATCGCAGTGTTGTACAGCTTGTTTCATCACCTTTGCGAAGTTGCCGCTCTCTCCGGCTCCCGGAGACGAAGAAGCTGCTTCTTCGCGCAAAGACGATTCTGCCGCTCACAGTGCTCTGCGGTGTGCGCCTTCTGCCGAAAGAGCCCCGGGAGCGGTGCTTAGCTCTGCAGAGCACCGTACCTTCGTCTTTAGCCTCTCTTCTCGTCTACATCTTAGCAAAAAGCTTTTCCACTCTGTCTGGCAAGGAGAAACTGTGCCAGCACAGAAAACATCTCCCATCGTGTTCTAGAGGCTGCACGGAGGTCTGCGGAGTGTTTTGCAAGAAGAGAAAAAAAGTTGTCCAAAGCAGCTTGCAATCGAATGTTCATGTGAATAGAAAAGGCAGGAGAGTGGTCAGGTACTGTTTTCTCTCAGTTGGCAAGTTGGGCACACAATCGCAGGGTTGTACAGCTTGTTTCATCACCTTTGCGAAGTTGCCGCTCTCTCCGGCTCCCGGAGACGAAGAATCTGCTTCTTCGCGCAAAGACGATTCTGCCGCTCACAGTGCTCTGCGGTGTGCGCCTTCTGCCGAAAGAGCCCCGGGAGCTGTGCTTAGCTCTGAGAAGCACAATACGTGCTTCTTTAGCCTCTCTTCTCGTCTACATCTTAGCAAAAAGCTTTTCCACTCTGTCTGGCAAGGAGAAACTGTGCCAGCACAGAAAACATCTCCCATCGTGTTCTAGAGGCTGCACGCAGGTCTGCCGAGTGTTTTGCAAGAAGAGAAAGAAAGTTCTCCAAAACAGCTTGCAATCGAATGTTCATGTGATTACATAAGGCAGGAGAGTGGTCAGGTACTGTTTTCTCTCAGTTGGCATGCTGCGCACACAATCGCAGTGTTGTACAGCTTGTTTCATCACCTTTGCGAAGTTGCCGCTCTCTCCGGCTCCCGGAGACGAAGAAGCTGCTTCTTCGCGCAAAGACGATTCTGCCGCTCACAGTGCTCTGCGGTGTGCGCCTTCTGCCGAAAGACGCCCGGGAGCGGTGCTTAGCTCTGAGAAGCACCGTACCTGCTTCTTTAGCCTCTCTTCTCGTCTACATCTTAGCAAAAAGCTTTTCCACTCTGTCTGGCAAGGAGAAACTGTGCCAGCACAGAAAACATCTCCCATCGTGTTCTAGAGGCTGCACGGAGGTCTGCCGAGTGTTTTGCAAGAAGAGAAAGAAAGTTGTCCAAAACAGCTTGCAATCGAATGTTCATGTGAATAGAAAAGGCAGGAGAGTGGTCAGGTACTGTTTTCTCTCACTTGGCAAGCTGCGCACACAATCGCAGTGTTGTACAGCTTGTTTCATCACCTTTGCGAAGTTGCCGCTCTCTCCGGCTCCCGGAGACGAAGAAGCTGCTTCTTCACGCAAAGACGATTCTGCCGCTCACAGTGCTCTGCGGTGTGCGCCTTCTGCCGAAAGACGCCCGGGAGCGGTGCTTAGCTCTGCAGAGCACCGTACCTTCGTCTTTAGCCTCTCTTCTCGTCTACATCTTAGCAAAAAGCTTTTCCACTCTGTCTGGCAAGGAGAAACTGTGCCAGCACAGAAAACATCTCCCATCGTGTTCTAGAGGCTGCACGCAGGTCTGCCGAGTGTTTTGCAAGAAGAGAAAGAAAGTTCTCCAAAACAGCTTGCAATCGAATGTTCATGTGAATAGAAAAGGCAGGAGAGTGGTCAGGTACTGTTTTCTCTCAGTTGGCAAGCTGCGCACACAATCGCAGTGTTGTACAGCTTGTTTCATCACCTTTGCGAAGTTGCCGCTCTCTCCGGCTCCCGGAGACGAAGAAGCTGCTTCTTCGCGCAAAGACGATTCTGCCGCTCACAGTGCTCTGCGGTGTGCGCCTTCTGCCGAAAGAGCCCCGGGAGCGGTGCTTAGCTCTGCAGAGCACCGTACCTTCGTCTTTAGCCTCTCTTCTCGTCTACATCTTAGCAAAAAGCTTTTCCACTCTGTCTGGCAAGGAGAAACTGTGCCAGCACAGAAAACATCTCCCATCGTGTTCTAGAGGCTGCACGCAGGTCTGCCGAGTGTTTTGCAAGAAGAGAAAGAAAGTTGTCCAAAACAGCTTGCAATCGAATGTTCATGTGAATAGAAAAGGCAGGAGAGTGGTCAGGTACTGTTTTCTCTCAGTTGGCAAGCTGCGCACACAATCGCAGTGTTGTACAGCTTGTTTCATCACCTTTGCGAAGTTGCCGCTCTCTCCGGCTCCCGGAGACGAAGAAGCTGCTTCTTCGCGCAAAGACGATTCTGCCGCTCACAGTGCTCTGCGGTGTGCGCCTTCTGCCGAAAGAGGTCCGGGAGCGGTGCTTAGCTCTGTAGAGCACCGTACCTTCGTCTTTAGCCTCTCTTCTCGTCTACATCTTAGCAAAAAGCTTTTCCACTCTGTCTGGCAAGGAGAAACTGTGCCAGCACAGAAAACATCTCCCATCGTCTTCTAGAGGCTGCACGGAGGTCTGCCGAGTGTTTTGCAGGAAAGAAAGAATGTTGTCCAAAACAGCTTGCAATCGAATGTTCATGTGAATAGAAAAGGCAGGAGAGTGGTCAGGTACTGTTTTCTCTCAGTTGGCAAGCTGGGCACACAATCGCAGGGTTGTACAGCTTGTTTCATCACCTTTGCGAAGTTGCCGCTCTCTCCGGCTCCCGGAGACGAAGAAGCTGCTTCTTCGCGCAAAGACGATTCTGCCGCTCACAGTGCTCTGCGGTGTGCGCCTTCTGCCGAAAGAGCCCCGGGAGCTGTGCTTAGCTCTGAGAAGCACCATACGTGCTTCTTTAGCCTCTCTTCTCGTCTACATCTTAGCAAAAAGCTTTTCCACTCTGTCTGGCAAGGAGAAACTGTGCCGGCACAAAAAACATCTCCCATCGTGGTCTAGAGGCTGCACGGAGGTCTGCCGAGTGTTTTGCAAGAAGAGAAAGAAAGTTCTCCAAAACAGCTTGCAATCGAATGTTCATGTGAATAGAGAAGGCAGGAGAGGGGTCAGGTACTGTTTTCTCTCACTTGGCAAGCTGCGCACACAATCGCAGTGTTGTACAGCTTGTTTCATCACCTTTGCGATGCTGCCGCTCTCTCCGGCTCCCGGAGACGAAGAAGATGCTTCTTCGCGCAAAGACGATTCTGCCGCTCACTGTGTTCTGCTATGTGTGTCTTCTGCAGAAAGAGGCCCGGGAGCTGTTTTTAGCTCTGCAGAGTACCATACCTGCTTCTTTAGCCTCTCTTCTCGTCTACATCTTAGCAAAAAGCTTTTCCACTCTTTCTGGCAAGGAGAAACTGTGCCAGCACAAAAAACATCTCCCATCGTGTTCTAGAGGCTGCACGCAGGTCTGCCGAGTGTTTTGCAAGAAGAGAAAGAAAGTTGTCCAAAACAGCTTGCAATCGAATGTTCATGTGAATAGAAAAGGCAGGAGAGTGGTCAGGTACTGTTTTCTCTCAGTTGGCAAGCTGCGCACACAATCGCAGTGTTGTACAGCTTGTTTCATCACCTTTGCGAAGTTGCCGCTCTCTCCGGCTCCCGGAGACGAAGAAGCTGCTTCTTCACGCAAAGACGATTCTGCCGCTCACAGTGCTCTGCGGTGTGCGCCTTCTGCCGAAAGAGGTCCGGGAGCGGTGCTTAGCTCTGCAGAGCACCGTACCTTCGTCTTTAGCCTCTCTTCTCGTCTACATCTTAGCAAAAAGCTTTTCCACTCTGTCTGGCAAGGAGAAACTGTGCCAGCACAGAAAACATCTCCCATCGTGTTCTAGAGGCTGCACGGAGGTCTGCCGAGTGTTTTGCAAGAAGAGAAAGAAAGTTCTCCAAAACAGCTTGCAATCGAATGTTCATGTGAATAGAAAAGGCAGGAGAGTGGTCAGGTACTGTTTTCTCTCAGTTGGCATGCTGCGCACACAATCGCAGTGTTGTACAGCTTGTTTCATCACCTTTGCGAAGTTGCCGCTCTCTCCGGCTCCCGGAGACAAAGAAGCTGCTTCTTCGCGCAAAGACGATTCTGCCGCTCACAGTGCTCTGCGGTGTGCGCCTTCTGCCGAAAGACGCCCGGGAGCGGTGCTTAGCTCTGCAGAGCACCGTACCTTCGTCTTTAGCCTCTCTTCTCGTCTACATCTTAGCAAAAAGCTTTTCCACTCTGTCTGGCAAGGAGAAACTGTGCCAGCACAGAAAACATCTCCCATCGTGTTCTAGAGGCTGCACGCAGGTCTGCCGAGTGTTTTGCAAGAAGAGAAAGAAAGTTGTCCAAAACAGCTTGCAATCGAATGTTCATGTGAATAGAAAAGGCAGGAGAGTGGTCAGGTACTGTTTTCTCTCAGTTGGCAAGCTGCGCACACAATCGCAGTGTTGTACAGCTTGTTTCATCACCTTTGCGAAGTTGCCGCTCTCTCCGGCTCCCGGAGACGAAGAAGCTGCTTCTTCGCGCAAAGACGATTCTGCCGCTCACAGTGCTCTGCGGTGTGCGCCTTCTGCCGAAAGAGGTCCGGGAGCGGTGCTTAGCTCTGTAGAGCACCGTACCTTCGTCTTTAGCCTCTCTTCTCGTCTACATCTTAGCAAAAAGCTTTTCCACTCTGTCTGGCAAGGAGAAACTGTGCCAGCACAGAAAACATCTCCCATCGTCTTCTAGAGGCTGCACGGAGGTCTGCCGAGTGTTTTGCAGGAAAGAAAGAATGTTGTCCAAAACAGCTTGCAATCGAATGTTCATGTGAATAGAAAAGGCAGGAGAGTGGTCAGGTACTGTTTTCTCTCAGTTGGCAAGCTGGGCACACAATCGCAGGGTTGTACAGCTTGTTTCATCACCTTTGCGAAGTTGCCGCTCTCTCCGGCTCCCGGAGACGAAGAAGCTGCTTCTTCGCGCAAAGACGATTCTGCCGCTCACAGTGCTCTGCGGTGTGCGCCTTCTGCCGAAAGAGCCCCGGGAGCTGTGCTTAGCTCTGAGAAGCACCATACGTGCTTCTTTAGCCTCTCTTCTCGTCTACATCTTAGCAAAAAGCTTTTCCACTCTGTCTGGCAAGGAGAAACTGTGCCGGCACAAAAAACATCTCCCATCGTGTTCTAGAGGCTGCACGGAGGTCTGCCGAGTGTTTTGCAAGAAGAGAAAGAAAGTTCTCCAAAACAGCTTGCAATCGAATGTTCATGTGAATAGAGAAGGCAGGAGAGGGGTCAGGTACTGTTTTCTCTCACTTGGCAAGCTGCGCACACAATCGCAGTGTTGTACAGCTTGTTTCATCACCTTTGCGATGCTGCCGCTCTCTCCGGCTCCCGGAGACGAAGAAGATGCTTCTTCGCGCAAAGACGATTCTGCCGCTCACTGTGTTCTGCTATGTGTGTCTTCTGCAGAAAGAGGCCCGGGAGCTGTTTTTAGCTCTGCAGAGTACCATACCTGCTTCTTTAGCCTCTCTTCTCGTCTACATCTTAGCAAAAAGCTTTTCCACTCTTTCTGGCAAGGAGAAACTGTGCCAGCACAAAAAACATCTCCCATCGTGTTCTAGAGGCTGCACGGAGGTCTGCCGAGTGTTTTGCAAGAAGAGAAAGAAAGTTGTCCAAAACAGCTTCCAATCGAATGTTCATGTGAATAGAAAAGGCAGGTGAGGGGTCAGGTACTGTTTTCTCTCAGTTGGCAAGCTGCGCACACAATCGCAGTGTTGTACAGCTTGTTTCATCACCTTTGCGAAGCTGCCGCTCTCTCCGGCTCCCGGAGACGAAGAAGCTGCTTCTTCGCGCAAGGACGATTCTGCCGCTCACAGTGCTCTGCGGTGTGCGCCTTCTGCCGAAAGACGCCCGGGAGCGGTGCTTAGCTCTGCAGAGCACCGTACCTTCGTCTTTAGCCTCTCTTCTCGTCTACATCTTAGCAAAAAGCTTTTCCACTCTGTCTGGCAAGGAGAAACTGTGCCAGCACAGAAAACATCTCCCATCGTGTTCTAGAGGCTGCACGGAGGTCTGCCGAGTGTTTTGCAAGAAGAGAAAGAAAGTTGTCCAAAACAGCTTGCAATCGAATGTTCATGTGAATAGAAAAGGCAGGAGAGTGGTCAGGTACTGTTTTCTCTCAGTTGGCATGCTGCGCACACAATCGCAGTGTTGTACAGCTTGTTTCATCACCTTTGCGAAGTTGCCGCTCTCTCCAGCTCCCGGAGACGAAGAAGCTGCTTCTTCGCGCAAAGACGATTCTGCCGCTCACAGTGCTCTGCGGTGTGCGCCTTCTGCCGAAAGAGCCCCGGGAGCTGTGCTTAGCTCTGCAGAGCACCGTACCTTCGTCTTTAGCCTCTCTTCTCATCTACATCTTAGCAAAAAGCTTTTCCACTCTGTCTGGCAAGGAGAAACTGTGCCAGCACAAAAAACATCTCCCATCGTGTTCTAGAGGCTGCACGGAGGTCTGCCGAGTGTTTTGCAAGAAGAGAAAGAAAGTTGTCCAAAACAGCTTGCAATCGAATGTTCATGTGAATAGAAAAGGCAGGAGAGTGGTCAGGTACTGTTTTCTCTCACTTGGCAGGCTGCGCACACAATCGCAGTGTTGTACAGCTTGTTTCATCACCTTTGCGAAGTTGCCGCTCTCTCCGGCTCCCGGAGACGAAGAAGCTGCTTCTTCGCGCAAAGACGATTCTGCCGCTCACAGTGCTCTGCGGTGTGCGCCTTCTGCCGAAAGAGGCCCGGGAGCGGTGCTTAGCTCTGCAGAGCACCGTACCTTCGTCTTTAGCCTCTCTTCTCGTCTACATCTTAGCAAAAAGCTGTTCCACTCTGTCTGGCAAGGAGAAACTGTGCCAGCACAGAAAACATCTCCCATCGTGTTCTAGAGGCTGCACGGAGGTCTGCCGAGTGTTTTGCAAGAAGAGAAAGAAAGTTGTCCAAAACAGCTTGCAATCGAATGTTCATGTGAATAGAAAAGGCAGGAGAGTGGTCAGGTACTGTTTTCTCTCAGTTGGCAAGCTGCGCACACAATCGCAGTGTTGTACAGCTTGTTTCATCACCTTTGCGAAGTTGCCGCTCTCTCCGGCTCCCGGAGACGAAGAAGCTGCTTCTTCGCGCAAAGACGATTCTGCCGCTCACAGTGCGCTGCGGTGTGCGCCTTCTGCCGAAAGAGCCCCGGGAGCGGTGCTTAGCTCTGAGAAGCACCATACGTGCTTCTTTAGCCTCTCTTCTCGTCTACATCTTAGCAAAAAGCTTTTCCACTCTGTCTGGCAAGGAGAAACTGTGCCAGCACAGAAAACATCTCCCATCGTGTTCTAGAGGCTGCACGGAGGTCTGCCGAGTGTTTTGCAAGAAGAGAAAGAAAGTTGTCCAAAACAGCTTGCAATCGAATGTTCATGTGAATAGAAAAGGCAGGAGAGTGGTCAGGCACTGTTTTCTCTCAGTTTGCAAGCTGCGCACACAATCGCAGTGTTGTACAGCTTGTTTCATCACCTTTGCGAAGTTGCCGCTCTCTCCGGCTCCCGGAGACGAAGAAGCTGCTTCTTCGCGCAAAGACGATTCTGCCGCTCACAGTGCTCTGCGGTGTGCGCCTTCTGCCGAAAGAGCCCCGGGAGCGGTGCTTAGCTCTGCAGAGCACCGTACCTTCGTCTTTAGCCTCTCTTCTCGTCTACATCTTAGCAAAAAGCTTTTCCACTCTGTCTGGCAAGGAGAAACTGTGCCAGCACAGAAAACATCTCCCATCGTGTTCTAGAGGCTGCACGGAGGTCTGCCGAGTGTTTTGCAAGAAGAGAAAGAAAGTTGTCCAAAACAGCTTGCAATCGAATGTTCATCTGAATAGAAAAGCCAGGAGAGTGGTCAGGTACTGTTTTCTCTCAGTTGGCAAGCTGGGCACACAATCGCAGGGTTGTACAGCTTGTTTCATCACCTTTGCGAAGTTGCCGCTCTCTCCGGCTCCCGGAGACGAAGAAGCTGCTTCTTCGCGCAAAGACGATTCTGCCGCTCACAGTGCTCTGCGGTGTGCGCCTTCTGCCGAAAGAGCCCCGGGAGCTGTGCTTAGCTCTGAGAAGCACCATACGTGCTTCTTTAGCCTCTCTTCTCGTCTACATCTTAGCAAAAAGCTTTTCCACTCTGTCTGGCAAGGAGAAACTGTGCCGGCACAAAAAACATCTCCCATCGTGTTCTAGAGGCTGCACGGAGGTCTGCCGAGTGTTTTGCAAGAAGAGAAAGAAAGTTGTCCAAAACAGCTTGCAATCGAATGTTCATGTGAATAGAAAAGCCAGGAGAGTGGTCAGGTACTGTTTTCTCTCACTTGGCACGCTGCGCACACAATCGCAGTGTTGTACAGCTTGTTTCATCACCTTTGCGAAGTTGCCGCTCTCTCCGGCTCCCGGAGACGAAGAAGCTGCTTCTTCGCGCAAAGACGATTCTGCCGCTCACAGTGCTCTGCGGTGTGCGCCTTCTGCCGAAAGAGGCCCGGGAGCGGTGCTTAGCTCTGCAGAGCACCGTACCTTCGTCTTTAGCCTCTCTTCTCGTCTACATCTTAGCAAAAAGCTTTTCCACTCTGTCTGGCAAGGAGAAACTGTGCCAGCACAGAAAACATCTCCCATCGTGTTCTAGAGGCTGCACGGAGGTCTGCCGAGTGTTTTGCAAGAAGAGAAAGAAAGTTGTCCAAAACAGCTTGCAATCGAATGTTCATGTGAATAGAAAAGACAGGAGAGTGGTCAGGTACTGTTTTCTCTCAGTTGGCAAGCTGCGCACACAATCGCAGTGTTGTACAGCTTGTTTCATCACCTTTGCGAAGTTGCCGCTCTCTCCGGCTCCCGGAGACGAAGAAGCTGCTTCTTCGCGCAAAGACGATTCTGCCGCTCACAGTGCTCTGCGGTGTGCGCCTTCTGCCGAAACAGCCCCGGGAGCGGTGCTTAGCTCTGAGAAGCACCATACGTGCTTCTTTAGCCTCTCTTCTCGTCTACATCTTAGCAAAAAGCTTTTCCACTCTGTCTGGCAAGGAGAAACTGTGCCAGCACAGAAAACATCTCCCATCGTGTTCTAGAGGCTGCACGGAGGTCTGCCGAGTGTTTTGCAAGAAGAGAAAGAAAGTTGTCCAAAACAGCTTGCAATCGAATGTTCATGTGAATAGAAAAGGCAGGAGAGTGGTCAGGCACTGTTTTCTCTCAGTTGGTAAGCTGCGCACACAATCGCAGTGTTGTACAGCTTGTTTCATCACCTTTGCGAAGTTGCCGCTCTCTCCGGCTCCCGGAGACGAAGAAGCTGCTTCTTCGCGCAAAGACGATTCTGCCGCTCACAGTGCTCTGCGGTGTGCGCCTTCTGCCGAAAGACGCCCGGGAGCGGTGCTTAGCTCTGCAGAGCACCGTACCTTCGTCTTTAGCCTCTCTTCTCGTCTACATCTTAGCAAAAAGCTTTTCCACTCTGTCTGGCAAGGAGAAACTGTGCCAGCACAGAAAACATCTCCCATCGTGTTCTAGAGGCTGCACGGAGGTCTGCCGAGTGTTTTGCAAGAAGAGAAAGAAAGTTGTCCAAAACAGCTTGCAATCGAATGTTCATGTGAATAGAAAAGGCAGGAGAGTGGTCAGGTACTGTTTTCTCTCAGTTGGCAAGCTGCGCACACAATCGCAGTGTTGTACAGCTTGTTTCATCACCTTTGCGAAGTTGCCGCTCTCTCCGGCTCCCGGAGACGAAGAAGCTGCTTCTTCGCGCAAAGACGATTCTGCCGCTCACAGTGCTCTGCGGTGTGCGCCTTCTGCCGAAAGAGGTCCGGGAGCGGTGCTTAGCTCTGCAGAGTACCGTACCTTCGTCTTTAGCCTCTCTTCTCGTCTACATCTTAGCAAAAAGCTTTTCCACTCTGTCTGGCAAGGAGAAACTGTGCCAGCACAGAAAACATCTCCCATCGTGTTCTAGAGGCTGCACGGAGGTCTGCCGAGTGTTTTGCAAGAAGAGAAAGAAAGTTGTCCAAAACAGCTTGCAATCGAATGTTCATGTGAATAGAAAAGGCAGGAGAGTGGTCAGGTACTGTTTTCTCTCAGTTGGCAAGCTGGGCACACAATCGCAGTGTTGTACAGCTTGTTTCATCACCTTTGCGAAGTTGCCGCTCTCTCTGGCTCCCGGAGACGAAGAAGCTGCTTCTTCGCGCAAAGACGATTCTGCCGCTCACAGTGCTCTGCGGTGTGCGCCTTCTGCCGAAAGAGCCCCGGGAGCGGTGCTTAGCTCTGCAGAGCAACGTACCTTCGTCTTTAGCCTCTCTTCTCGTCTACATCTTAGCAAAAAGCTTTTCCACTCTGTCTGGCAAGGAGAAACTGTGCCAGCACAAAAAACATCTCCCATCGTGTTCTAGAGGCTGCACGCAGGTCTGCCGAGTGTTTTGCAGGAAGAGAAAGAAAGTTGTCCAAAACAGCTTGCAATCGAATGTTCATGTGAATAGAAAAGGCAGGAGAGTGGTCAGGTACTGTTTTCTATCAGTTGGCAAGCTGCGCACACAATCGCAGTGTTGTACAGCTTGTTTCATCACCTTTGCGAAGTTGCCGCTCTCTCCGGCTCCCGGAGACGAAGAAGCTGCTTCTTCGCGCAAAGACGATTCTGCCGCTCACAGTGCTCTGCGGTGTGCGCCTTCTGCCGAAAGAGCCCCGGGAGCGGTGCTTAGCTCTGCAGAGCACCGTACCTTCGTCTTTAGCCTCTCTTCTCGTCTACATCTTAGCAAAAAGCTTTTCCACTCTGTCTGGCAAGGAGAAACTGTGCCAGCACAGAAAACATCTCCCATCGTGTTCTAGAGGCTGCACGGAGGTCTGCGGAGTGTTTTGCAAGAAGAGAAAAAAAGTTGTCCAAAGCAGCTTGCAATCGAATGTTCATGTGAATAGAAAAGGCAGGAGAGTGGTCAGGTACTGTTTTCTCTCAGTTGGCAAGTTGGGCACACAATCGCAGGGTTGTACAGCTTGTTTCATCACCTTTGCGAAGTTGCCGCTCTCTCCGGCTCCCGGAGACGAAGAATCTGCTTCTTCGCGCAAAGACGATTCTGCCGCTCACAGTGCTCTGCGGTGTGCGCCTTCTGCCGAAAGAGCCCCGGGAGCTGTGCTTAGCTCTGAGAAGCACAATACGTGCTTCTTTAGCCTCTCTTCTCGTCTACATCTTAGCAAAAAGCTTTTCCACTCTGTCTGGCAAGGAGAAACTGTGCCAGCACAGAAAACATCTCCCATCGTGTTCTAGAGGCTGCACGGAGGTCTGCCGAGTGTTTTGCAAGAAGAGAAAGAAAGTTGTCCAAAACAGCTTGCAATCGAATGTTCATGTGAATAGAAAAGGCAGGAGAGTGGTCAGGTACTGTTTTCTCTCAGTTGGCATGCTGCGCACACAATCGCAGTGTTGTACAGCTTGTTTCATCACCTTTGCGAAGTTGCCGCTCTCTCCGGCTCCCGGAGACGAAGAAGCTGCTTCTTCGCGCAAAGACGATTCTGCCGCTCACAGTGCTCTGCGGTGTGCGCCTTCTGCCGAAAGACGCCCGGGAGCGGTGCTTAGCTCTGAGAAGCACCATACGTGCTTCTTTAGCCTCTCTTCTCGTCTACATCTTAGCAAAAAGCTTTTCCACTCTGTCTGGCAAGGAGAAACTGTGCCAGCACAGAAAACATCTCCCATCGTGTTCTAGAGGCTGCACGGAGGTCTGCCGAGTGTTTTGCAAGAAGAGAAAGAAAGTTGTCCAAAACAGCTTCCAATCGAATGTTCATGTGAATAGAAAAGGCAGGAGAGTGGTCAGGTACTGTTTTCTCTCACTTGGCAAGCTGCGCACACAATCGCAGTGTTGTACAGCTTGTTTCATCACCTTTGCCAAGTTGCCGCTCTCTCCGGCTCCCGGAGACGAAGAAGCTGCTTCTTCGCGCAAAGACGATTCTGCCGCTCACAGTGCTCTGCGGTGTGCGCCTTCTGCCGAAAGAGGTCCGGGAGCGGTGCTTAGCTCTGCAGAGCACCGTACCTTCGTCTTTAGCCTCTCTTCTCGTCTACATCTTAGCAAAAAGCTTTTCCACTCTGTCTGGCAAGGAGAAACTGTGCCAGCACAGAAAACATCTCCCATCGTGTTCTAGAGGCTGCACGGAGGTCTGCCGAGTGTTTTGCAAGAAGAGAAAGAAAGTTCTCCAAAACAGCTTGCAATCGAATGTTCATGTGAATAGAAAAGGCAGGAGAGTGGTCAGGTACTGTTTTCTCTCAGTTGGCAAGCTGCGCACACAATCGCAGTGTTGTACAGCTTGTTTCATCACCTTTGCGAAGTTGCCGCTCTCTCCGGCTCCCGGAGACGAAGAAGCTGCTTCTTCGCGCAAAGACGATTCTGCCGCTCACAGTGCTCTGCGGTGTGCGCCTTCTGCCGAAAGACGCCCGGGAGCGGTGCTTAGCTCTGCAGAGCACCGTACCTTCGTCTTTAGCCTCTCTTCTCGTCTACATCTTAGCAAAAAGCTTTTCCACTCTGTCTGGCAAGGAGAAACTGTGCCAGCACAGAAAACATCTCCCATCGTGTTCTAGAGGCTGCACGCAGGTCTGCCGAGTGTTTTGCAAGAAGAGAAAGAAAGTTGTCCAAAACAGCTTGCAATCGAATGTTCATGTGAATAGAAAAGGCAGGAGAGTGGTCAGGTACTGTTTTCTCTCAGTTGGCAAGCTGCGCACACAATCGCAGTGTTGTACAGCTTGTTTCATCACCTTTGCGAAGTTGCCGCTCTCTCCGGCTCCCGGAGACGAAGAAGCTGCTTCTTCGCGCAAAGACGATTCTGCCGCTCACAGTGCTCTGCGGTGTGCGCCTTCTGCCGAAAGAGGTCCGGGAGCGGTGCTTAGCTCTGTAGAGCACCGTACCTTCGTCTTTAGCCTCTCTTCTCGTCTACATCTTAGCAAAAAGCTTTTCCACTCTGTCTGGCAAGGAGAAACTGTGCCAGCACAGAAAACATCTCCCATCGTCTTCTAGAGGCTGCACGGAGGTCTGCCGAGTGTTTTGCAGGAAAGAAAGAATGTTGTCCAAAACAGCTTGCAATCGAATGTTCATGTGAATAGAAAAGGCAGGAGAGTGGTCAGGTACTGTTTTCTCTCAGTTGGCAAGCTGGGCACACAATCGCAGGGTTGTACAGCTTGTTTCATCACCTTTGCGAAGTTGCCGCTCTCTCCGGCTCCCGGAGACGAAGAAGCTGCTTCTTCGCGCAAAGACGATTCTGCCGCTCACAGTGCTCTGCGGTGTGCGCCTTCTGCCGAAAGAGCCCCGGGAGCTGTGCTTAGCTCTGAGAAGCACCATACGTGCTTCTTTAGCCTCTCTTCTCGTCTACATCTTAGCAAAAAGCTTTTCCACTCTGTCTGGCAAGGAGAAACTGTGCCGGCACAAAAAACATCTCCCATCGTGGTCTAGAGGCTGCACGGAGGTCTGCCGAGTGTTTTGCAAGAAGAGAAAGAAAGTTCTCCAAAACAGCTTGCAATCGAATGTTCATGTGAATAGAGAAGGCAGGAGAGGGGTCAGGTACTGTTTTCTCTCACTTGGCAAGCTGCGCACACAATCGCAGTGTTGTACAGCTTGTTTCATCACCTTTGCGATGCTGCCGCTCTCTCCGGCTCCCGGAGACGAAGAAGATGCTTCTTCGCGCAAAGACGATTCTGCCGCTCACTGTGTTCTGCTATGTGTGTCTTCTGCAGAAAGAGGCCCGGGAGCTGTTTTTAGCTCTGCAGAGTACCATACCTGCTTCTTTAGCCTCTCTTCTCGTCTACATCTTAGCAAAAAGCTTTTCCACTCTTTCTGGCAAGGAGAAACTGTGCCAGCACAAAAAACATCTCCCATCGTGTTCTAGAGGCTGCACGGAGGTCTGCCGAGTGTTTTGCAAGAAGAGAAAGAAAGTTGTCCAAAACAGCTTCCAATCGAATGTTCATGTGAATAGAAAAGGCAGGTGAGGGGTCAGGTACTGTTTTCTCTCAGTTGGCAAGCTGCGCACACAATCGCAGTGTTGTACAGCTTGTTTCATCACCTTTGCGAAGCTGCCGCTCTCTCCGGCTCCCGGAGACGAAGAAGCTGCTTCTTCGCGCAAGGACGATTCTGCCGCTCACAGTGCTCTGCGGTGTGCGCCTTCTGCCGAAAGACGCCCGGGAGCGGTGCTTAGCTCTGCAGAGCACCGTACCTTCGTCTTTAGCCTCTCTTCTCGTCTACATCTTAGCAAAAAGCTTTTCCACTCTGTCTGGCAAGGAGAAACTGTGCCAGCACAGAAAACATCTCCCATCGTGTTCTAGAGGCTGCACGGAGGTCTGCCGAGTGTTTTGCAGGAAGAGAAAGAAAGTTGTCCAAAACAGCTTGCAATCGAATGTTCATGTGAATAGAAAAGGCAGGAGAGTGGTCAGGTACTGTTTTCTCTCAGTTGGCAAGCTGGGCACACAATCGCAGGGTTGTACAGCTTGTTTCATCACCTTTGCGAAGTTGCCGCTCTCTCCGGCTCCCGGAGACGAAGAAGCTGCTTCTTCGCGCAAAGACGATTCTGCCGCTCACAGTGCTCTGCGGTGTGCGCCTTCTGCCGAAAGAGCCCCGGGAGCTGTGCTTAGCTCTGAGAAGCACCATACGTGCTTCTTTAGCCTCTCTTCTCGTCTACATCTTAGCAAAAAGCTTTTCCACTCTGTCTGGCAAGGAGAAACTGTGCCGGCACAAAAAACATCTCCCATCGTGTTCTAGAGGCTGCACGGAGGTCTGCCGAGTGTTTTGCAAGAAGAGAAAGAAAGTTGTCCAAAACAGCTTGCAATCGAATGTTCATGTGAATAGAAAAGCCAGGAGAGTGGTCAGGTACTGTTTTCTCTCACTTGGCACGCTGCGCACACAATCGCAGTGTTGTACAGCTTGTTTCATCACCTTTGCGAAGTTGCCGCTCTCTCCGGCTCCCGGAGACGAAGAAGCTGCTTCTTCGCGCAAAGACGATTCTGCCGCTCACAGTGCTCTGCGGTGTGCGCCTTCTGCCGAAAGAGGCCCGGGAGCGGTGCTTAGCTCTGCAGAGCACCGTACCTTCGTCTTTAGCCTCTCTTCTCGTCTACATCTTAGCAAAAAGCTTTTCCACTCTGTCTGGCAAGGAGAAACTGTGCCAGCACAGAAAACATCTCCCATCGTGTTCTAGAGGCTGCACGGAGGTCTGCCGAGTGTTTTGCAAGAAGAGAAAGAAAGTTGTCCAAAACAGCTTGCAATCGAATGTTCATGTGAATAGAAAAGACAGGAGAGTGGTCAGGTACTGTTTTCTCTCAGTTGGCAAGCTGCGCACACAATCGCAGTGTTGTACAGCTTGTTTCATCACCTTTGCGAAGTTGCCGCTCTCTCCGGCTCCCGGAGACGAAGAAGCTGCTTCTTCGCGCAAAGACGATTCTGCCGCTCACAGTGCTCTGCGGTGTGCGCCTTCTGCCGAAAGAGCCCCGGGAGCGGTGCTTAGCTCTGAGAAGCACCATACGTGCTTCTTTAGCCTCTCTTCTCGTCTACATCTTAGCAAAAAGCTTTTCCACTCTGTCTGGCAAGGAGAAACTGTGCCAGCACAGAAAACATCTCCCATCGTGTTCTAGAGGCTGCACGGAGGTCTGCCGAGTGTTTTGCAAGAAGAGAAAGAAAGTTGTCAAAAACAGCTTGCAATCGAATGTTCATGTGAATAGAAAAGGCAGGAGAGTGGTCAGGCACTGTTTTCTCTCAGTTGGTAAGCTGCGCACACAATCGCAGTGTTGTACAGCTTGTTTCATCACCTTTGCGAAGTTGCCGCTCTCTCCGGCTCCCGGAGACGAAGAAGCTGCTTCTTCGCGCAAAGACGATTCTGCCGCTCACAGTGCTCTGCGGTGTGCGCCTTCTGCCGAAAGACGCCCGGGAGCGGTGCTTAGCTCTGCAGAGCACCGTACCTTCGTCTTTAGCCTCTCTTCTCGTCTACATCTTAGCAAAAAGCTTTTCCACTCTGTCTGGCAAGGAGAAACTGTGCCAGCACAGAAAACATCTCCCATCGTGTTCTAGAGGCTGCACGGAGGTCTGCCGAGTGTTTTGCAGGAAGAGAAAGAAAGTTGTCCAAAACAGCTTGCAATCGAATGTTCATGTGAATAGAAAAGGCAGGAGAGTGGTCAGGTACTGTTTTCTCTCAGTTGGCAAGCTGCGCACACAATCGCAGTGTTGTACAGCTTGTTTCATCACCTTTGCGAAGTTGCCGCTCTCTCCGGCTCCCGGAGACGAAGAAGCTGCTTCTTCGCGCAAAGACGATTCTGCCGCTCACAGTGCTCTGCGGTGTGCGCCTTCTGCCGAAAGAGCCCCGGGAGCGGTGCTTAGCTCTGCAGAGTACCGTACCTTCGTCTTTAGCCTCTCTTCTCGTCTACATCTTAGCAAAAAGCTTTTCCACTCTGTCTGGCAAGGAGAAACTGTGCCAGCACAGAAAACATCTCCCATCGTGTTCTAGAGGCTGCACGGAGGTCTGCCGAGTGTTTTGCAAGAAGAGAAAGAAAGTTGTCCAAAACAGCTTGCAATCGAATGTTCATGTGAATAGAAAAGGCAGGAGAGTGGTCAGGTACTGTTTTCTCTCAGTTGGCAAGCTGGGCACACAATCGCAGTGTTGTACAGCTTGTTTCATCACCTTTGCGAAGTTGCCGCTCTCTCCGGCTCCCGGAGACGAAGAAGCTGCTTCTTCGCGCAAAGACGATTCTGCCGCTCACAGTGCTCTGCGGTGTGCGCCTTCTGCCGAAAGAGGCCCGGGAGCGGTGCTTAGCTCTGCAGAGCACCGTACCTTCGTCTTTAGCCTCTCTTCTCGTCTACATCTTAGCAAAAAGCTTTTCCACTCTGTCTGGCAAGGAGAAACTGTGCCAGCACAGAAAACATCTCCCATCGTGTTCTAGAGGCTGCACGGAGGTCTGCGGAGTGTTTTGCAAGAAGAGAAAAAAAGTTGTCCAAAGCAGCTTGCAATCGAATGTTCATGTGAATAGAAAAGGCAGGAGAGTGGTCAGGTACTGTTTTCTCTCAGTTGGCAAGTTGGGCACACAATCGCAGGGTTGTACAGCTTGTTTCATCACCTTTGCGAAGTTGCCGCTCTCTCCGGCTCCCGGAGACGAAGAAGCTGCTTCTTCGCGCAAAGACGATTCTGCCGCTCACAGTGCTCTGCGGTGTGCGCCTTCTGCCGAAAGAGCCCCGGGAGCTGTGCTTAGCTCTGAGAAGCACCATACGTGCTTCTTTAGCCTCTCTTCTCGTCTACATCTTAGCAAAAAGCTTTTCCACTCTGTCTGGCAAGGAGAAACTGTGCCGGCACAAAAAACATCTCCCATCGTGGTCTAGAGGCTGCACGGAGGTCTGCCGAGTGTTTTGCAAGAAGAGAAAGAAAGTTCTCCAAAACAGCTTGCAATCGAATGTTCATGTGAATAGAGAAGGCAGGAGAGGGGTCAGGTACTGTTTTCTCTCACTTGGCAAGCTGCGCACACAATCGCAGTGTTGTACAGCTTGTTTCATCACCTTTGCGATGCTGCCGCTCTCTCCGGCTCCCGGAGACGAAGAAGATGCTTCTTCGCGCAAAGACGATTCTGCCGCTCACTGTGTTCTGCTATGTGTGTCTTCTGCAGAAAGAGGCCCGGGAGCTGTTTTTAGCTCTGCAGAGTACCATACCTGCTTCTTTAGCCTCTCTTCTCGTCTACATCTTAGCAAAAAGCTTTTCCACTCTTTCTGGCAAGGAGAAACTGTGCCAGCACAAAAAACATCTCCCATCGTGTTCTAGAGGCTGCACGGAGGTCTGCCGAGTGTTTTGCAAGAAGAGAAAGAAAGTTGTCCAAAACAGCTTCCAATCGAATGTTCATGTGAATAGAAAAGGCAGGTGAGGGGTCAGGTACTGTTTTCTCTCAGTTGGCAAGCTGCGCACACAATCGCAGTGTTGTACAGCTTGTTTCATCACCTTTGCGAAGTTGCCGCTCTCTCCGGCTCCCGGAGACGAAGAAGCTGCTTCTTCACGCAAAGACGATTCTGCCGCTCACAGTGCTCTGCGGTGTGCGCCTTCTGCCGAAAGAGGTCCGGGAGCTGTGCTTAGCTCTGCAGAGCACCGTACCTTCGTCTTTAGCCTCTCTTCTCGTCTACATCTTAGCAAAAAGCTTTTCCACTCTGTCTGGCAAGGAGAAACTGTGCCAGCACAGAAAACATCTCCCATCGTGTTCTAGAGGCTGCACGGAGGTCTGCCGAGTGTTTTGCAAGAAGAGAAAGAAAGTTGTCCAAAACAGCTTGCAATCGAATGTTCATGTGAATAGAAAAGGCAGGAGAGTGGTCAGGTACTGTTTTCTCTCAGTTGGCAAGCTGCGCACACAATCGCAGTGTTGTACAGCTTGTTTCATCACCTTTGCGAAGTTGCCGCTCTCTCCGGCTCCCGGAGACGAAGAAGCTGCTTCTTCGCGCAAAGACGATTCTGCCGCTCACAGTGCTCTGCGGTGTGCGCCTTCTGCCGAAAGAGCCCCGGGAGCGGTGCTTAGCTCTGCAGAGCACCGTACCTTCGTCTTTAGCCTCTCTTCTCGTCTACATCTTAGCAAAAAGCTTTTCCACTCTGTCTGGCAAGGAGAAACTGTGCCAGCACAGAAAACATCTCCCATCGTGTTCTAGAGGCTGCACGCAGGTCTGCCGAGTGTTTTGCAAGAAGAGAAAGAAAGTTGTCCAAAACAGCTTGCAATCGAATGTTCATGTGAATAGAAAAGGCAGGAGAGTGGTCAGGTACTGTTTTCTCTCAGTTGGCAAGCTGCGCACACAATCGCAGTGTTGTACAGCTTGTTTCATCACCTTTGCGAAGTTGCCGCTCTCTCCGGCTCCCGGAGACGAAGAAGCTGCTTCTTCGCGCAAAGACGATTCTGCCGCTCACAGTGCTCTGCGGTGTGCGCCTTCTGCCGAAAGAGGTCCGGGAGCGGTGCTTAGCTCTGTAGAGCACCGTACCTTCGTCTTTAGCCTCTCTTCTCGTCTACATCTTAGCAAAAAGCTTTTCCACTCTGTCTGGCAAGGAGAAACTGTGCCAGCACAGAAAACATCTCCCATCGTCTTCTAGAGGCTGCACGGAGGTCTGCCGTGTGTTTTGCAGGAAAGAAAGAATGTTGTCCAAAACAGCTTGCAATCGAATGTTCATGTGAATAGAAAAGGCAGGAGAGTGGTCAGGTACTGTTTTCTCTCAGTTGGCAAGCTGGGCACACAATCGCAGGGTTGTACAGCTTGTTTCATCACCTTTGCGAAGTTGCCGCTCTCTCCGGCTCCCGGAGACGAAGAAGCTGCTTCTTCGCGCAAAGACGATTCTGCCGCTCACAGTGCTCTGCGGTGTGCGCCTTCTGCCGAAAGAGCCCCGGGAGCTGTGCTTAGCTCTGAGAAGCACCATACGTGCTTCTTTAGCCTCTCTTCTCGTCTACATCTTAGCAAAAAGCTTTTCCACTCTGTCTGGCAAGGAGAAACTGTGCCGGCACAAAAAACATCTCCCATCGTGGTCTAGAGGCTGCACGGAGGTCTGCCGAGTGTTTTGCAAGAAGAGAAAGAAAGTTCTCCAAAACAGCTTGCAATCGAATGTTCATGTGAATAGAGAAGGCAGGAGAGGGGTCAGGTACTGTTTTCTCTCACTTGGCAAGCTGCGCACACAATCGCAGTGTTGTACAGCTTGTTTCATCACCTTTGCGATGCTGCCGCTCTCTCCGGCTCCCGGAGACGAAGAAGATGCTTCTTCGCGCAAAGACGATTCTGCCGCTCACTGTGTTCTGCTATGTGTGTCTTCTGCAGAAAGAGGCCCGGGAGCGGTGCTTAGCTCTGCAGAGTACCATACCTGCTTCTTTAGCCTCTCTTCTCGTCTACATCTTAGCAAAAAGCTTTTCCACTCTTTCTGGCAAGGAGAAACTGTGCCAGCACAAAAAACATCTCCCATCGTGTTCTAGAGGCTGCACGGAGGTCTGCCGAGTGTTTTGCAAGAAGAGAAAGAAAGTTGTCCAAAACAGCTTCCAATCGAAGGTTCATGTGAATAGAAAAGGCAGGTGAGGGGTCAGGTACTGTTTTCTCTCAGTTGGCAAGCTGCGCACACAATCGCAGTGTTGTACAGCTTGTTTCATCACCTTTGCGAAGCTGCCGCTCTCTCCGGCTCCCGGAGACGAAGAAGCTGCTTCTTCGCGCAAGGACGATTCTGCCGCTCACAGTGCTCTGCGGTGTGCGCCTTCTGCCGAAAGACGCCCGGGAGCGGTGCTTAGCTCTGCAGAGCACCGTACCTTCGTCTTTAGCCTCTCTTCTCGTCTACATCTTAGCAAAAAGCTTTTCCACTCTGTCTGGCAAGGAGAAACTGTGCCAGCACAGAAAACATCTCCCATCGTGTTCTAGAGGCTGCACGGAGGTCTGCCGAGTGTTTTGCAAGAAGAGAAAGAAAGTTGTCCAAAACAGCTTGCAATCGAATGTTCATGTGAATAGAAAAGGCAGGAGAGTGGTCAGGTACTGTTTTCTCTCAGTTGGCATGCTGCGCACACAATCGCAGTGTTGTACAGCTTGTTTCATCACCTTTGCGAAGTTGCCGCTCTCTCCAGCTCCCGGAGACGAAGAAGCTGCTTCTTCGCGCAAAGACGATTCTGCCGCTCACAGTGCTCTGCGGTGTGCGCCTTCTGCCGAAAGAGCCCCGGGAGCTGTGCTTAGCTCTGCAGAGCACCGTACCTTCGTCTTTAGCCTCTCTTCTCGTCTACATCTTAGCAAAAAGCTTTTCCACTCTGTCTGGCAAGGAGAAACTGTGCCAGCACAAAAAACATCTCCCATCGTGTTCTAGAGGCTGCACGGAGGTCTGCCGAGTGTTTTGCAAGAAGAGAAAGAAAGTTGTCCAAAACAGCTTGCAATCGAATGTTCATGTGAATAGAAAAGGCAGGAGAGTGGTCAGGTACTGTTTTCTCTCACTTGGCAGGCTGCGCACACAATCGCAGTGTTGTACAGCTTGTTTCATCACCTTTGCGAAGTTGCCGCTCTCTCCGGCTCCCGGAGACGAAGAAGCTGCTTCTTCGCGCAAAGACGATTCTGCCGCTCACAGTGCTCTGCGGTGTGCGCCTTCTGCCGAAAGAGCCCCGGGAGCGGTGCTTAGCTCTGCAGAGCACCGTACCTTCGTCTTTAGCCTCTCTTCTCGTCTACATCTTAGCAAAAAGCTGTTCCACTCTGTCTGGCAAGGAGAAACTGTGCCAGCACCGAAAACATCTCCCATCGTGTTCTAGAGGCTGCACGGAGGTCTGCCGAGTGTTTTGCAAGAAGAGAAAGAAAGTTGTCCAAAACAGCTTGCAATCGAATGTTCATGTGAATAGAAAAGGCAGGAGAGTGGTCAGGTACTGTTTTCTCTCAGTTGGCAAGCTGCGCACACAATCGCAGTGTTGTACAGCTTGTTTCATCACCTTTGCGAAGTTGCCGCTCTCTCCGGCTCCCGGAGACGAAGAAGCTGCTTCTTCGCGCAAAGACGATTCTGCCGCTCACAGTGCGCTGCGGTGTGCGCCTTCTGCCGAAAGAGCCCCGGGAGCGGTGCTTAGCTCTGAGAAGCACCATACGTGCTTCTTTAGCCTCTCTTCTCGTCTACATCTTAGCAAAAAGCTTTTCCACTCTGTCTGGCAAGGAGAAACTGTGCCAGCACAGAAAACATCTCCCATCGTGTTCTAGAGGCTGCACGGAGGTCTGCCGAGTGTTTTGCAAGAAGAGAAAGAAAGTTGTCCAAAACAGCTTCCAATCGAATGTTCATGTGAATAGAAAAGGCAGGAGAGTGGTCAGGCACTGTTTTCTCTCAGTTGGCAAGCTGCGCACACAATCGCAGTGTTGTACAGCTTGTTTCATCACCTTTGCGAAGTTGCCGCTCTCTCCGGCTCCCGGAGACGAAGAAGCTGCTTCTTCGCGCAAAGACGATTCTGCCGCTCACAGTGCTCTGCAATGTGCGCCTTCTGCCGAAAGAGCCCCGGGAGCGGTGCTTAGCTCTGCAGAGCACCGTACCTTCGTCTTTAGCCTCTCTTCTCGTCTACATCTTAGCAAAAAGCTTTTCCACTCTGTCTGGCAAGGAGAAACTGTGCCGGCACAAAAAACATCTCCCATCGTGTTCTAGAGGCTGCACGGAGGTCTGCAGAGTGTTTTGCAAGAAGAGAAAGAAAGTTGTCCAAAACAGCTTGCAATCGAATGTTCATGTGAATAGAAAAGCCAGGAGAGTGGTCAGGTACTGTTTTCTCTCACTTGGCACGCTGCGCACACAATCGCAGTGTTGTACAGCTTGTTTCATCACCTTTGCGAAGTTGCCGCTCTCTCCGGCTCCCGGAGACGAAGAAGCTGCTTCTTCGCGCAAAGACGATTCTGCCGCTCACAGTGCTCTGCGGTGTGCGCCTTCTGCCGAAAGAGGCCCGGGAGCGGTGCTTAGCTCTGCAGAGCACCGTACCTTCGTCTTTAGCCTCTCTTCTCGTCTACATCTTAGCAAAAAGCTTTTCCACTCTGTCTGGCAAGGAGAAACTGTGCCAGCACAGAAAACATCTCCCATCGTGTTCTAGAGGCTGCACGGAGGTCTGCCGAGTGTTTTGCAAGAAGAGAAAGAAAGTTGTCCAAAACAGCTTGCAATCGAATGTTCATGTGAATAGAAAAGACAGGAGAGTGGTCAGGTACTGTTTTCTCTCAGTTGGCAAGCTGCGCACACAATCGCAGTGTTGTACAGCTTGTTTCATCACCTTTGCGAAGTTGCCGCTCTCTCCGGCTCCCGGAGACGAAGAAGCTGCTTCTTCGCGCAAAGACGATTCTGCCGCTCACAGTGCTCTGCGGTGTGCGCCTTCTGCCGAAAGAGCCCCGGGAGCGGTGCTTAGCTCTGAGAAGCACCATACGTGCTTCTTTAGCCTCTCTTCTCGTCTACATCTTAGCAAAAAGCTTTTCCACTCTGTCTGGCAAGGAGAAACTGTGCCAGCACAGAAAACATCTCCCATCGTGTTCTAGAGGCTGCACGGAGGTCTGCCGAGTGTTTTGCAAGAAGAGAAAGAAAGTTGTCCAAAACAGCTTGCAATCGAATGTTCATGTGAATAGAAAAGGCAGGAGAGTGGTCAGGCACTGTTTTCTCTCAGTTGGTAAGCTGCGCACACAATCGCAGTGTTGTACAGCTTGTTTCATCACCTTTGCGAAGTTGCCGCTCTCTCCGGCTCCCGGAGACGAAGAAGCTGCTTCTTCGCGCAAAGACGATTCTGCCGCTCACAGTGCTCTGCGGTGTGCGCCTTCTGCCGAAAGACGCCCGGGAGCGGTGCTTAGCTCTGCAGAGCACCGTACCTTCGTCTTTAGCCTCTCTTCTCGTCTACATCTTAGCAAAAAGCTTTTCCACTCTGTCTGGCAAGGAGAAACTGTGCCAGCACAGAAAACATCTCCCATCGTGTTCTAGAGGCTGCACGGAGGTCTGCCGAGTGTTTTGCAGGAAGAGAAAGAAAGTTGTCCAAAACAGCTTGCAATCGAATGTTCATGTGAATAGAAAAGGCAGGAGAGTGGTCAGGTACTGTTTTCTCTCAGTTGGCAAGCTGCGCACACAATCGCAGTGTTGTACAGCTTGTTTCATCACCTTTGCGAAGTTGCCGCTCTCTCCGGCTCCCGGAGACGAAGAAGCTGCTTCTTCGCGCAAAGACGATTCTGCCGCTCACAGTGCTCTGCGGTGTGCGCCTTCTGCCGAAAGAGGTCCGGGAGCGGTGCTTAGCTCTGCAGAGTACCGTACCTTCGTCTTTAGCCTCTCTTCTCGTCTACATCTTAGCAAAAAGCTTTTCCACTCTGTCTGGCAAGGAGAAACTGTGCCAGCACAGAAAACATCTCCCATCGTGTTCTAGAGGCTGCACGGAGGTCTGCCGAGTGTTTTGCAAGAAGAGAAAGAAAGTTGTCCAAAACAGCTTGCAATCGAATGTTCATGTGAATAGAAAAGGCAGGAGAGTGGTCAGGTACTGTTTTCTCTCAGTTGGCAAGCTGGGCACACAATCGCAGTGTTGTACAGCTTGTTTCATCACCTTTGCGAAGTTGCCGCTCTCTCCGGCTCCCGGAGACGAAGAAGCTGCTTCTTCGCGCAAAGACGATTCTGCCGCTCACAGTGCTCTGCGGTGTGCGCCTTCTGCCGAAAGAGCCCCGGGAGCGGTGCTTAGCTCTGCAGAGCACCGGACCTTCGTCTTTAGCCTCTCTTCTCGTCTACATCTTAGCAAAAAGCTTTTCCACTCTGTCTGGCAAGGAGAAACTGTGCCGGCACAAAAAACATCTCCCATCGTGTTCTAGAGGCTGCACGCAGGTCTGCCGAGTGTTTTGCAGGAAGAGAAAGAAAGTTGTCCAAAACAGCTTGCAATCGAATGTTCATGTGAATAGAAAAGGCAGGAGAGTGGTCAGGTACTGTTTTCTATCAGTTGGCAAGCTGCGCACACAATCGCAGTGTTGTACAGCTTGTTTCATCACCTTTGCGAAGTTGCCGCTCTCTCCGGCTCCCGGAGACGAAGAAGCTGCTTCTTCGCGCAAAGACGATTCTGCCGCTCACAGTGCTCTGCGGTGTGCGCCTTCTGCCGAAAGAGCCCCGGGAGCGGTGCTTAGCTCTGCAGAGCACCGTACCTTCGTCTTTAGCCTCTCTTCTCGTCTACATCTTAGCAAAAAGCTTTTCCACTCTGTCTGGCAAGGAGAAACTGTGCCAGCACAGAAAACATCTCCCATCGTGTTCTAGAGGCTGCACGGAGGTCTGCGGAGTGTTTTGCAAGAAGAGAAAAAAAGTTGTCCAAAGCAGCTTGCAATCGAATGTTCATGTGAATAGAAAAGGCAGGAGAGTGGTCAGGTACTGTTTTCTCTCAGTTGGCAAGTTGGGCACACAATCGCAGGGTTGTACAGCTTGTTTCATCACCTTTGCGAAGTTGCCGCTCTCTCCGGCTCCCGGAGACGAAGAATCTGCTTCTTCGCGCAAAGACGATTCTGCCGCTCACAGTGCTCTGCGGTGTGCGACTTCTGCCGAAAGAGCCCCGGGAGCTGTGCTTAGCTCTGAGAAGCACAATACGTGCTTCTTTAGCCTCTCTTCTCGTCTACATCTTAGCAAAAAGCTTTTCCACTCTGTCTGGCAAGGAGAAACTGTGCCAGCACAGAAAACATCTCCCATCGTGTTCTAGAGGCTGCACGGAGGTCTGCCGAGTGTTTTGCAAGAAGAGAAAGAAAGTTGTCCAAAACAGCTTGCAATCGAATGTTCATGTGATTACATAAGGCAGGAGAGTGGTCAGGTACTGTTTTCTCTCAGTTGGCATGCTGCGCACACAATCGCAGTGTTGTACAGCTTGTTTCATCACCTTTGCGAAGTTGCCGCTCTCTCCGGCTCCCGGAGACGAAGAAGCTGCTTCTTCGCGCAAAGACGATTCTGCCGCTCACAGTGCTCTGCGGTGTGCGCCTTCTGCCGAAAGACGCCCGGGAGCGGTGCTTAGCTCTGAGAAGCACCGTACCTGCTTCTTTAGCCTCTCTTCTCGTCTACATCTTAGCAAAAAGCTTTTCCACTCTGTCTGGCAAGGAGAAACTGTGCCAGCACAGAAAACATCTCCCATCGTGTTCTAGAGGCTGCACGGAGGTCTGCCGAGTGTTTTGCAAGAAGAGAAAGAAAGTTGTCCAAAACAGCTTGCAATCGAATGTTCATGTGAATAGAAAAGGCAGGAGAGTGGTCAGGTACTGTTTTCTCTCAGTTGGCATGCTGCGCACACAATCGCAGTGTTGTACAGCTTGTTTCATCACCTTTGCGAAGTTGCCGCTCTCTCCGGCTCCCGGAGACGAAGAAGCTGCTTCTTCACGCAAAGACGATTCTGCCGCTCACAGTGCTCTGCGGTGTGCGCCTTCTGCCGAAAGAGGTCCGGGAGCGGTGCTTAGCTCTGCAGAGCACCGTACCTTCGTCTTTAGCCTCTCTTCTCGTCTACATCTTAGCAAAAAGCTTTTCCACTCTGTCTGGCAAGGAGAAACTGTGCCAGCACAGAAAACATCTCCCATCGTGTTCTAGAGGCTGCACGGAGGTCTGCCGAGTGTTTTGCAAGAAGAGAAAGAAAGTTCTCCAAAACAGCTTGCAATCGAATGTTCATGTGAATAGAAAAGGCAGGAGAGTGGTCAGGTACTGTTTTCTGTCAGTTGGCAAGCTGCGCACACAATCGCAGTGTTGTACAGCTTGTTTCATCACCTTTGCGAAGTTGCCGCTCTCTCCGGCTCCCGGAGACGAAGAAGCTGCTTCTTCGCGCAAAGACGATTCTGCCGCTCACAGTGCTCTGCGGTGTGCGCCTTCTGCCGGAAGAGGGCCGGGAGCGGTGCTTAGCTCTGCAGAGCACCGTACCTTCGTCTTTAGCCTCTCTTCTCGTCTACATCTTAGCAAAAAGCTTTTCCACTCTGTCTGGCAAGGAGAAACTGTGCCAGCACAGAAAACATCTCCCATCGTGTTCTAGAGGCTGCACGCAGGTCTGCCGAGTGTTTTGCAAGAAGAGAAAGAAAGTTGTCCAAAACAGCTTGCAATCGAATGTTCATGTGAATAGAAAAGGCAGGAGAGTGGTCAGGTACTGTTTTCTCTCAGTTGGCAAGCTGCGCACACAATCGCAGGGTTGTACAGCTTGTTTCATCACCTTTGCGAAGTTGCCGCTCTCTCCGGCTCCCGGAGACGAAGAAGCTGCTTCTTCGCGCAAAGACGATTCTGCCGCTCACAGTGCTCTGCGGTGTGCGCCTTCTGCCGAAAGAGGTCCGCAGCGGTGCTTAGCTCTGTAGAGCACCGTACCTTCGTCTTTAGCCTCTCTTCTCGTCTACATCTTAGCAAAAAGCTTTTCCACTCTGTCTGGCAAGGAGAAACTGTGCCAGCACAGAAAACATCTCCCATCGTCTTCTAGAGGCTGCACGGAGGTCTGCCGAGTGTTTTGCAGGAAAGAAAGAATGTTGTCCAAAACAGCTTGCAATCGAATGTTCATGTGAATAGAAAAGGCAGGAGAGTGGTCAGGTACTGTTTTCTCTCAGTTGGCAAGCTGGGCACACAATCGCAGGGTTGTACAGCTTGTTTCATCACCTTTGCGAAGTTGCCGCTCTCTCCGGCTCCCGGAGACGAAGAAGCTGCTTCTTCGCGCAAAGACGATTCTGCCGCTCACAGTGCTCTGCGGTGTGCGCCTTCTGCCGAAAGAGCCCCGGGAGCTGTGCTTAGCTCTGAGAAGCACCATACGTGCTTCTTTAGCCTCTCTTCTCGTCTACATCTTAGCAAAAAGCTTTTCCACTCTGTCTGGCAAGGAGAAACAGTGCCGGCACAAAAAACATCTCCCATCGTGGTCTAGAGGCTGCACGGAGGTCTGCCGAGTGTTTTGCAAGAAGAGAAAGAAAGTTCTCCAAAACAGCTTGCAATCGAATGTTCATGTGAATAGAGAAGGCAGGAGAGGGGTCAGGTACTGTTTTCTCTCACTTGGCAAGCTGCGCACACAATCGCAGTGTTGTACAGCTTGTTTCATCACCTTTGCGATGCTGCCGCTCTCTCCGGCTCCCGGAGACGAAGAAGATGCTTCTTCGCGCAAAGACGATTCTGCCGCTCACTGTGTTCTGCTATGTGTGTCTTCTGCAGAAAGAGGCCCGGGAGCTGTTTTTAGCTCTGCAGAGTACCATACCTGCTTCTTTAGCCTCTCTTCTCGTCTACATCTTAGCAAAAAGCTTTTCCACTCTTTCTGGCAAGGAGAAACTGTGCCAGCACAAAAAACATCTCCCATCGTGTTCTAGAGGCTGCACGGAGGTCTGCCGAGTGTTTTGCAAGAAGAGAAAGAAAGTTGTCCAAAACAGCTTCCAATCGAATGTTCATGTGAATAGAAAAGGCAGGTGAGGGGTCAGGTACTGTTTTCTCTCAGTTGGCAAGCTGCGCACACAATCGCAGTGTTGTACAGCTTGTTTCATCACCTTTGCGAAGCTGCCGCTCTCTCCGGCTCCCGGAGACGAAGAAGCTGCTTCTTCGCGCAAGGACGATTCTGCTGCTCACAGTGCTCTGCGGTGTGCGCCTTCTGCCGAAAGACGCCCGGGAGCGGTGCTTAGCTCTGAGAAGCACCGTACCTTCGTCTTTAGCCTCTCTTCTCGTCTACATCTTAGCAAAAAGCTTTTCCACTCTGTCTGGCAAGGAGAAACTGTGCCAGCACAGAAAACATCTCCCATCGTGTTCTAGAGGCTGCACGGAGGTCTGCCGAGTGTTTTGCAAGAAGAGAAAGAAAGTTGTCCAAAACAGCTTGCAATCGAATGTTCATGTGAATAGAAAAGGCAGGAGAGTGGTCAGGTACTGTTTTCTCTCAGTTGGCATGCTGCGCACACAATCGCAGTGTTGTACAGCTTGTTTCATCACCTTTGCGAAGTTGCCGCTCTCTCCAGCTCCCGGAGACGAAGAAGCTGCTTCTTCGCGCAAAGACGATTCTGCCGCTCACAGTGCTCTGCGGTGTGCGCCTTCTGCCGAAAGAGCCCCGGGAGCTGTGCTTAGCTCTGCAGAGCACCGTACCTTCGTCTTTAGCCTCTCTTCTCGTCTACATCTTAGCAAAAAGCTTTTCCACTCTGTCTGGCAAGGAGAAACTGTGCCAGCACAAAAAACATCTCCCATCGTGTTCTAGAGGCTGCACGGAGGTCTGCCGAGTGTTTTGCAAGAAGAGAAATAAAGTTGTCCAAAACAGCTTGCAATCGAATGTTCATGTGAATAGAAAAGGCAGGAGAGTGGTCAGGTACTGTTTTCTCTCACTTGGCAGGCTGCGCACACAATCGCAGTGTTGTACAGCTTGTTTCATCACCTTTGCGAAGTTGCCGCTCTCTCCGGCTCCCGGAGACGAAGAAGCTGCTTCTTCGCGCAAAGACGATTCTGCCGCTCACAGTGCTCTGCGGTGTGCGCCTTCTGCCGAAAGAGGCCCGGGAGCGGTGCTTAGCTCTGCAGAGCACCGTACCTTCGTCTTTAGCCTCTCTTCTCGTCTACATCTTAGCAAAAAGCTTTTCCACTCTGTCTGGCAAGGAGAAACTGTGCCAGCACCGAAAACATCTCCCATCGTGTTGTAGAGGCTGCACGGAGGTCTGCCGAGTGTTTTGCAAGAAGAGAAAGAAAGTTGTCCAAAACAGCTTGCAATCGAATGTTCATGTGAATAGAAAAGACAGGAGAGTGGTCAGGTACTGTTTTCTCTCAGTTGGCAAGCTGCGCACACAATCGCAGTGTTGTACAGCTTGTTTCATCACCTTTGCGAAGTTGCCGCTCTCTCCGGCTCCCGGAGACGAAGAAGCTGCTTCTTCGCGCAAAGACGATTCTGCCGCTCACAGTGCGCTGCGGTGTGCGCCTTCTGCCGAAAGAGCCCCGGGAGCGGTGCTTAGCTCTGAGAAGCACCATACGTGCTTCTTTAGCCTCTCTTCTCGTCTACATCTTAGCAAAAAGCTTTTCCACTCTGTCTGGCAAGGAGAAACTGTGCCAGCACAGAAAACATCTCCCATCGTGTTCTAGAGGCTGCACGGAGGTCTGCCGAGTGTTTTGCAAGAAGAGAAAGAAAGTTGTCCAAAACAGCTTCCAATCGAATGTTCATGTGAATAGAAAAGGCAGGAGAGTGGTCAGGCACTGTTTTCTCTCAGTTGGCAAGCTGCGCACACAATCGCAGTGTTGTACAGCTTGTTTCATCACCTTTGCGAAGTTGCCGCTCTCTCCGGCTCCCGGAGACGAAGAAGCTGCTTCTTCGCGCAAAGACGATTCTGCCGCTCACAGTGCTCTGCGGTGTGCGCCTTCTGCCGAAAGAGCCCTGGGAGCGGTGCTTAGCTCTGCAGAGCACCGTACCTTCGTCTTTAGCCTCTCTTCTCGTCTACATCTTAGCAAAAAGCTTTTCCACTCTGTCTGGCAAGGAGAAACTGTGCCAGCACAGAAAACATCTCCCATCGTGTTCTAGAGGCTGCACGGAGGTCTGCCGAGTGTTTTGCAAGAAGAGAAAGAAAGTTCTCCAAAACAGCTTGCAATCGAATGTTCATGTGAATAGAAAAGGCAGGAGAGTGGTCAGGTACTGTTTTCTCTCAGTTGGCAAGCTGCGCACACAATCGCAGGGTTGTACAGCTTGTTTCATCACCTTTGCGAAGTTGCCGCTCTCTCCGGCTCCCGGAGACGAAGAAGCTGCTTCTTCGCGCAAAGACGATTCTGCCGCTCACAGTGCTCTGCGGTGTGCGCCTTCTGCCGAAAGACGCCCGGGAGCGGTGCTTAGCTCTGCAGAGCACCGTACCTTCGTCTTTAGCCTCTCTTCTCGTCTACATCTTAGCAAAAAGCTTTTCCACTCTGTCTGGCAAGGAGAAACTGTGCCAGCACAGAAAACATCTCCCATCGTGTTCTAGAGGCTGCACGGAGGTCTGCCGAGTGTTTTGCAGGAAGAGAAAGAAAGTTGTCCAAAACAGCTTGCAATCGAATGTTCATGTGAATAGAAAAGGCAGGAGAGTGGTCAGGTACTGTTTTCTCTCAGTTGGCAAGCTGGGCACACAATCGCAGGGTTGTACAGCTTGTTTCATCACCTTTGCGAAGTTGCCGCTCTCTCCGGCTCCCGGAGACGAAGAAGCTGCTTCTTCGCGCAAAGACGATTCTGCCGCTCACAGTGCTCTGCGGTGTGCGCCTTCTGCCGAAAGAGCCCCGGGAGCTGTGCTTAGCTCTGAGAAGCACCATACGTGCTTCTTTAGCCTCTCTTCTCGTCTACATCTTAGCAAAAAGCTTTTCCACTCTGTCTGGCAAGGAGAAACTGTGCCGGCACAAAAAACATCTCCCATCGTGTTCTAGAGGCTGCACGGAGGTCTGCCGAGTGTTTTGCAAGAAGAGAAAGAAAGTTCTCCAAAACAGCTTGCAATCGAATGTTCATGTGAATAGAAAAGACAGGAGAGTGGTCAGGTACTGTTTTCTCTCAGTTGGCAAGCTGCGCACACAATCGCAGTGTTGTACAGCTTGTTTCATCACCTTTGCGAAGTTGCCGCTCTCTCCAGCTCCCGGAGACGAAGAAGCTGCTTCTTCGCGCAAAGACGATTCTGCCGCTCACAGTGCTCTGCGGTGTGCGCCTTCTGCCGAAAGAGCCCCGGGAGCTGTGCTTAGCTCTGAGAAGCACCATACGTGCTTCTTTAGCCTCTCTTCTCGTCTACATCTTAGCAAAAAGCTTTTCCACTCTGTCTGGCAAGGAGAAACTGTGCCAGCACAGAAAACATCTCCCATCGTCTTCTAGAGGCTGCACGGAGGTCTGCCGAGTGTTTTGCAAGAAGAGAAAGAAAGTTGTCCAAAACAGCTTCCAATCGAATGTTCATGTGAATAGAAAAGGCAGGAGAGTGGTCAGGCACTGTTTTCTCTCAGTTGGCAAGCTGCGCACACAATCGCAGTGTTGTACAGCTTGTTTCATCACCTTTGCGAAGTTGCCGCTCTCTCCGGCTCCCGGAGACGAAGAAGCTGCTTCTTCGCGCAAAGACGATTCTGCCGCTCACAGTGCTCTGCGGTGTGCGCCTTCTGCCGAAACACGCCCGGGAGCGGTGCTTAGCTCTGCAGAGCACCGTACCTTCGTCTTTAGCCTCTCTTCTCGTCTACATCTTAGCAAAAAGCTTTTCCACTCTGTCTGGCAAGGAGAAACTGTGCCAGCACAGAAAACATCTCCCATCGTGTTCTAGAGGCTGCACGGAGGTCTGCCGAGTGTTTTGCAAGAAGAGAAAGAAAGTTGTCCAAAACAGCTTGCAATCGAATGTTCATGTGAATAGAAAAGGCAGGAGAGTGGTCAGGTACTGTTTTCTCTCAGTTGGCAAGCTGCGCACACAATCGCAGTGTTGTACAGCTTGTTTCATCACCTTTGCCAAGTTGCCGCTCTCTCCGGCTCCCGGAGACGAAGAAGCTGCTTCTTCGCGCAAAGACGATTCTGCCGCTCACAGTGCTCTGCGGTGTGCGCCTTCTGCCGAAAGAGCCCCGGGAGCTGTGCTTAGCTCTGAGAAGCACCATACGTGCTTCTTTAGCCTCTCTTCTCGTCTACATCTTAGCAAAAAGCTTTTCCACTCTGTCTGGCAAGGAGAAACTGTGCCAGCACAGAAAACATCTCCCATCGTGTTCTAGAGGCTGCACGGAGGTCTGCCGAGTGTTTTGCAAGAAGAGAAAGAAAGTTGTCCAAAACAGCTTGCAATCGAATGTTCATGTGATTACATAAGGCAGGAGAGTGGTCAGGTACTGTTTTCTCTCAGTTGGCAAGCTGCGCACACAATCGCAGTGTTGTACAGCTTGTTTCATCACCTTTGCGAAGTTGCCGCTCTCTCCGGCTCCCGGAGACGAAGAAGCTGCTTCTTCGCGCAAAGACGATTCTGCCGCTCACAGTGCTCTGCGGTGTGCGCCTTCTGCCGAAACAGCCCCGGGAGCGGTGCTTAGCTCTGAGAAGCACCGTACCTGCTTCTTTAGCCTCTCTTCTCGTCTACATCTTAGCAAAAAGCTTTTCCACTCTGTCTGGCAAGGAGAAACTGTGCCAGCACAGAAAACATCTCCCATCGTGTTCTAGAGGCTGCACGGAGGTCTGTCGAGTGTTTTGCAAGAAGAGAAAGAAAGTTGTCCAAAACAGCTTGCAATCGAATGTTCATGTGAATAGAAAAGGCAGGAGAGTGGTCAGGTACTGTTTTCTCTCACTTGGCAAGCTGCGCACACAATCGCAGTGTTGTACAGCTTGTTTCATCACCTTTGCGAAGTTGCCGCTCTCTCCGGCTCCCGGAGACGAAGAAGCTGCTTCTTCGCGCAAAGACGATTCTGCCGCTCACAGTGCTCTGCGGTGTGCGCCTTCTGCCGAAAGACGCCCGGGAGCGGTGCTTAGCTCTGCAGAGCACCGTACCTTCGTCTTTAGCCTCTCTTCTCGTCTACATCTTAGCAAAAAGCTTTTCCACTCTGTCTGGCAAGGAGAAACTGTGCCAGCACAGAAAACATCTCCCATCGTGTTCTAGAGGCTGCACGGAGGTCTGCCGAGTGTTTTGCAAGAAGAGAAAGAAAGTTGTCCAAAACAGCTTGCAATCGAATGTTCATCTGAATAGAAAAGCCAGGAGAGTGGTCAGGTACTGTTTTCTCTCAGTTGGCAAGCTGGGCACACAATCGCAGGGTTGTACAGCTTGTTTCATCACCTTTGCGAAGTTGCCGCTCTCTCCGGCTCCCGGAGACGAAGAAGCTGCTTCTTCGCGCAAAGACGATTCTGCCGCTCACAGTGCTCTGCGGTGTGCGCCTTCTGCCGAAAGAGGTCCGGGAGCGGTGCTTAGCTCTGCAGAGCACCGTACCTTCGTCTTTAGCCTCTCTTCTCGTCTACATCTTAGCAAAAAGCTTTTCCACTCTGTCTGGCAAGGAGAAACTGTGCCAGCACAGAAAACATCTCCCATCGTGTTCTAGAGGCTGCACGGAGGTCTGCCGAGTGTTTTGCAAGAAGAGAAAGAAAGTTGTCCAAAACAGCTTGCAATCGAATGTTCATGTGAATAGAAAAGGCAGGAGAGTGGTCAGGTACTGTTTTCTCTCAGTTGGCAAGCTGCGCACACAATCGCAGGGTTGTACAGCTTGTTTCATCACCTTTGCGAAGTTGCCGCTCTCTCCGGCTCCCGGAGACGAAGAAGCTGCTTCTTCGCGCAAAGACGATTCTGCCGCTCACAGTGCTCTGCGGTGTGCGCCTTCTGCCGAAAGACGCCCGGGAGCGGTGCTTAGCTCTGCAGAGCACCGTACCTTCGTCTTTAGCCTCTCTTCTCGTCTACATCTTAGCAAAAAGCTTTTCCACTCTGTCTGGCAAGGAGAAACTGTGCCAGCACAGAAAACATCTCCCATCGTCTTCTAGAGGCTGCACGGAGGTCTGCCGAGTGTTTTGCAGGAAGAGAAAGAAAGTTGTCCAAAACAGCTTGCAATCGAATGTTCATGTGAATAGAAAAGGCAGGAGAGTGGTCAGGTACTGTTTTCTCTCAGTTGGCAAGCTGGGCACACAATCGCAGGGTTGTACAGCTTGTTTCATCACCTTTGCGAAGTTGCCGCTCTCTCCGGCTCCCGGAGACGAAGAAGCTGCTTCTTCGCGCAAAGACGATTCTGCCGCTCACAGTGCTCTGCGGTGTGCGCCTTCTGCCGAAAGAGCCCCGGGAGCTGTGCTTAGCTCTGAGAAGCACCATACGTGCTTCTTTAGCCTCTCTTCTCGTCTACATCTTAGCAAAAAGCTTTTCCACTCTGTCTGGCAAGGAGAAACTGTGCCGGCACAAAAAACATCTCCCATCGTGTTCTAGAGGCTGCACGGAGGTCTGCCGAGTGTTTTGCAAGAAGAGAAAGAAAGTTCTCCAAAACAGCTTGCAATCGAATGTTCATCTGAATAGAAAAGCCAGGAGAGTGGTCAGGTACTGTTTTCTCTCAGTTGGCAAGCTGCGCACACAATCGCAGTGTTGTACAGCTTGTTTCATCACCTTTGCGAAGTTGCCGCTCTCTCCAGCTCCCGGAGACGAAGAAGCTGCTTCTTCGCGCAAAGACGATTCTGCCGCTCACAGTGCTCTGCGGTGTGCGCCTTCTGCCGAAAGAGGCCCGGGAGAGGTGCTTAGCTCTGCAGAGCACCGTACCTTCGTCTTTAGCCTCTCTTCTCGTCTACATCTTAGCAAAAAGCTTTTCCACTCTGTCTGGCAAGGAGAAACTGTGCCAGCACAAAAAACATCTCCCATCGTGTTCTAGAGGCTGCACGGAGGTCTGCCGAGTGTTTTGCAAGAAGAGAAAGAAAGTTGTCCAAAACAGCTTGCAATCGAATGTTCATGTGAATAGAAAAGGCAGGAGAGTGGTCAGGTACTGTTTTCTCTCAGTTGGCACGCTGCGCACACAATCGCAGTGTTGTACAGCTTGTTTCATCACCTTTGCGAAGTTGCCGCTCTCTCCGGCTCCCGGAGACGAAGAAGCTGCTTCTTCGCGCAAAGACGATTCTGCCGCTCACAGTGCTCTGCGGTGTGCGCCTTCTGCCGAAAGACGCCCGGGAGCCGTGCTTAGCTCTGCAGAGCACCGTACCTTCGTCTTTAGCCTCTCTTCTCGTCTACATCTTAGCAAAAAGCTTTTCCACTCTGTCTGGCAAGGAGAAACTGTGCCAGCACAGAAAACATCTCCCATCGTGTTCTAGAGGCTGCACGGAGGTCTGCCGAGTGTTTTGCAAGAAGAGAAAGAAAGTTGTCCAAAACAGCTTGCAATCGAATGTTCATGTGAATAGAAAAGACAGGAGAGTGGTCAGGTACTGTTTTCTCTCACTTGGCAAGCTGCGCACACAATCGCAGTGTTGTACAGCTTGTTTCATCACCTTTGCGAAGTTGCCGCTCTCTCCGGCTCCCGGAGACGAAGAAGCTGCTTCTTCGCGCAAAGACGATTCTGCCGCTCACAGTGCGCTGCGGTGTGCGCCTTCTGCCGAAAGAGCCCCGGGAGCGGTGCTTAGCTCTGAGAAGCACCATACGTGCTTCTTTAGCCTCTCTTCTCGTCTACATCTTAGCAAAAAGCTTTTCCACTCTGTCTGGCAAGGAGAAACTGTGCCAGCACAGAAAACATCTCCCATCGTGTTCTAGAGGCTGCACGGAGGTCTGCCGAGTGTTTTGCAAGAAGAGAAAGAAAGTTGTCCAAAACAGCTTCCAATCGAATGTTCATGTGAATAGAAAAGGCAGGAGAGTGGTCAGGCACTGTTTTCTCTCAGTTGGCAAGCTGCGCACACAATCGCAGTGTTGTACAGCTTGTTTCATCACCTTTGCGAAGTTGCCGCTCTCTCCGGCTCCCGGAGACGAAGAAGCTGCTTCTTCGCGCAAAGACGATTCTGCCGCTCACAGTGCTCTGCGGTGTGCGCCTTCTGCCGAAAGACGCCCGGGAGCGGTGCTTAGCTCTGCAGAGCACCGTACCTTCGTCTTTAGCCTCTCTTCTCGTCTACATCTTCACAAAAAGCTTTTCAACTCTGTCTGGCAAGGAGAAACTGTGCCAGCACAAAAAACATCTCCCATCGTGTTCTAGAGGCTGCACGGAGGTCTGCGGAGTGTTTTGCAGGAAGAGAAAGAAAGTTGTCCAAAACAGCTTGCAATCGAATGTTCATGTGAATAGAAAAGGCAGGAGAGTGGTCAGGTACTGTTTTCTCTCACTTGGCACGCTGCGCACACAATCGCAGTGTTGTACAGCTTGTTTCATCACCTTTGCGAAGTTGCCGCTCTCTACGGCTCCCGGAGACGAAGAAGCTGCTTCTTCGCGCAAAGACGATTCTGCCGCTCACAGTGCTCTGCGGTGTGCGCCTTCTGCCGAAAGAGGTCCGGGAGCGGTGCTTAGCTCTGCAGAGCACCGTACCTTCGTCTTTAGCCTCTCTTCTCGTCTACATCTTAGCAAAAAGCTTTTCCACTCTGTCTGGCAAGGAGAAACTGTGCCAGCACAGAAAACATCTCCCATCGTGTTCTAGAGGCTGCACGGAGGTCTGCCGAGTGTTTTGCAAGAAGAGAAAGAAAGTTGTCCAAAACAGCTTGCAATCGAATGTTCATGTGAATAGAAAAGGCAGGAGAGTGGTCAGGTACTGTTTTCTCTCAGTTGGCAAGCTGCGCACACAATCGCAGTGTTGTACAGCTTGTTTCATCACCTTTGCCAAGTTGCCGCTCTCTCCGGCTCCCGGAGACGAAGAAGCTGCTTCTTCGCGCAAAGACGATTCTGCCGCTCACAGTGCTCTGCGGTGTGCGCCTTCTGCCGAAAGAGCCCCGGGAGCTGTGCTTAGCTCTGAGAAGCACCATACGTGCTTCTTTAGCCTCTCTTCTCGTCTACATCTTAGCAAAAAGCTTTTCCACTCTGTCTGGCAAGGAGAAACTGTGCCAGCACAGAAAACATCTCCCATCGTGTTCTAGAGGCTGCACGGAGGTCTGCCGAGTGTTTTGCAAGAAGAGAAAGAAAGTTGTCCAAAACAGCTTGCAATCGAATGTTCATGTGATTACATAAGGCAGGAGAGTGGTCAGGTACTGTTTTCTCTCAGTTGGCAAGCTGCGCACACAATCGCAGTGTTGTACAGCTTGTTTCATCACCTTTGCGAAGTTGCCGCTCTCTCCGGCTCCCGGAGACGAAGAAGCTGCTTCTTCGCGCAAAGACGATTCTGCCGCTCACAGTGCTCTGCGGTGTGCGCCTTCTGCCGAAACAGCCCCGGGAGCGGTGCTTAGCTCTGAGAAGCACCGTACCTGCTTCTTTAGCCTCTCTTCTCGTCTACATCTTAGCAAAAAGCTTTTCCACTCTGTCTGGCAAGGAGAAACTGTGCCAGCACAGAAAACATCTCCCATCGTGTTCTAGAGGCTGCACGGAGGTCTGTCGAGTGTTTTGCAAGAAGAGAAAGAAAGTTGTCCAAAACAGCTTGCAATCGAATGTTCATGTGAATAGAAAAGGCAGGAGAGTGGTCAGGTACTGTTTTCTCTCACTTGGCAAGCTGCGCACACAATCGCAGTGTTGTACAGCTTGTTTCATCACCTTTGCGAAGTTGCCGCTCTCTCCGGCTCCCGGAGACGAAGAAGCTGCTTCTTCGCGCAAAGACGATTCTGCCGCTCACAGTGCTCTGCGGTGTGCGCCTTCTGCCGAAAGACGCCCGGGAGCGGTGCTTAGCTCTGCAGAGCACCGTACCTTCGTCTTTAGCCTCTCTTCTCGTCTACATCTTAGCAAAAAGCTTTTCCACTCTGTCTGGCAAGGAGAAACTGTGCCAGCACAGAAAACATCTCCCATCGTGTTCTAGAGGCTGCACGGAGGTCTGCCGAGTGTTTTGCAAGAAGAGAAAGAAAGTTGTCCAAAACAGCTTGCAATCGAATGTTCATCTGAATAGAAAAGCCAGGAGAGTGGTCAGGTACTGTTTTCTCTCAGTTGGCAAGCTGGGCACACAATCGCAGGGTTGTACAGCTTGTTTCATCACCTTTGCGAAGTTGCCGCTCTCTCCGGCTCCCGGAGACGAAGAAGCTGCTTCTTCGCGCAAAGACGATTCTGCCGCTCACAGTGCTCTGCGGTGTGCGCCTTCTGCCGAAAGAGGTCCGGGAGCGGTGCTTAGCTCTGCAGAGCACCGTACCTTCGTCTTTAGCCTCTCTTCTCGTCTACATCTTAGCAAAAAGCTTTTCCACTCTGTCTGGCAAGGAGAAACTGTGCCAGCACAGAAAACATCTCCCATCGTGTTCTAGAGGCTGCACGGAGGTCTGCCGAGTGTTTTGCAAGAAGAGAAAGAAAGTTGTCCAAAACAGCTTGCAATCGAATGTTCATGTGAATAGAAAAGGCAGGAGAGTGGTCAGGTACTGTTTTCTCTCAGTTGGCAAGCTGCGCACACAATCGCAGGGTTGTACAGCTTGTTTCATCACCTTTGCGAAGTTGCCGCTCTCTCCGGCTCCCGGAGACGAAGAAGCTGCTTCTTCGCGCAAAGACGATTCTGCCGCTCACAGTGCTCTGCGGTGTGCGCCTTCTGCCGAAAGACGCCCGGGAGCGGTGCTTAGCTCTGCAGAGCACCGTACCTTCGTCTTTAGCCTCTCTTCTCGTCTACATCTTAGCAAAAAGCTTTTCCACTCTGTCTGGCAAGGAGAAACTGTGCCAGCACAGAAAACATCTCCCATCGTCTTCTAGAGGCTGCACGGAGGTCTGCCGAGTGTTTTGCAGGAAGAGAAAGAAAGTTGTCCAAAACAGCTTGCAATCGAATGTTCATGTGAATAGAAAAGGCAGGAGAGTGGTCAGGTACTGTTTTCTCTCAGTTGGCAAGCTGGGCACACAATCGCAGGGTTGTACAGCTTGTTTCATGACCTTTGCGAAGTTGCCGCTCTCTCCGGCTCCCGGAGACGAAGAAGCTGCTTCTTCGCGCAAAGACGATTCTGCCGCTCACAGTGCTCTGCGGTGTGCGCCTTCTGCCGAAAGAGCCCCGGGAGCTGTGCTTAGCTCTGAGAAGCACCATACGTGCTTCTTTAGCCTCTCTTCTCGTCTACATCTTAGCAAAAAGCTTTTCCACTCTGTCTGGCAAGGAGAAACTGTGCCGGCACAAAAAACATCTCCCATCGTGTTCTAGAGGCTGCACGGAGGTCTGCCGAGTGTTTTGCAAGAAGAGAAAGAAAGTTCTCCAAAACAGCTTGCAATCGAATGTTCATCTGAATAGAAAAGCCAGGAGAGTGGTCAGGTACTGTTTTCTCTCAGTTGGCAAGCTGCGCACACAATCGCAGTGTTGTACAGCTTGTTTCATCACCTTTGCGAAGTTGCCGCTCTCTCCAGCTCCCGGAGACGAAGAAGCTGCTTCTTCGCGCAAAGACGATTCTGCCGCTCACAGTGCTCTGCGGTGTGCGCCTTCTGCCGAAAGAGGCCCGGGAGAGGTGCTTAGCTCTGCAGAGCACCGTACCTTCGTCTTTAGCCTCTCTTCTCGTCTACATCTTAGCAAAAAGCTTTTCCACTCTGTCTGGCAAGGAGAAACTGTGCCAGCACAAAAAACATCTCCCATCGTGTTCTAGAGGCTGCACGGAGGTCTGCCGAGTGTTTTGCAAGAAGAGAAAGAAAGTTGTCCAAAACAGCTTGCAATCGAATGTTCATGTGAATAGAAAAGGCAGGAGAGTGGTCAGGTACTGTTTTCTCTCAGTTGGCACGCTGCGCACACAATCGCAGTGTTGTACAGCTTGTTTCATCACCTTTGCGAAGTTGCCGCTCTCTCCGGCTCCCGGAGACGAAGAAGCTGCTTCTTCGCGCAAAGACGATTCTGCCGCTCACAGTGCTCTGCGGTGTGCGCCTTCTGCCGAAAGACGCCCGGGAGCCGTGCTTAGCTCTGCAGAGCACCGTACCTTCGTCTTTAGCCTCTCTTCTCGTCTACATCTTAGCAAAAAGCTTTTCCACTCTGTCTGGCAAGGAGAAACTGTGCCAGCACAGAAAACATCTCCCATCGTGTTCTAGAGGCTGCACGGAGGTCTGCCGAGTGTTTTGCAAGAAGAGAAAGAAAGTTGTCCAAAACAGCTTGCAATCGAATGTTCATGTGAATAGAAAAGACAGGAGAGTGGTCAGGTACTGTTTTCTCTCACTTGGCAAGCTGCGCACACAATCGCAGTGTTGTACAGCTTGTTTCATCACCTTTGCGAAGTTGCCGCTCTCTCCGGCTCCCGGAGACGAAGAAGCTGCTTCTTCGCGCAAAGACGATTCTGCCGCTCACAGTGCGCTGCGGTGTGCGCCTTCTGCCGAAAGAGCCCCGGGAGCGGTGCTTAGCTCTGAGAAGCACCATACGTGCTTCTTTAGCCTCTCTTCTCGTCTACATCTTAGCAAAAAGCTTTTCCACTCTGTCTGGCAAGGAGAAACTGTGCCAGCACAGAAAACATCTCCCATCGTGTTCTAGAGGCTGCACGGAGGTCTGCCGAGTGTTTTGCAAGAAGAGAAAGAAAGTTGTCCAAAACAGCTTCCAATCGAATGTTCATGTGAATAGAAAAGGCAGGAGAGTGGTCAGGCACTGTTTTCTCTCAGTTGGCAAGCTGCGCACACAATCGCAGTGTTGTACAGCTTGTTTCATCACCTTTGCGAAGTTGCCGCTCTCTCCGGCTCCCGGAGACGAAGAAGCTGCTTCTTCGCGCAAAGACGATTCTGCCGCTCACAGTGCTCTGCGGTGTGCGCCTTCTGCCGAAAGACGCCCGGGAGCGGTGCTTAGCTCTGCAGAGCACCGTACCTTCGTCTTTAGCCTCTCTTCTCGTCTACATCTTCACAAAAAGCTTTTCAACTCTGTCTGGCAAGGAGAAACTGTGCCAGCACAAAAAACATCTCCCATCGTGTTCTAGAGGCTGCACGGAGGTCTGCGGAGTGTTTTGCAGGAAGAGAAAGAAAGTTGTCCAAAACAGCTTGCAATCGAATGTTCATGTGAATAGAAAAGGCAGGAGAGTGGTCAGGTACTGTTTTCTCTCACTTGGCACGCTGCGCACACAATCGCAGTGTTGTACAGCTTGTTTCATCACCTTTGCGAAGTTGCCGCTCTCTACGGCTCCCGGAGACGAAGAAGCTGCTTCTTCGCGCAAAGACGATTCTGCCGCTCACAGTGCTCTGCGGTGTGCGCCTTCTGCCGAAAGAGGTCCGGGAGCGGTGCTTAGCTCTGCAGAGCACCGTACCTTCGTCTTTAGCCTCTCTTCTCGTCTACATCTTAGCAAAAAGCTTTTCCACTCTGTCTGGCAAGGAGAAACTGTGCCAGCACAGAAAACATCTCCCATCGTGTTCTAGAGGCTGCACGGAGGTCTGCCGAGTGTTTTGCAAGAAGAGAAAGAAAGTTGTCCAAAACAGCTTGCAATCGAATGTTCATGTGAATAGAAAAGGCAGGAGAGTGGTCAGGTACTGTTTTCTCTCACTTGGCAAGCTGCGCACACAATCGCAGTGTTGTACAGCTTGTTTCATCACCTTTGCGAAGTTGCCGCTCTCTCCGGCTCCCGGAGACGAAGAAGCTGCTTCTTCGCGCAAAGACGATTCTGCCGCTCACAGTGCTCTGCGGTGTGCGCCTTCTGCCGAAAGAGGTCCGGGAGCGGTGCTTAGCTCTGCAGAGCACCGTACCTTCGTCTTTAGCCTCTCTTCTCGTCTACATCTTAGCAAAAAGCTTTTCCACTCTGTCTGGCAAGGAGAAACTGTGCCAGCACAGAAAACATCTCCCATCGTGTTCTAGAGGCTGCACGGAGGTCTGCCGAGTGTTTTGCAGGAAGAGAAAGAAAGTTGTCCAAAACAGCTTGCAATCGAATGTTCATGTGAATAGAAAAGGCAGGAGAGTGGTCAGGTACTGTTTTCTCTCAGTTGGCAAGCTGGGCACACAATCGCAGGGTTGTACAGCTTGTTTCATCACCTTTGCGAAGTTGCCGCTCTCTCCGGCTCCCGGAGACGAAGAAGCTGCTTCTTCGCGCAAAGACGATTCTGCCGCTCACAGTGCTCTGCGGTGTGCGCCTTCTGCCGAAAGAGCCCCGGGAGCTGTGCTTAGCTCTGAGAAGCACCATACGTGCTTCTTTAGCCTCTCTTCTCGTCTACATCTTAGCAAAAAGCTTTTCCACTCTGTCTGGCAAGGAGAAACTGTGCCGGCACAAAAAACATCTCCCATCGTGTTCTAGAGGCTGCACGGAGGTCTGCCGAGTGTTTTGCAAGAAGAGAAAGAAAGTTCTCCAAAACAGCTTGCAATCGAATGTTCATGTGAATAGAAAAGGCAGGAGAGGGGTCAGGTACTGTTTTCTCTCAGTTGGCAAGCTGCGCACACAATCGCAGTGTTGTACAGCTTGTTTCATCACCTTTGCGAAGTTGCCGCTCTCTCCAGCTCCCGGAGACGAAGAAGCTGCTTCTTCGCGCAAAGACGATTCTGCCGCTCACAGTGCTCTGCGGTGTGCGCCTTCTGCCGAAAGAGGCACGGGAGCTGTGCTTAGCTCTGCAGAGCACCGTACCTTCGTCTTTAGCCTCTCTTCTCGTCTACATCTTAGCAAAAAGCTTTTCCACTCTGTCTGGCAAGGAGAAACTGTGCCAGCACAGAAAACATCTCCCATCGTGTTCTAGAGGCTGCACGGAGGTCTGCCGAGTGTTTTGCAAGAAGAGAAAGAAAGTTGTCCAAAACAGCTTGCAATCGAATGTTCATGTGAATAGAAAAGGCAGGAGAGTGGTCAGGTACTGTTTTCTCTCAGTTGGCACGCTGCGCACACAATCGCAGTGTTGTACAGCTTGTTTCATCACCTTTGCGAAGTTGCCGCTCTCTCCGGCTCCCGGAGACGAAGAAGCTGCTTCTTCGCGCAAAGACGATTCTGCCGCTCACAGTGCTCTGCGGTGTGCGCCTTCTGCCGAAACACGCCCGGGAGCGGTGCTTAGCTCTGCAGAGCACCGTACCTTCGTCTTTAGCCTCTCTTCTCGTCTACATCTTAGCAAAAAGCTTTTCCACTCTGTCTGGCAAGGAGAAACTGTGCCAGCACAGAAAACATCTCCCATCGTGTTCTAGAGGCTGCACGGAGGTCTGCCGAGTGTTTTGCAAGAAGAGAAAGAAAGTTGTCCAAAACAGCTTGCAATCGAATGTTCATGTGAATAGAAAAGGCAGGAGAGTGGTCAGGTACTGTTTTCTCTCAGTTGGCAAGCTGCGCACACAATCGCAGTGTTGTACAGCTTGTTTCATCACCTTTGCGAAGTTGCCGCTCTCTCCGGCTCCCGGAGACGAAGAAGCTGCTTCTTCGCGCAAAGACGATTCTGCCGCTCACAGTGCGCTGCGGTGTGCGCCTTCTGCCGAAAGAGCCCCGGGAGCGGTGCTTAGCTCTGAGAAGCACCATACGTGCTTCTTTAGCCTCTCTTCTCGTCTACATCTTAGCAAAAAGCTTTTCCACTCTGTCTGGCAAGGAGAAACTGTGCCAGCACAGAAAACATCTCCCATCGTGTTCTAGAGGCTGCACGGAGGTCTGCCGAGTGTTTTGCAAGAAGAGAAAGAAAGTTGTCCAAAACAGCTTGCAATCGAATGTTCATGTGAATAGAAAAGGCAGGAGAGTGGTCAGGCACTGTTTTCTCTCAGTTGGCAAGCTGCGCACACAATCGCAGTGTTGTACAGCTTGTTTCATCACCTTTGCGAAGTTGCCGCTCTCTCCGGCTCCCGGAGACGAAGAAGCTGCTTCTTCGCGCAAAGACGATTCTGCCGCTCACAGTGCTCTGCGGTGTGCGCCTTCTGCCGAAAGACGCCCGGGAGCGGTGCTTAGCTCTGCAGAGCACCGTACCTTCGTCTTTAGCCTCTCTTCTCGTCTACATCTTCACAAAAAGCTTTTCCACTCTGTCTGGCAAGGAGAAACTGTGCCAGCACAAAAAACATCTCCCATCGTGTTCTAGAGGCTGCACGGAGGACTGCCGAGTGTTTTGCAGGAAGAGAAAGAAAGTTGTCCAAAACAGCTTGCAATCGAATGTTCATCTGAATAGAAAAGCCAGGAGAGTGGTCAGGTACTGTTTTCTCTCAGTTGGCAAGCTGGGCACACAATCGCAGTGTTGTACAGCTTGTTTCATCACCTTTGCGAAGTTGCCGCTCTCTCCGGCTCCCGGAGACGAAGAAGCTGCTTCTTCGCGCAAAGACGATTCTGCCGCTCACAGTGCTCTGCGGTGTGCGCCTTCTGCCGAAAGAGGTCCGGGAGCGGTGCTTAGCTCTGCAGAGCACCGTACCTTCGTCTTTAGCCTCTCTTCTCGTCTACATCTTAGCAAAAAGCTTTTCCACTCTGTCTGGCAAGGAGAAACTGTGCCAGCACAGAAAACATCTCCCATCGTCTTCTAGAGGCTGCACGGAGGTCTGCCGAGTGTTTTGCAAGAAGAGAAAGAAAGTTGTCCAAAACAGCTTGCAATCGAATGTTCATGTGAATAGAAAAGGCAGGAGAGTGGTCAGGTACTGTTTTCTCTCAGTTGGCAAGCTGCGCACACAATCGCAGGGTTGTACAGCTTGTTTCATCACCTTTGCGAAGTTGCCGCTCTCTCCGGCTCCCGGAGACGAAGAAGCTGCTTCTTCGCGCAAAGACGATTCTGCCGCTCACAGTGCTCTGCGGTGTGCGCCTTCTGCCGAAAGAGGTCCGGGAGCGGTGCTTAGCTCTGCAGAGCACCGTACCTTCGTCTTTAGCCTCTCTTCTCGTCTAGATCTTAGCAAAAAGCTTTTCCACTCGGTCTGGCAAGGAGAAACTGTGCCAGCACAGAAAACATCTCCCATCGTCTTCTAGAGGCTGCACGGAGGTCTGCCGAGTGTTTTGCAGGAAGAGAAAGAAAGTTGTCCAAAACAGCTTGCAATCGAATGTTCATGTGAATAGAAAAGGCAGGAGAGTGGTCAGGTACTGTTTTCTCTCAGTTGGCAAGCTGGGCACACAATCGCAGGGTTGTACAGCTTGTTTCATCACCTTTGCGAAGTTGCCGCTCTCTCCGGCTCCCGGAGACGAAGAAGCTGCTTCTTCGCGCAAAGACGATTCTGCCGCTCACAGTGCTCTGCGGTGTGCGCCTTCTGCCGAAAGAGCCCCGGGAGCTGTGCTTAGCTCTGAGAAGCACCATACGTGCTTCTTTAGCCTCTCTTCTCGTCTACATCTTAGCAAAAAGCTTTTCCACTCTGTCTGGCAAGGAGAAACTGTGCCGGCACAAAAAACATCTCCCATCGTGTTCTAGAGGCTGCACGGAGGTCTGCCGAGTGTTTTGCAAGAAGAGAAAGAAAGTTGTCCAAAACAGCTTGCAATCGAATGTTCATGTGAATAGAAAAGGCAGGAGAGTGGTCAGGTACTGTTTTCTCTCAGTTGGCACGCTGCGCACACAATCGCAGTGTTGTACAGCTTGTTTCATCACCTTTGCGAAGTTGCCGCTCTCTCCGGCTCCCGGAGACGAAGAAGCTGCTTCTTCGCGCAAAGACGATTCTGCCGCTCACAGTGCTCTGCGGTGTGCGCCTTCTGCCGAAAGAGGCCCGGGAGCGGTGCTTAGCTCTGCAGAGCACCGTACCTTCGTCTTTAGCCTCTCTTCTCGTCTACATCTTAGCAAAAAGCTTTTCCACTCTGTCTGGCAAGGAGAAACTGTGCCAGCACAGAAAACATCTCCCATCGTGTTCTAGAGGCTGCACGGAGGTCTGCCGAGTGTTTTGCAAGAAGAGAAAGAAAGTTGTCCAAAACAGCTTGCAATCGAATGTTCATGTGAATAGAAAAGACAGGAGAGTGGTCAGGTACTGTTTTCTCTCAGTTGGCAAGCTGCGCACACAATCGCAGTGTTGTACAGCTTGTTTCATCACCTTTGCGAAGTTGCCGCTCTCTCCGGCTCCCGGAGACGAAGAAGCTGCTTCTTCGCGCAAAGACGATTCTGCCGCTCACAGTGCGCTGCGGTGTGCGCCTTCTGCCGAAAGAGCCCCGGGAGCGGTGCTTAGCTCTGAGAAGCACCATACGTGCTTCTTTAGCCTCTCTTCTCGTCTACATCTTAGCAAAAAGCTTTTCCACTCTGTCTGGCAAGGAGAAACTGTGCCAGCACAGAAAACATCTCCCATCGTGTTCTAGAGGCTGCACGGAGGTCTGCCGAGTGTTTTGCAAGAAGAGAAAGAAAGTTGTCCAAAACAGCTTCCAATCGAATGTTCATGTGAATAGAAAAGGCAGGAGAGTGGTCAGGCACTGTTTTCTCTCAGTTGGCAAGCTGCGCACACAATCGCAGTGTTGTACAGCTTGTTTCATCACCTTTGCGAAGTTGCCGCTCTCTCCGGCTCCCGGAGACGAAGAAGCTGCTTCTTCGCGCAAAGACGATTCTGCCGCTCACAGTGCTCTGCGGTGTGCGCCTTCTGCCGAAAGACGCCCGGGAGCGGTGCTTAGCTCTGCAGAGCACCGTACCTTCGTCTTTAGCCTCTCTTCTCGTCTACATCTTCACAAAAAGCTTTTCCACTCTGTCTGGCAAGGAGAAACTGTGCCAGCACAAAAAACATCTCCCATCGTGTTCTAGAGGCTGCACGGAGGTCTGCCGAGTGTTTTGCAAGAAGAGAAAGAAAGTTGTCCAAAACAGCTTGCAATCGAATGTTCATGTGAATAGAAAAGGCAGGAGAGTGGTCAGGTACTGTTTTCTCTCACTTGGCACGCTGCGCACACAATCGCAGTGTTGTACAGCTTGTTTCATCACCTTTGCGAAGTTGCCGCTCACTACGGCTCCCGGAGACGAAGAAGCTGCTTCTTCGCGCAAAGACGATTCTGCCGCTCACAGTGCTCTGCGGTGTGCGCCTTCTGCCGAAAGAGGCCCGGGAGCGGTGCTTAGCTCTGCAGAGCACCGTACCTTCGTCTTTAGCCTCTCTTCTCGTCTACATCTTAGCAAAAAGCTTTTCCACTCTGTCTGGCAAGGAGAAACTGTGCCAGCACAGAAAACATCTCCCATCGTGTTCTAGAGGCTGCACGGAGGTCTGCCGAGTGTTTTGCAAGAAGAGAAAGAAAGTTGTCCAAAACAGCTTGCAATCGAATGTTCATGTGAATAGAAAAGACAGGAGAGTGGTCAGGTACTGTTTTCTCTCAGTTGGCAAGCTGCGCACACAATCGCAGTGTTGTACAGCTTGTTTCATCACCTTTGCGAAGTTGCCGCTCTCTCCGGCTCCCGGAGACGAAGAAGCTGCTTCTTCGCGCAAAGACGATTCTGCCGCTCACAGTGCTCTGCGGTGTGCGCCTTCTGCCGAAAGAGCCCCGGGAGCGGTGCTTAGCTCTGAGAAGCACCATACGTGCTTCTTTAGCCTCTCTTCTCGTCTACATCTTAGCAAAAAGCTTTTCCACTCTGTCTGGCAAGGAGAAACTGTGCCAGCACAGAAAACATCTCCCATCGTGTTCTAGAGGCTGCACGGAGGTCTGCCGAGTGTTTTGCAGGAAGAGAAAGAAAGTTGTCCAAAACAGCTTCCAATCGAATGTTCATGTGAATAGAAAAGGCAGGAGAGTGGTCAGGTACTGTTTTCTCTCAGTTGGCAAGCTGCGCACACAATCGCAGTGTTGTACAGCTTGTTTCATCACCTTTGCGAAGTTGCCGCTCTCTCCGGCTCCCGGAGACGAAGAAGCTGCTTCTTCGCGCAAAGACGATTCTGCCGCTCACAGTGCTCTGCGGTGTGCGCCTTCTGCCGAAAGAGGTCCGGGAGCGGTGCTTAGCTCTGCAGAGCACCGTACCTTCGTCTTTAGCCTCTCTTCTCGTCTACATCTTAGCAAAAAGCTTTTCCACTCTGTCTGGCAAGGAGAAACTGTGCCAGCACAGAAAACATCTCCCATCGTGTTCTAGAGGCTGCACGGAGGTCTGCCGAGTGTTTTGCAAGAAGAGAAAGAAAGTTGTCCAAAACAGCTTGCAATCGAATGTTCATGTGAATAGAAAAGGCAGGAGAGTGGTCAGGTACTGTTTTCTCTCAGTTGGCAAGCTGCGCACACAATCGCAGTGTTGTACAGCTTGTTTCATCACCTTTGCGAAGTTGCCGCTCTCTCCGGCTCCCGGAGACGAAGAAGCTGCTTCTTCGCGCAAAGACGATTCTGCCGCTCACAGTGCTCTGCGGTGTGCGCCTTCTGCCGAAAGAGGTCCGGGAGCGGTGCTTAGCTCTGCAGAGCACCGTACCTTCGTCTTTAGCCTCTCTTCTCGTCTACATCTTAGCAAAAAGCTTTTCCACTCTGTCTGGCAAGGAGAAACTGTGCCAGCACAGAAAACATCTCCCATCGTGTTCTAGAGGCTGCACGGAGGTCTGCCGAGTGTTTTGCAAGAAGAGAAAGAAAGTTGTCCAAAACAGCTTGCAATCGAATGTTCATGTGAATAGAAAAGGCAGGAGAGTGGTCAGGTACTGTTTTCTCTCAGTTGGCAAGCTGGGCACACAATCGCAGGGTTGTACAGCTTGTTTCATCACCTTTGCGAAGTTGCCGCTCTCTCCGGCTCCCGGAGACGAAGAAGCTGCTTCTTCGCGCAAAGACGATTCTGCCGCTCACAGTGCTCTGCGGTGTGCGCCTTCTGCCGAAAGAGGTCCGGGAGCGGTGCTTAGCTCTGCAGAGCACCGTACCTTCGTCTTTAGCCTCTCTTCTCGTCTACATCTTAGCAAAAAGCTTTTCCACTCTGTCTGGCAAGGAGAAACTGTGCCAGCACAAAAAACATCTCCCATCGTCTTCTAGAGGCTGCACGGAGGTCTGCCGAGTGTTTTGCAGGAAGAGAAAGAAAGTTGTCCAAAACAGCTTGCAATCGAATGTTCATGTGAATAGAAAAGGCAGGAGAGTGGTCAGGTACTGTTTTCTATCAGTTGGCAAGCTGCGCACACAATCGCAGTGTTGTACAGCTTGTTTCATCACCTTTGCGAAGTTGCCGCTCTCTCCGGCTCCCGGAGACGAAGAAGCTGCTTCTTCGCGCAAAGACGATTCTGCCGCTCACAGTGCTCTGCGGTGTGCGCCTTCTGCCGAAAGAGCCCCGGGAGCGGTGCTTAGCTCTGCAGAGCACCGTACCTTCGTCTTTAGCCTCTCTTCTCGTCTACATCTTAGCTAAAAGCTTTTCCACTCTGTCTGGCAAGGAGAAACTGTGCCAGCACAGAAAACATCTCCCATCGTGTTCTAGAGGCTGCACGGAGGTCTGCCGAGTGTTTTGCAAGAAGAGAAAAAAAGTTGTCCAAAGCAGCTTGCAATCGAATGTTCATGTGAATAGAAAAGGCAGGAGAGTGGTCAGGTACTGTTTTCTCTCAGTTGGCAAGTTGGGCACACAATCGCAGGGTTGTACAGCTTGTTTCATCACCTTTGCGAAGTTGCCGCTCTCTCCGGCTCCCGGAGACGAAGAAGCTGCTTCTTCGCGCAAAGACGATTCTGCCGCTCACAGTGCTCTGCGGTGTGCGCCTTCTGCCGAAAGAGCCCCGGGAGCGGTGCTTAGCTCTGAGAAGCACCATACGTGCTTCTTTAGCCTCTCTTCTCGTCTACATCTTAGCAAAAAGCTTTTCCACTCTGTCTGGCAAGGAGAAACTGTGCCAGCACAGAAAACATCTCCCATCGTGTTCTAGAGGCTGCACGGAGGTCTGCCGAGTGTTTTGCAAGAAGAGAAAGAAAGTTGTCCAAAACAGCTTGCAATCGAATGTTCATGTGAATAGAAAAGGCAGGAGAGTGGTCAGGTACTGTTTTCTCTCAGTTGGCAAGCTGCGCACACAATCGCAGGGTTGTACAGCTTGTTTCATCACCTTTGCGAAGTTGCCGCTCTCTCCGGCTCCCGGAGACGAAGAAGCTGCTTCTTCGCGCAAAGACGATTCTGCCGCTCACAGTGCTCTGCGGTGTGCGCCTTCTGCCGAAAGAGGTCCGGGAGCGGTGCTTAGCTCTGCAGAGCACCGTACCTTCGTCTTTAGCCTCTCTTCTCGTCTACATCTTAGCAAAAACTTTTCCACTCTGTCTGGCAAGGAGAAACTGTGCCAGCACAGAAAACATCTCCCATCGTGTTCTAGAGGCTGCACGGAGGTCTGCCGAGTGTTTTGCAAGAAGAGAAAGAAAGTTGTCCAAAACAGCTTGCAATCGAATGTTCATGTGAATAGAAAAGGCAGGAGAGTGGTCAGGTACTGTTTTCTCTCAGTTGGCAAGCTGGGCACACAATCGCAGGGTTGTACAGCTTGTTTCATCACCTTTGCGAAGTTGCCGCTCTCTCCGGCTCCCGGAGACGAAGAAGCTGCTTCTTCGCGCAAAGACGATTCTGCCGCTCACAGTGCTCTGCGGTGTGCGCCTTCTGCCGAAAGAGCCCCGGGAGCTGTGCTTAGCTCTGAGAAGCACCATACGTGCTTCTTTAGCCTCTCTTCTCGTCTACATCTTAGCAAAAAGCTTTTCCACTCTGTCTGGCAAGGAGAAACTGTGCCGGCACAAAAAACATCTCCCATCGTGTTCTAGAGGCTGCACGGAGGTCTGCCGAGTGTTTTGCAAGAAGAGAAAGAAAGTTCTCCAAAACAGCTTGCAATCGAATGTTCATGTGAATAGAAAAGGCAGGAGAGGGGTCAGGTACTGTTTTCTCTCAGTTGGCAAGCTGCGCACACAATCGCAGTGTTGTACAGCTTGTTTCATCACCTTTGCGATGCTGCCGCTCTCTCCGGCTCCCGGAGACGAAGAAGATGCTTCTTCGCGCAAAGACGATTCTGCCGCTCACTGTGTTCTGCTATGTGTGTCTTCTGCCGAAAGACGCCCGGGAGCGGTGCTTAGCTCTGCAGAGCACCGTACCTTCGTCTTTAGCCTCTCTTCTCGTCTACATCTTAGCAAAAAGCTTTTCCACTCTGTCTGGAAAGGAGAAACTGTGCCAGCACAGAAAACATCTCCCATCGTGTTCTAGAGGCTGCACGGAGGTCTGCCGAGTGTTTTGCAAGAAGAGAAAGAAAGTTGTCCAAAACAGCTTCCAATCGAATGTTCATGTGAATAGAAAAGTCAGGAGAGTGGTCAGGTACTGTTTTCTCTCAGTTGGCATGCTGCGCACACAATCGCAGTGTTGTACAGCTTGTTTCATCACCTTTGCGAAGTTGCCGCTCTCTCCAGCTCCCGGAGACGAAGAAGCTGCTTCTTCGCGCAAAGACGATTCTGCCGCTCACAGTGCTCTGCGGTGTGCGCCTTCTGCCGAAAGAGGCACGGGAGCTGTGCTTAGCTCTGCAGAGCACCGTACCTTCGTCTTTAGCCTCTCTTCTCGTCTACATCTTAGCAAAAAGCTTTTCCACTCTGTCTGGCAAGGAGAAACTGTGCCAGCACAAAAAACATCTCCCATCGTGTTCTAGAGGCTGCACGGAGGTCTGCCGAGTGTTTTGCAAGAAGAGAAAGAAAGTTGTCCAAAACAGCTTGCAATCGAATGTTCATGTGAATAGAAAAGGCAGGAGAGTGGTCAGGTACTGTTTTCTCTCAGTTGGCACGCTGCGCACACAATCGCAGTGTTGTACAGCTTGTTTCATCACCTTTGCGAAGTTGCCGCTCTCTCCGGCTCCCGGAGACGAAGAAGCTGCTTCTTCGCGCAAAGACGATTCTGCCGCTCACAGTGCTCTGCGGTGTGCGCCTTCTGCCGAAAGACGCCCGGGAGCGGTGCTTAGCTCTGCAGAGCACCGTACCTTCGTCTTTAGCCTCTCTTCTCGTCTACATCTTAGCAAAAAGCTTTTCCACTCTGTCTGGCAAGGAGAAACTGTGCCAGCACAGAAAACATCTCCCATCGTGTTCTAGAGGCTGCACGGAGGTCTGCCGAGTGTTTTGCAAGAAGAGAAAGAAAGTTGTCCAAAACAGCTTGCAATCGAATGTTCATGTGAATAGAAAAGACAGGAGAGTGGTCAGGTACTGTTTTCTCTCAGTTGGCAAGCTGCGCACACAATCGCAGTGTTGTACAGCTTGTTTCATCACCTTTGCGAAGTTGCCGCTCTCTCCGGCTCCCGGAGACGAAGAAGCTGCTTCTTCGCGCAAAGACGATTCTGCCGCTCACAGTGCGCTGCGGTGTGCGCCTTCTGCCGAAAGAGCCCCGGGAGCGGTGCTTAGCTCTGAGAAGCACCATACGTGCTTCTTTAGCCTCTCTTCTCGTCTACATCTTAGCAAAAAGCTTTTCCACTCTGTCTGGCAAGGAGAAACTGTGCCAGCACAGAAAACATCTCCCATCGTGTTCTAGAGGCTGCACGGAGGTCTGCCGAGTGTTTTGCAAGAAGAGAAAGAAAGTTGTCCAAAACAGCTTGCAATCGAATGTTCATGTGAATAGAAAAGGCAGGAGAGTGGTCAGGCACTGTTTTCTCTCAGTTGGCAAGCTGCGCACACAATCGCAGTGTTGTACAGCTTGTTTCATCACCTTTGCGAAGTTGCCGCTCTCTCCGGCTCCCGGAGACGAAGAAGCTGCTTCTTCGCGCAAAGACGATTCTGCCGCTCACAGTGCTCTGCGGTGTGCGCCTTCTGCCGAAAGACGCCCGGTAGCGGTGCTTAGCTCTGCAGAGCACCGTACCTTCGTCTTTAGCCTCTCTTCTCGTCTACATCTTAGCAAAAAGCTTTTCCACTCTGTCTGGCAAGGAGAAACTGTGCCAGCACAGAAAACATCTCCCATCGTGTTCTAGAGGCTGCACGGAGGTCTGCCGAGTGTTTTGCAGGAAGGGAAAGAAAGTTGTCCAAAACAGCTTGCAATCGAATGTTCATGTGAATAGAAAAGGCAGGAGAGTGGTCAGGTACTGTTTTCTCTCAGTTGGCAAGCTGCGCACACAATCGCAGTGTTGTACAGCTTGTTTCATCACCTTTGCGAAGTTGCCGCTCTCTCCGGCTCCCGGAGACGAAGAAGCTGCTTCTTCGCGCAAAGACGATTCTGCCGCTCACAGTGCTCTGCGGTGTGCGCCTTCTGCCGAAAGAGGTCCGGGAGCGGTGCTTAGCTCTGCAGAGTACCGTACCTTCGTCTTTAGCCTCTCTTCTCGTCTACATCTTAGCAAAAAGCTTTTCCACTCTGTCTGGCAAGGAGAAACTGTGCCAGCACAGAAAACATCTCCCATCGTGTTCTAGAGGCTGCACGGAGGTCTGCCGAGTGTTTTGCAAGAAGAGAAAGAAAGTTGTCCAAAACAGCTTGCAATCGAATGTTCATGTGAATAGAAAAGGCAGGAGAGTGGTCAGGTACTGTTTTCTCTCAGTTGGCAAGCTGGGCACACAATCGCAGTGTTGTACAGCTTGTTTCATCACCTTTGCGAAGTTGCCGCTCTCTCCGGCTCCCGGAGACGAAGAAGCTGCTTCTTCGCGCAAAGACGATTCTGCCGCTCACAGTGCTCTGCGGTGTGCGCCTTCTGCCGAAAGAGCCCCGGGAGCGGTGCTTAGCTCTGCAGAGCACCGTACCTTCGTCTTTAGCCTCTCTTCTCGTCTACATCTTAGCAAAAAGCTTTTCCACTCTGTCTGGCAAGGAGAAACTGTGCCAGCACAGAAAACATCTCCCATCGTGTTCTAGAGGCTGCACGGAGGTCTGCGGAGTGTTTTGCAAGAAGAGAAAGAAAGTTGTCCAAAACAGCTTCCAATCGAATGTTCATGTGAATAGAAAAGGCAGGAGAGTGGTCAGGTACTGTTTTCTCTCAGTTGGCAAGTTGGGCACACAATCGCAGGGTTGTACAGCTTGTTTCATCACCTTTGCGAAGTTGCCGCTCTCTCCGGCTCCCGGAGACGAAGAATCTGCTTCTTCGCGCAAAGACGATTCTGCCGCTCACAGTGCTCTGCGGTGTGCGCCTTCTGCCGAAAGAGCCCCGGGAGCTGTGCTTAGCTCTGAGAAGCACAATACGTGCTTCTTTAGCCTCTCTTCTCGTCTACATCTTAGCAAAAAGCTTTTCCACTCTGTCTGGCAAGGAGAAACTGTGCCAGCACAGAAAACATCTCCCATCGTGTTCTAGAGGCTGCACGGAGGTCTGCCGAGTGTTTTGCAAGAAGAGAAAGAAAGTTGTCCAAAACAGCTTGCAATCGAATGTTCATGTGATTACATAAGGCAGGAGAGTGGTCAGGTACTGTTTTCTCTCAGTTGGCATGCTGCGCACACAATCGCAGTGTTGTACAGCTTGTTTCATCACCTTTGCGAAGTTGCCGCTCTCTCCGGCTCCCGGAGACGAAGAAGCTGCTTCTTCGCGCAAAGACGATTCTGCCGCTCACAGTGCTCTGCGGTGTGCGCCTTCTGCCGAAAGAGCCCCGGGAGCGGTGCTTAGCTCTGAGAAGCACCATACGTGCTTCTTTAGCCTCTCTTCTCGTCTACATCTTAGCAAAAAGCTTTTCCACTCTGTCTGGCAAGGAGAAACTGTGCCAGCACAGAAAACATCTCCCATCGTGTTCTAGAGGCTGCACGGAGGTCTGCCGAGTGTTTTGCAAGAAGAGAAAGAAAGTTGTCCAAAACAGCTTGCAATCGAATGTTCATGTGAATAGAAAAGGCAGGAGAGTGGTCAGGTACTGTTTTCTCTCACTTGGCAAGCTGCGCACACAATCGCAGTGTTGTACAGCTTGTTTCATCACCTTTGCGAAGTTGCCGCTCTCTCCGGCTCCCGGAGACGAAGAAGCTGCTTCTTCGCGCAAAGACGATTCTGCCGCTCACAGTGCTCTGCGGTGTGCGCCTTCTGCCGAAAGAGGTCCGGGAGCGGTGCTTAGCTCTGCAGAGCACCGTACCTTCGTCTTTAGCCTCTCTTCTCGTCTACATCTTAGCAAAAAGCTTTTCCACTCTGTCTGGCAAGGAGAAACTGTGCCAGCACAAAAAACATCTCCCATCGTGTTCTAGAGGCTGCACGCAGGTCTGCCGAGTGTTTTGCAAGAAGAGAAAGAAAGTTGTCCAAAACAGCTTGCAATCGAATGTTCATGTGAATAGAAAAGGCAGGAGAGTGGTCAGGTACTGTTTTCTCTCAGTTGGCAAGCTGCGCACACAATCGCAGTGTTGTACAGCTTGTTTCATCACCTTTGCGAAGTTGCCGCTCTCTCCGGCTCCCGGAGACGAAGAAGCTGCTTCTTCGCGCAAAGACGATTCTGCCGCTCACAGTGCTCTGCGGTGTGCGCCTTCTGCCGAAAGAGGTCCGGGAGCGGTGCTTAGCTCTGAGAAGCACCATACGTGCTTCTTTAGCCTCTCTTCTCATCTACATCTTAGCAAAAAGCTTTTCCACTCTGTCTGGCAAGGAGAAACTGTGCCAGCACAGAAAACATCTCCCATCGTCTTCTAGAGGCTGCACGGAGGTCTGCCGAGTGTTTTGCAAGAAGAGAAAGAAAGTTGTCCAAAACAGCTTGCAATCGAATGTTCATGTGATTACATAAGGCAGGAGAGTGGTCAGGTACTGTTTTCTCTCATTTGGCATGCTGCGCACACAATCGCAGTGTTGTACAGCTTGTTTCATCACCTTTGCGAAGTTGCCGCTCTCTCCGGCTCCCGGAGACGAAGAAGCTGCTTCTTCGCGCAAAGACGATTCTGCCGCTCACAGTGCTCTGCGGTGTGCGCCTTCTGCCGAAAGAGCCCCGGGAGCGGTGCTTGCTCTGAGAAGCACCGTACCTGCTTCTTTAGCCTCTCTTCTCGTCTACATCTTAGCAAAAAGCTTTTCCACTCTGTCTGGCAAGGAGAAACTGTGCCAGCACAGAAAACATCTCCCATCGTGTTCTAGAGGCTGCACGGAGGTCTGTCGAGTGTTTTGCAAGAAGAGAAAGAAAGTTGTCCAAAACAGCTTGCAATCGAATGTTCATGTGAATAGAAAAGGCAGGAGAGTGGTCAGGTACTGTTTTCTCTCAGTTGGCAAGCTGCGCACACAATCGCAGTGTTGTACAGCTTGTTTCATCACCTTTGCGAAGTTGCCGCTCTCTCCGGCTCCCGGAGACGAAGAAGCTGCTTCTTCGCGCAAAGACGATTCTGCCGCTCACAGTGCTCTGCTGTGTGCGCCTTCTGCCGAAAGAGGTCCGGGAGCGGTGCTTAGCTCTGCAGAGCACCGTACCTTCGTCTTTAGCCTCTCTTCTCGTCTACATCTTAGCAAAAAGCTTTTCCACTCTGTCTGGCAAGGAGAAACTGTGCCAGCACAAAAAACATCTCCCATCGTGTTCTAGAGGCTGCACGGAGGTCTGCCGAGTGTTTTGCAGGAAGAGAAAGAAAGTTGTCCAAAACAGCTTGCAATCGAATGTTCATCTGAATAGAAAAGCCAGGAGAGTGGTCAGGTACTGTTTTCTCTCAGTTGGCAGGCTGCGCACACAATCGCAGTGTTGTACAGCTTGTTTCATCACCTTTGCGAAGTTGCCGCTCTCTCCGGCTCCCGGAGACGAAGAAGCTGCTTCTTCGCGCAAAGACGATTCTGCCGCTCACAGTGCTCTGCGGTGTGCGCCTTCTGCCGAAAGAGCCCCGGGAGCGGTGCTTAGCTCTGCAGAGCACCGTACCTTCGTCTTTAGCCTCTCTTCTCGTCTACATCTTAGCAAAAAGCTTTTCCACTCTGTCTGGCAAGGAGAAACTGTGCCAGCACAGAAAACATCTCCCATCGTGTTCTAGAGGCTGCACGGAGGTCTGCCGAGTGTTTTGCAAGAAGAGAAAAAAAGTTGTCCAAAGCAGCTTGCAATCGAATGTTCATGTGAATAGAAAAGGCAGGAGAGTGGTCAGGTACTGTTTTCTCTCAGTTGGCAAGTTGGGCACACAATCGCAGGGTTGTACAGCTTGTTTCATCACCTTTGCGAAGTTGCCGCTCTCTCCGGCTCCCGGAGACGAAGAAGCTGCTTCTTCGCGCAAAGACGATTCTGCCGCTCACAGTGCTCTGCGGTGTGCGCCTTCTGCCGAAAGAGCCCCGGGAGCTGTGCTTAGCTCTGAGAAGCACCATACGTGCTTCTTTAGCCTCTCTTCTCGTCTACATCTTAGCAAAAAGCTTTTCCACTCTGTCTGGCAAGGAGAAACTGTGCCAGCACAGAAAACATCTCCCATCGTGTTCTAGAGGCTGCACGGAGGTCTGCCGAGTGTTTTGCAAGAAGAGAAAGAAAGTTGTCCAAAACAGCTTGCAATCGAATGTTCATGTGAATAGAAAAGGCAGGAGAGTGGTCAGGTACTGTTTTCTCTCAGTTGGCATGCTGCGCACACAATCGCAGTGTTGTACAGCTTGTTTCATCACCTTTGCGAAGTTGCCGCTCTCTCCAGCTCCCGGAGACGAAGAAGCTGCTTCTTCGCGCAAAGACGATTCTGCCGCTCACAGTGCTCTGCGGTGTGCGCCTTCTGCCGAAAGAGGCCCGGGAGCTGTGCTTAGCTCTGCAGAGCACCGTACCTTCGTCTTTAGCCTCTCTTCTCGTCTACATCTTAGCAAAAAGCTTTTCCACTCTGTCTGGCAAGGAGAAACTGTGCCAGCACAAAAAACATCTCCCATCGTGTTCTAGAGGCTGCACGGAGGTCTGCCGAGTGTTTTGCAAGAAGAGAAAGAAAGTTGTCCAAAACAGCTTGCAATCGAATGTTCATCTGAATAGAAAAGGCAGGAGAGTGGTCAGGTACTGTTTTCTCTCAGTTGGCAAGCTGCGCACACAATCGCAGTGTTGTACAGCTTGTTTCATCACCTTTGCGAAGTTGCCGCTCTCTCCGGCTCCCGGAGACGAAGAAGCTGCTTCTTCGCGCAAAGACGATTCTGCCGCTCACAGTGCTCTGCGGTGTGCGCCTTCTGCCGAAAGAGGCCCGGGAGCGGTGCTTAGCTCTGCAGAGCACCGTACCTTCGTCTTTAGCCTCTCTTCTCGTCTACATCTTAGCAAAAAGCTTTTCCACTCTGTCTGGCAAGGAGAAACTGTGCCACCACAGAAAACATCTCCCATCGTGTTCTAGAGGCTGCACGGAGGTCTGCCGAGTGTTTTGCAAGAAGAGAAAGAAAGTTGTCCAAAACAGCTTGCAATCGAATGTTCATGTGAATAGAAAAGACAGGAGAGTGGTCAGGTACTGTTTTCTCTCAGTTGGCAGGCTGCGCACACAATCGCAGTGTTGTACAGCTTGTTTCATCACCTTTGCGATGCTGCCGCTCTCTCCGGCTCCCGGAGACGAAGAAGATGCTTCTTCGCGCAAAGACGATTCTGCCGCTCACTGTGTTCTGCTATGTGTGTCTTCTGAAGAAAGAGGCCCGGGAGCTGTTTTTAGCTCTGCAGAGTACCATACCTGCTTCTTTAGCCTCTCTTCTCGTCTACATCTTAGCAAAAAGCTTTTCCACTCTTTCTGGCAAGGAGAAACTGTGCCAGCCCAGAAAACATCTCCCATCGTGTTCTAGAGGCTGCACGGAGGTCTGCCGAGTGTTTTGCAAGAAGAGAAAGAAAGTTCTCCAAAACAGCTTGCAATCGAATGTTCATGTGAATAGAAAAGGCAGGTGAGGGGTCAGGTACTGTTTTCTCTCAGTTGGCAAGCTGCGCACACAATCGCAGTGTTGTACAGCTTGTTTCATCACCTTTGCGAAGCTGCCGCTCTCTCCGGCTCCCGGAGACGAAGAAGCTGCTTCTTCGCGCAAAGACGATTCTGCCGCTCACAGTGCTCTGCGGTGTGCGCCTTCTGCCGAAAGACGCCCGGGAGCGGTGCTTAGCTCTGCAGAGCACCGTACCTTCGTCTTTAGCCTCTCTTCTCGTCTACATCTTAGCAAAAAGCTTTTTCACTCTGTCTGGCAAGGAGAAACTGTGCCAGCACAGAAAACATCTCCCATCGTGTTCTAGAGGCTGCACGGAGGTCTGCCGAGTGTTTTGCAAGAAGAGAAAGAAAGTTGTCCAAAACAGCTTGCAATCGAATGTTCATGTGAATAGAAAAGGCAGGAGAGTGGTCAGGTACTGTTTTCTCTCAGTTGGCATGCTGCGCACACAATCGCAGTGTTGTACAGCTTGTTTCATCACCTTTGCGAAGTTGCCGCTCTCTCCAGCTCCCGGAGACGAAGAAGCTGCTTCTTCGCGCAAAGACGATTCTGCCGCTCACAGTGCTCTGCGGTGTGCGCCTTCTGCCGAAAGAGCCCCGGGAGCTGTGCTTAGCTCTGAGAAGCACCATACGTGCTTCTTTAGCCTCTCTTCTCGTCTACATCTTAGCAAAAAGCTTTTCCACTCTGTCTGGCAAGGAGAAACTGTGCCAGCACAGAAAACATCTCCCATCGTGTTCTAGAGGCTGCACGGAGGTCTGCCGAGTGTTTTGCAAGAAGAGAAAGAAAGTTGTCCAAAACAGCTTGCAATCGAATGTTCATGTGAATAGAAAAGGCAGGAGAGTGGTCAGGTACTGTTTTCTCTCAGTTGGCAAGCTGCGCACACAATCGCAGTGTTGTACAGCTTGTTTCATCACCTTTGCGAAGTTGCCGCTCTCTCCGGCTCCCGGAGACGAAGAAGCTGCTTCTTCGCGCAAAGACGATTCTGCCGCTCACAGTGCTCTGCGGTGTGCGCCTTCTGCCGAAAGAGGTCCGGGAGCGGTGCTTAGCTCTGCAGAGCACCGTACCTTCGTCTTTAGCCTCTCTTCTCGTCTACATCTTAGCAAAAAGCTTTTCCACTCTGTCTGGCAAGGAGAAACTGTGCCAGCACAAAATACATCTCCCATCGTGTTCTAGAGGCTGCACGCAGGTCTGCCGAGTGTTTTGCAAGAAGAGAAAGAAAGTTGTCCAAAACAGCTTGCAATCGAATGTTCATGTGAATAGAAAAGGCAGGAGAGTGGTCAGGTACTGTTTTCTCTCAGTTGGCAAGCTGCGCACACAATCGCAGTGTTGTACAGCTTGTTTCATCACCTTTGCGAAGTTGCCGCTCTCTCCGGCTCCCGGAGACGAAGAAGCTGCTTCTTCGCGCAAAGACGATTCTGCCGCTCACAGTGCTCTGCGGTGTGCGCCTTCTGCCGAAAGAGGTCCGGGAGCGGTGCTTAGCTCTGCAGAGCACCGTACCTTCGTCTTTAGCCTCTCTTCTCGTCTACATCTTTGCAAAAAGCTTTTCCACTCCGTCTGGCAAGGAGAAACTGTGCCAGCACAGAAAACATCTCCCATCGTGTTCTAGAGGCTGCACGGAGGTCTGCCCAGTGTTTTGCAAGAAGAGAAAGAAAGTTGTCCAAAACAGCTTGCAATCGAATGTTCATGTGAATAGAAAAGGCAGGAGAGTGGTCAGGTACTGTTTTCTCTCAGTTGGCAAGCTGCGCACACAATCGCAGGGTTGTACAGCTTGTTTCATCACCTTTGCCAAGTTGCCGCTCTCTCCGGCTCCCGGAGACGAAGAAGCTGCTTCTTCGCGCAAAGACGATTCTGCCGCTCACAGTGCTCTGCGGTGTGCGCCTTCTGCCGAAAGAGGTCCGGGAGCGGTGCTTAGCTCTGCAGAGCACCGTACCTTCGTCTTTAGCCTCTCTTCTCGTCTACATCTTAGCAAAAAGCTTTTCCACTCTGTCTGGCAAGGAGAAACTGTGCCAGCACAGAAAACATCTCCCATCGTCTTCTAGAGGCTGCACGGAGGTCTGCCGAGTGTTTTGCAGGAAGAGAAAGAAAGTTGTCCAAAACAGCTTGCAATCGAATGTTCATGTGAATAGAAAAGGCAGGAGAGTGGTCAGGTACTGTTTTCTCTCAGTTGGCAAGCTGGGCACACAATCGCAGGGTTGTACAGCTTGTTTCATCACCTTTGCGAAGTTGCCGCTCTCTCCGGCTCCCGGAGACGAAGAAGCTGCTTCTTCGCGCAAAGACGATTCTGCCGCTCACAGTGCTCTGCGGTGTGCGCCTTCTGCCGAAAGAGCCCCGGGAGCTGTGCTTAGCTCTGAGAAGCACCATACGTGCTTCTTTAGCCTCTCTTCTCGTCTACATCTTAGCAAAAAGCTTTTCCACTCTGTCTGGCAAGGAGAAACTGTGCCGGCACAAAAAACATCTCCCATCGTGTTCTAGAGGCTGCACGGAGGTCTGCCAAGTGTTTTGCAAGAAGAGAAAGAAAGTTGTCCAAAACAGCTTGCAATCGAATGTTCATGTGAATAGAAAAGGCAGGAGAGGGGTCAGGTACTGTTTTCTCTCAGTTGGCAAGCTGCGCACACAATCGCAGTGTTGTACAGCTTGTTTCATCACCTTTGCGAAGTTGCCGCTCTCTCCGGCTCCCGGAGACGAAGAAGCTGCTTCTTCGCGCAAAGACGATTCTGCCGCTCACAGTGCTCTGCGGTGTGCGCCTTCTGCCGAAAGACGCCCGGGAGCGGTGCTTAGCTCTGCAGAGCACCGTACCTTCGTCTTTAGCCTCTCTTCTCGTCTACATCTTAGCAAAAAGCTTTTCCACTCTGTCTGGCAAGGAGAAACTGTGCCAGCACAGAAAACATCTCCCATCGTGTTCTAGAGGCTGCACGCAGGTCTGCCGAGTGTTTTGCAAGAAGAGAAAGAAAGTTGTCCAAAACAGCTTGCAATCGAATGTTCATGTGAATAGAAAAGGCAGGAGAGTGGTCAGGTACTGTTTTCTCTCAGTTGGCAAGCTGCGCACACAATCGCAGTGTTGTACAGCTTGTTTCATCACCTTTGCGAAGTTGCCGCTCTCTCCGGCTCCCGGAGACGAAGAAGCTGCTTCTTCGCGCAAAGACGATTCTGCCGCTCACAGTGCTCTGCGGTGTGCGCCTTCTGCCGAAAGAGCCCCGGGAGCGGTGCTTAGCTCTGAGAAGCACCGTACCTGCTTCTTTAGCCTCTCTTCTCGTCTACATCTTAGCAAAAAGCTTTTCCACTCTGTCTGGCAAGGAGAAACTGTGCCAGCACAGAAAACATCTCCCATCGTGTTCTAGAGGCTGCACGGAGGTCTGCCGAGTGTTTTGCAAGAAGAGAAAGAAAGTTGTCCAAAACAGCTTGCAATCGAATGTTCATGTGAATAGAAAAGGCAGGAGAGTGGTCAGGTACTGTTTTCTCTCACTTGGCAAGCTGCGCACACAATCGCAGTGTTGTACAGCTTGTTTCATCACCTTTGCGAAGTTGCCGCTCTCTCCGGCTCCCGGAGACGAAGAAGCTGCTTCTTCGCGCAAAGACGATTCTGCCGCTCACAGTGCTCTGCGGTGTGCGCCTTCTGCCGAAAGACGCCCGGGAGCGGTGCTTAGCTCTGCAGAGCACCGTACCTTCGTCTTTAGCCTCTCTTCTCGTCTACATCTTAGCAAAAAGCTTTTCCACTCTGTCTGGCAAGGAGAAACTGTGCCAGCACAAAAAACATCTCCCATCGTGTTCTAGAGGCTGCACGCAGGTCTGCCGAGTGTTTTGCAGGAAGAGAAAGAAAGTTGTCCAAAACAGCTTGCAATCGAATGTTCATCTGAATAGAAAAGCCAGGAGAGTGGTCAGGTACTGTTTTCTCTCAGTTGGCAGGCTGCGCACACAATCGCAGTGTTGTACAGCTTGTTTCATCACCTTTGCGAAGTTGCCGCTCTCTCCGGCTCCCGGAGACGAAGAAGCTGCTTCTTCGCGCAAAGACGATTCTGCCGCTCACTGTGTTCTGCTATGTGTGTCTTCTGCAGAAAGAGGCCCGGGAGCTGTTTTTAGCTCTGCAGAGTACCATACCTGCTTCTTTAGCCTCTCTTCTCGTCTACATCTTAGCAAAAAGCTTTTCCACTCTGTCTGGCAAGGAGAAACTGTGCCAGCACAAAAAACATCTCCCATCGTGTTCTAGAGGCTGCACGGAGGTCTGCCGAGTGTTTTGCAAGAAGAGAAAGAAAGTTGTCCAAAACACCTTCCAATCGAATGTTCATGTGAATAGAAAAGGCAGGTGAGGGGTCAGGTACTGTTTTCTCTCAGTTGGCAAGCTGCGCACACAATCGCAGTGTTGTACAGCTTGTTTCATCACCTTTGCGAAGCTGCCGCTCTCTCCGGCTCCCGGAGACGAAGAAGCTGCTTCTTCGCGCAAGGACGATTCTGCCGCTCACAGTGCTCTGCGGTGTGCGCCTTCTGCCGAAAGACGCCCGGGAGCGGTGCTTAGCTCTGCAGAGCACCGTACCTTCGTCTTTAGCCTCTCTTCTCATCTACATCTTAGCAAAAAGCTTTTCCACTCTGTCTGGCAAGGAGAAACTGTGCCAGCACAGAAAACATCTCCCATCGTGTTCTAGAGGCTGCACGGAGGTCTGCCGAGTGTTTTGCAAGAAGAGAAAGAAAGTTGTCCAAAACAGCTTGCAATCGAATGTTCATGTGAATAGAAAAGGCAGGAGAGTGGTCAGGTACTGTTTTCTCTCAGTTGGCAAGCTGCGCACACAATCGCAGTGTTGTACAGCTTGTTTCATCACCTTTGCGAAGTTGCCGCTCTCTCCGGCTCCCGGAGACGAAGAAGCTGCTTCTTCGCGCAAAGACGATTCTGCCGCTCACAGTGCTCTGCGGTGTGCGCCTTCTGCCGAAAGAGGTCCGGGAGCGGTGCTTAGCTCTGCAGAGCACCGTACCTTCGTCTTTAGCCTCTCTTCTCGTCTACACCTTTGCAAAAAGCTTTTCCACTCCGTCTGGCAAGGAGAAACTGTGCCAGCACAGAAAACATCTCCCATCGTGTTCTAGAGGCTGCACGGAGGTCTGCCCAGTGTTTTGCAAGAAGAGAAAGAAAGTTGTCCAAAACAGCTTGCAATCGAATGTTCATGTGAATAGAAAAGGCAGGAGAGTGGTCAGGTACTGTTTTCTCTCAGTTGGCAAGCTGCGCACACAATCGCAGTGTTGTACAGCTTGTTTCATCACCTTTGCCAAGTTGCCGCTCTCTCCGGCTCCCGGAGACGAAGAAGCTGCTTCTTCGCGCAAAGACGATTCTGCCGCTCACAGTGCTCTGCGGTGTGCGCCTTCTGCCGAAAGAGGTCCGGGAGCGGTGCTTAGCTCTGCAGAGCACCGTACCTTCGTCTTTAGCCTCTCTTCTCGTCTACATCTTAGCAAAAAGCTTTTCCACTCTGTCTGGCAAGGAGAAACTGTGCCAGCACAGAAAACATCTCCCATCGTCTTCTAGAGGCTGCACGGAGGTCTGCCGAGTGTTTTGCAGGAAGAGAAAGAAAGTTGTCCAAAACAGCTTGCAATCGAATGTTCATGTGAATAGAAAAGGCAGGAGAGTGGTCAGGTACTGTTTTCTCTCAGTTGGCAAGCTGGGCACACAATCGCAGGGTTGTACAGCTTGTTTCATCACCTTTGCGAAGTTGCCGCTCTCTCCGGCTCCCGGAGACGAAGAAGCTGCTTCTTCGCGCAAAGACGATTCTGCCGCTCACAGTGCTCTGCGGTGTGCGCCTTCTGCCGAAAGAGCCCCGGGAGCTGTGCTTAGCTCTGAGAAGCACCATACGTGCTTCTTTAGCCTCTCTTCTCGTCTACATCTTAGCAAAAAGCTTTTCCACTCTGTCTGGCAAGGAGAAACTGTGCCGGCACAAAAAACATCTCCCATCGTGTTCTAGAGGCTGCACGGAGGTCTGCCAAGTGTTTTGCAAGAAGAGAAAGAAAGTTGTCCAAAACAGCTTGCAATCGAATGTTCATGTGAATAGAAAAGGCAGGAGAGGGGTCAGGTACTGTTTTCTCTCAGTTGGCAAGCTGCGCACACAATCGCAGTGTTGTACAGCTTGTTTCATCACCTTTGCGAAGTTGCCGCTCTCTCCGGCTCCCGGAGACGAAGAAGCTGCTTCTTCGCGCAAAGACGATTCTGCCGCTCACAGTGCTCTGCGGTGTGCGCCTTCTGCCGAAAGACGCCCGGGAGCGGTGCTTAGCTCTGCAGAGCACCGTACCTTCGTCTTTAGCCTCTCTTCTCGTCTACATCTTAGCAAAAAGCTTTTCCACTCTGTCTGGCAAGGAGAAACTGTGCCAGCACAGAAAACATCTCCCATCGTGTTCTAGAGGCTGCACGGAGGTCTGCCGAGTGTTTTGCAAGAAGAGAAAGAAAGTTGTCCAAAACAGCTTGCAATCGAATGTTCATGTGAATAGAAAAGGCAGGAGAGTGGTCAGGTACTGTTTTCTCTCAGTTGGCAAGCTGCGCACACAATCGCAGTGTTGTACAGCTTGTTTCATCACCTTTGCGAAGTTGCCGCTCTCTCCGGCTCCCGGAGACGAAGAAGCTGCTTCTTCGCGCAAAGACGATTCTGCCGCTCACAGTGCTCTGCGGTGTGCGCCTTCTGCCGAAAGAGCCCCGGGAGCGGTGCTTAGCTCTGAGAAGCACCGTACCTGCTTCTTTAGCCTCTCTTCTCGTCTACATCTTAGCAAAAAGCTTTTCCACTCTGTCTGGCAAGGAGAAACTGTGCCAGCACAGAAAACATCTCCCATCGTGTTCTAGAGGCTGCACGGAGGTCTGCCGAGTGTTTTGCAAGAAGAGAAAGAAAGTTGTCCAAAACAGCTTGCAATCGAATGTTCATGTGAATAGAAAAGGCAGGAGAGTGGTCAGGTACTGTTTTCTCTCACTTGGCAAGCTGCGCACACAATCGCAGTGTTGTACAGCTTGTTTCATCACCTTTGCGAAGTTGCCGCTCTCTCCGGCTCCCGGAGACGAAGAAGCTGCTTCTTCGCGCAAAGACGATTCTGCCGCTCACAGTGCTCTGCGGTGTGCGCCTTCTGCCGAAAGACGCCCGGGAGCGGTGCTTAGCTCTGCAGAGCACCGTACCTTCGTCTTTAGCCTCTCTTCTCGTCTACATCTTAGCAAAAAGCTTTTCCACTCTGTCTGGCAAGGAGAAACTGTGCCAGCACAAAAAACATCTCCCATCGTGTTCTAGAGGCTGCACGCAGGTCTGCCGAGTGTTTTGCAGGAAGAGAAAGAAAGTTGTCCAAAACAGCTTGCAATCGAATGTTCATCTGAATAGAAAAGCCAGGAGAGTGGTCAGGTACTGTTTTCTCTCAGTTGGCAGGCTGCGCACACAATCGCAGTGTTGTACAGCTTGTTTCATCACCTTTGCGAAGTTGCCGCTCTCTCCGGCTCCCGGAGACGAAGAAGCTGCTTCTTCGCGCAAAGACGATTCTGCCGCTCACTGTGTTCTGCTATGTGTGTCTTCTGCAGAAAGAGGCCCGGGAGCTGTTTTTAGCTCTGCAGAGTACCATACCTGCTTCTTTAGCCTCTCTTCTCGTCTACATCTTAGCAAAAAGCTTTTCCACTCTGTCTGGCAAGGAGAAACTGTGCCAGCACAAAAAACATCTCCCATCGTGTTCTAGAGGCTGCACGGAGGTCTGCCGAGTGTTTTGCAAGAAGAGAAAGAAAGTTGTCCAAAACACCTTCCAATCGAATGTTCATGTGAATAGAAAAGGCAGGTGAGGGGTCAGGTACTGTTTTCTCTCAGTTGGCAAGCTGCGCACACAATCGCAGTGTTGTACAGCTTGTTTCATCACCTTTGCGAAGCTGCCGCTCTCTCCGGCTCCCGGAGACGAAGAAGCTGCTTCTTCGCGCAAGGACGATTCTGCCGCTCACAGTGCTCTGCGGTGTGCGCCTTCTGCCGAAAGACGCCCGGGAGCGGTGCTTAGCTCTGCAGAGCACCGTACCTTCGTCTTTAGCCTCTCTTCTCGTCTACATCTTAGCAAAAAGCTTTTCCACTCTGTCTGGCAAGGAGAAACTGTGCCAGCACAGAAAACATCTCCCATCGTGTTCTAGAGGCTGCACGGAGGTCTGCCGAGTGTTTTGCAAGAAGAGAAAGAAAGTTGTCCAAAACAGCTTGCAATCGAATGTTCATGTGAATAGAAAAGGCAGGAGAGTGGTTAGGTACTGTTTTCTCTCAGTTGGCATGCTGCGCACACAATCGCAGTGTTGTACAGCTTGTTTCATCACCTTTGCGAAGTTGCCGCTCTCTCCAGCTCCCGGAGACGAAGAAGCTGCTTCTTCGCGCAAAGACGATTCTGCCGCTCACAGTGCTCTGCGGTGTGCGCCTTCTGCCGAAAGAGGCCCGGGAGCTGTGCTTAGCTCTGCAGAGCACCGTACCTTCGTCTTTAGCCTCTCTTCTCGTCTACATCTTAGCAAAAAGCTTTTCCACTCTGTCTGGCAAGGAGAAACTGTGCCAGCACAAAAAACATCTCCCATCGTGTTCTAGAGGCTGCACGGAGGTCTGCCGAGTGTTTTGCAAGAAGAGAAAGAAAGTTGTCCAAAACAGCTTGCAATCGAATGTTCATGTGAATAGAAAAGGCAGGAGAGTGGTCAGGTACTGTTTTCTCTCACTTGGCACGCTGCGCACACAATCGCAGTGTTGTACAGCTTGTTTCATCACCTTTGCGAAGTTGCCGCTCTCTCCGGCTCCCGGAGACGAAGAAGCTGCTTCTTCGCGCAAAGACGATTCTGCCGCTCACAGTGCTCTGCGGTGTGCGCCTTCTGCCGAAAGAGGCCCGGGAGCGGTGCTTAGCTCTGCAGAGCACCGTACCTTCGTCTTTAGCCTCTCTTCTCGTCTACATCTTAGCAAAAAGCTTTTCCACTCTGTCTGGCAAGGAGAAACTGTGCCACCACAGAAAACATCTCCCATCGTGTTCTAGAGGCTGCACGGAGGTCTGCCGAGTGTTTTGCAAGAAGAGAAAGAAAGTTGTCCAAAACAGCTTCCAATCGAATGTTCATGTGAATAGAAAAGACAGGAGAGTGGTCAGGTACTGTTTTCTCTCAGTTGGCAGGCTGCGCACACAATCGCAGTGTTGTACAGCTTGTTTCATCACCTTTGCGAAGTTGCCGCTCTCTCCGGCTCCCGGAGACGAAGAAGCTGCTTCTTCGCGCAAAGACGATTCTGCCGCTCACAGTGCTCTGCGGTGTGCGCCTTCTGCCGAAAGAGGTCCGGGAGCGGTGCTTAGCTCTGAGAAGCACCATACGTGCTTCTTTAGCCTCTCTTCTCGTCTACATCTTAGCAAAAAGCTTTTCCACTCTGTCTGGCAAGGAGAAACTGTGCCAGCACAGAAAACATCTCCCATCGTGTTCTAGAGGCTGCACGGAGGTCTGCCGAGTGTTTTGCAAGAAGAGAAAAAAAGTTGTCCAAAACAGCTTCCAATCGAATGTTCATGTGAATAGAAAAGGCAGGAGAGTGGTCAGGCACTGTTTTCTCTCAGTTGGCAAGCTGGGCACACAATCGCAGTGTTGTACAGCTTGTTTCATCACCTTTGCGAAGTTGCCGCTCTCTCCGGCTCCCGGAGACGAAGAAGCTGCTTCTTCGCGCAAAGACGATTCTGCCGCTCACAGTGCTCTGCGGTGTGCGCCTTCTGCCGAAAGACGCCCGGGAGCGGTGCTTAGCTCTGCAGAGCACCGTACCTTCGTCTTTAGCCTCTCTTCTCGTCTACATCTTAGCAAAAAGCTTTTCCACTCTGTCTGGCAAGGAGAAACTGTGCCAGCACAGAAAACATCTCCCATAGTGTTCTAGAGGCTGCACGGAGGTCTGCCGAGTGTTTTGCAAGAAGAGAAAGAAAGTTGTCCAAAACAGCTTGCAATCGAATGTTCATGTGAATAGAAAAGGCAGGAGAGTGGTCAGGTACTGTTTTCTCTCAGTTGGCAAGCTGGGCACACAATCGCAGGGTTGTACAGCTTGTTTCATCACCTTTGCGAAGTTGCCGCTCTCTCCGGCTCCCGGAGACGAAGAAGCTGCTTCTTCGCGCAAAGACGATTCTGCCGCTCACAGTGCTCTGCGGTGTGCGCCTTCTGCCGAAAGAGCCCCGGGAGCGGTGCTTAGCTCTGAGAAGCACCATACGTGCTTCTTTAGCCTCTCTTCTCGTCTACATCTTAGCAAAAAGCTTTTCCACTCTGTCTGGCAAGGAGAAACTGTGCCAGCACAGAAAACATCTCCCATCGTGTTCTAGAGGCTGCACGGAGGTCTGCCGAGTGTTTTGCAAGAAGAGAAAGAAAGTTGTCCAAAACAGCTTGCAATCGAATGTTCATGTGATTACATAAGGCAGGAGACTGGTCAGGTACTGTTTTCTCTCATTTGGCATGCTGCGCACACAATCGCAGTGTTGTACAGCTTGTTTCATCACCTTTGCGAAGTTGCCGCTCTCTCCGGCTCCCGGAGACGAAGAAGCTGCTTCTTCGCGCAAAGACGATTCTGCCGCTCACAGTGCTCTGCGGTGTGCGCCTTCTGCCGAAAGAGCCCCGGGAGCGGTGCTTAGCTCTGAGAAGCACCGTACCTGCTTCTTTAGCCTCTCTTCTCGTCTACATCTTAGCAAAAAGCTTTTCCACTCTGTCTGGCAAGGAGAAACTGTGCCAGCACAGAAAACATCTCCCATCGTGTTCTAGAGGCTGCACGGAGGTCTGCCGAGTGTTTTGCAAGAAGAGAAAGAAAGTTGTCCAAAACAGCTTGCAATCGAATGTTCATGTGAATAGAAAAGGCAGGAGAGTGGTCAGGTACTGTTTTCTCTCAGTTGGCAAGCTGCGCACACAATCGCAGTGTTGTACAGCTTGTTTCATCACCTTTGCGAAGTTGCCGCTCTCTCCGGCTCCCGGAGACGAAGAAGCTGCTTCTTCGCGCAAAGACGATTCTGCCGCTCACAGTGCTCTGCGGTGTGCGCCTTCTGCCGAAAGAGGTCCGGGAGCGGTGCTTAGCTCTGCAGAGCACCGTACCTTCGTCTTTAGCCTCTCTTCTCGTCTACATCTTAGCAAAAAGCTTTTCCACTCTGTCTGGCAAGGAGAAACTGTGCCAGCACAAAAAACATCTCCCATCGTGTTCTAGAGGCTGCACGCAGGTCTGCCGAGTGTTTTGCAGGAAGAGAAAGAAAGTTGTCCAAAACAGATTGCAATCGAATGTTCATGTGAATAGAAAAGCCAGGAGAGTGGTCAGGTACTGTTTTCTCTCACTTGGCAAGCTGCGCACACAATCGCAATGTTGTACAGCTTGTTTCATCACCTTTGCCAAGTTGCCGCTCTCTCCGGCTCCCGGAGACGAAGAAGCTGCTTCTTCGCGCAAAGACGATTCTGCCGCTCACAGTGCTCTGCGGTGTGCGCCTTGTGCCGAAAGAGGTCCGGGAGCGGTGCTTAGCTCTGAGAAGCACCATACGTGCTTCTTTAGCCTCTCTTCTCGTCTACATCTTAGCAAAAAGCTTTTCCACTCTGTCTGGCAAGGAGAAACTGTGCCAGCACAGAAAACATCTCCCATCGTGTTCTAGAGGCTGCACGGAGGTCTGCCGAGTGTTTTGCAAGAAGAGAAAGAAAGTTGTCCAAAACAGCTTGCAATCGAATGTTCATGTGATTACATAAGGCAGGAGACTGGTCAGGTACTGTTTACTCTCATTTGGCATGCTGCGCACACAATCGCAGTGTTGTACAGCTTGTTTCATCACCTTTGCGAAGTTGCCGCTCTCTCCGGCTCCCGGAGACGAAGAAGCTGCTTCTTCGCGCAAAGACGATTTTGCCGCTCACAGTGCTCTGCGGTGTGCGCCTTCTGCCGAAAGAGCCCCGGGAGCGGTGCTTAGCTCTGAGAAGCACCGTACCTGCTTCTTTAGCCTCTCTTCTCATCTACATCTTAGCAAAAAGCTTTTCCACTCTGTCTGGCAAGGAGAAACTGTGCCAGCACAGAAAACATCTCCCATCGTGTTCTAGAGGCTGCACGGAGGTCTGCCGAGTGTTTTGCAAGAAGAGAAAGAAAGTTGTCCAAAACAGCTTGCAATCGAATGTTCATGTGAATAGAAAAGGCAGGAGAGTGGTCAGGTACTGTTTTCTCTCAGTTGGCAAGCTGCGCACACAATCGCAGGGTTGTACAGCTTGTTTCATCACCTTTGCGAAGTTGCCGCTCTCTCCGGCTCCCGGAGACGAAGAAGCTGCTTCTTCGCGCAAAGACGATTCTGCCGCTCACAGTGCTCTGCGGTGTGCGCCTTCTGCCGAAAGAGGTCCGGGAGCGGTGCTTAGCTCTGCAGAGCACCGTACCTTCGTCTTTAGCCTCTCTTCTCGTCTACATCTTAGCAAAAAGCTTTTCCACTCTGTCTGGCAAGGAGAAACTGTGCCAGCACAAAAAACATCTCCCATCGTGTTCTAGAGGCTGCACGCAGGTCTGCCGAGTGTTTTGCAAGAAGAGAAAGAAAGTTGTCCAAAACAGCTTGCAATCGAATGTTCATGTGAATAGAAAAGGCAGGAGAGTGGTCAGGTACTGTTTTCTCTCAGTTGGCAAGCTGGGCACACAATCGCAGTGTTGTACAGCTTGTTTCATCACCTTTGCGAAGTTGCCGCTCTCTCCGGCTCCCGGAGACGAAGAAGCTGCTTCTTCGCGCAAAGACGATTCTGCCGCTCACAGTGCTCTGCGGTGTGCGCCTTCTGCCGAAAGACGCCCGGGAGCGGTGCTTAGCTCTGAGAAGCACCATACGTGCTTCTTTAGCCTCTCTTCTCGTCTACATCTTAGCAAAAAGCTTTTCCACTCTGTCTGGCAAGGAGAAACTGTGCCAGCACAGAAAACATCTCCCATCGTGTTCTAGAGGCTGCACGGAGGTCTGCCGAGTGTTTTGCAAGAAGAGAAAGAAAGTTGTCCAAAACAGCTTGCAATCGAATGTTCATGTGAATAGAAAAGGCAGGAGAGTGGTCAGGTACTGTTTTCTCTCAGTTGGCAAGCTGCGCACACAATCGCAGTGTTGTACAGCTTGTTTCATCACCTTTGCGAAGTTGCCGCTCTCTCCGGCTCCCGGAGACGAAGAAGCTGCTTCTTCGCGCAAAGACGATTCTGCCGCTCACAGTGCTCTGCGGTGTGCGCCTTCTGCCGAAAGAGCCCCGGGAGCTGTGCTTAGCTCTGAGAAGCACCATACGTGCTTCTTTAGCCTCTCTTCTCGTCTACATCTTAGCAAAAAGCTTTTCCACTCTGTCTGGCAAGGAGAAACTGTGCCAGCACAGAAAACATCTCCCATCGTGTTCTAGAGGCTGCACGGAGGTCTGCCGAGTGTTTTGCAAGAAGAGAAAGAAAGTTGTCCAAAACAGCTTCCAATCGAATGTTCATGTGAATAGAAAAGGCAGGAGAGTGGTCAGGTACTGTTTTCTCTCACTTGGCAAGCTGCGCACACAATCGCAGTGTTGTACAGCTTGTTTCATCACCTTTGCGAAGTTGCCGCTCTCTCCGGCTCCCGGAGACGAAGAAGCTGCTTCTTCGCGCAAAGACGATTCTGCCGCTCACAGTGCTCTGCGGTGTGCGCCTTCTGCCGAAAGACGCCCGGGAGCTGTGCTTTGCTCTGCAGAGCACCGTACCTTCGTCTTTAGCCTCTCTTCTCGTCTACATCTTAGCAAAAAGCTTTTCCACTCTGTCTGGCAAGGAGAAACTGTGCCAGCACAGAAAACATCTCCCATCGTCTTCTAGAGGCTGCACGGAGGTCTGCCGAGTGTTTTGCAAGAAGAGAAAGAAAGTTGTCCAAAACAGCTTGCAATCGAATGTTCATGTGATTACATAAGGCAGGAGAGTGGTCAGGTACTGTTTTCTCTCATTTGGCATGCTGCGCACACAATCGCAGTGTTGTACAGCTTGTTTCATCACCTTTGCGAAGTTGCCGCTCTCTCCGGCTCCCGGAGACGAAGAAGCTGCTTCTTCGCGCAAAGACGATTCTGCCGCTCACAGTGCTCTGCGGTGTGCGCCTTCTGCCGAAAGAGCCCCGGGAGCTGTGCTTAGCTCTGAGAAGCACCGTACCTGCTTCTTTAGCCTCTCTTCTCGTCTACATCTTAGCAAAAAGCTTTTCCACTCTGTCTGGCAAGGAGAAACTGTGCCAGCACAGAAAACATCTCCCATCGTGTTCTAGAGTCTGCACGGAGGTCTGTCGAGTGTTTTGCAAGAAGAGAAAGAAAGTTGTCCAAAACAGCTTGCAATCGAATGTTCATGTGAATAGAAAAGGCAGGAGAGTGGTCAGGTACTGTTTTCTCTCACTTGGCAAGCTGCGCACACAATCGCAGTGTTGTACAGCTTGTTTCATCACCTTTGCGAAGTTGCCGCTCTCTCCGGCTCCCGGAGACGAAGAAGCTGCTTCTTCGCGCAAAGACGATTCTGCCGCTCACAGTGCTCTGCGGTGTGCGCCTTCTGCCGAAAGAGGTCCGGGAGCGGTGCTTAGCTCTGCAGAGCACCGTACCTTCGTCTCTAGCCTCTCTTCTCGTCTACATCTTAGCAAAAAGCTTTTCCACTCTGTCTGGCAAGGAGAAACTGTGCCAGCACAAAAAACATCTCCCATCGTGTTCTAGAGGCTGCACGCAGGTCTGCCGAGTGTTTTGCAGGAAGAGAAAGAAAGTTGTCCAAAACAGCTTGCAATCGAATGTTCATCTGAATAGAAAAGCCAGGAGAGTGGTCAGGTACTGTTTTCTCTCAGTTGGCAGGCTGCGCACACAATCGCAGTGTTGTACAGCTTGTTTCATCACCTTTGCGAAGTTGCCGCTCTCTGCGGCTCCCGGAGACGAAGAAGCTGCTTCTTCGCGCAAAGACGATTCTGCCGCTCACAGTGCTCTGCGGTGTGCGCCTTCTGCCGAAAGAGGTCCGGGAGCGGTGCTTAGCTCTGAGAAGCACCATACGTGCTTCTTTAGCCTCTCTTCTCGTCTACATCTTAGCAAAAAGCTTTTCCACTCTGTCTGGCAAGGAGAAACTGTGCCAGCACAAAAAACATCTCCCATCGTGTTCTAGAGGCTGCACGCAGGTCTGCCGAGTGTTTTGCAGGAAGAGAAAGAAAGTTGTCCAAAAAAGCTTGCAATCGAATGTTCATCTGAATAGAAAAGCCAGGAGAGTGGTCAGGTACTGTTTTCTCTCAGTTGGCAGGCTGCGCACACAATCGCAGTGTTGTACAGCTTGTTTCATCACCTTTGCGAAGTTGCCGCTCTCTCCGGCTCCCGGAGACGAAGAAGCTGCTTCTTCGCGCAAAGACGATTCTGCCGCTCACAGTGCTCTGCGGTGTGCGCCTTCTGCCGAAAGAGGTCCGGGAGCGGTGCTTAGCTCTGCAGAGCACCGTACCTTCGTCTTTAGCCTCTCTTCTCGTCTACATCTTAGCAAAAAGCTTTTCCACTCTGTCTGGCAAGGAGAAACTGTGCCAGCACAGAAAACATCTCCCATCGTCTTCTAGAGGCTGCACGGAGGTCTGCCGAGTGTTTTGCAGGAAGAGAAAGAAAGTTGTCCAAAACAGCTTGCAATCGAATGTTCATGTGAATAGAAAAGGCAGGAGAGTGGTCAGGTACTGTTTTCTCTCAGTTGGCAAGCTGGGCACACAATCGCAGGGTTGTACAGCTTGTTTCATCACCTTTGCGAAGTTGCCGCTCTCTCCGGCTCCCGGAGACCAAGAAGCTGCTTCTTCGCGCAAAGACGATTCTGCCGCTCACAGTGCTCTGCGGTGTGCGCCTTCTGCCGAAAGAGCCCCGGGAGCTGTGCTTAGCTCTGAGAAGCACCATACGTGCTTCTTTAGCCTCTCTTCTCGTCTACATCTTAGCAAAAAGCTTTTCCACTCTGTCTGGCAAGGAGAAACTGTGCCGGCACAAAAAACATCTCCCATCGTGTTCTAGAGGCTGCACGGAGGTCTGCCGAGTGTTTTGCAAGAAGAGAAAGAAAGTTGTCCAAAACAGCTTGCAATCGAATGTTCATGTGAATAGAAAAGGCAGGAGAGGGGTCAGGTACTGTTTTCTCTCAGTTGGCAAGCTGCGCACACAATCGCAGTGTTGTACAGCTTGTTTCATCACCTTTGCGATGCTGCCGCTCTCTCCGGCTCCCGGAGACGAAGAAGATGCTTCTTCGCGCAAAGACGATTCTGCCGCTCACTGTGTTCTGCTATGTGTGTCTTCTGCAGAAAGAGGCCCGGGAGCTGTTTTTAGCTCTGCAGAGTACCATACCTGCTTCTTTAGCCTCTCTTCTCGTCTACATCTTAGCAAAAAGCTTTTCCACTCTTTCTGGCAAGGAGAATCTGTGCCAGCACAAAAAACATCTCCCATCGTGTTCTAGAGGCTGCACGGAGGTCTGCCGAGTGTTTTGCAAGAAGAGAAAGAAAGTTGTCCAAAACAGCTTCCAATCGAATGTTCATGTGAATAGAAAAGGCAGGTGAGGGGTCAGGTACTGTTTTCTCTCAGTTGGCAAGCTGCGCACACAATTGCAGTGTTGTACAGCTTGTTTCATCACCTTTGCGAAGCTGCCGCTCTCTCCGGCTCCCGGAGACGAAGAAGCTGCTTCTTCGCGCAAGGACGATTCTGCCGCTCACAGTGCTCTGCGGTGTGCGCCTTCTGCCGAAAGAGGTCCGGGAGCGGTGCTTAGCTCTGCAGAGCACCGTACCTTAGTCTTTAGCCTCTCTTCTCGTCTACATCTTAGCAAAAAGCTTTTCCACTCTGTCTGGCAAGGAGAAACTGTGCCAGCACAGAAAACATCTCCCATCGTGTTCTAGAGGCTGCACGGAGGTCTGCCGAGTGTTTTGCAAGAAGAGAAAGAAAGTTGTCCAAAACAGCTTGCAATCGAATGTTCATGTGAATAGAAAAGGCAGGAGAGTGGTCAGGTACTGTTTTCTCTCAGTTGGCATGCTGCGCACACAATCGCAGTGTTGTACAGCTTGTTTCATCACCTTTGCGAAGTTGCCGCACTCTCCAGCTCCCGGAGACGAAGAAGCTGCTTCTTCGCGCAAAGACGATTCTGCCGCTCACAGTGCTCTGCGGTGTGCGCCTTCTGCCGAAAGAGGCCCGGGAGCTGTGCTTAGCTCTGCAGAGCACCGTACCTTCGTCTTTAGCCTCTCTTCTCGTCTACATCTTAGCAAAAAGCTTTTCCACTCTGTCTGGCAAGGAAAAACTGTGCCAGCACAAAAAACATCTCCCATCCTGTTCTAGAGGCTGCACGGAGGTCTGCCAAGTGTTTTGCAAGAAGAGAAAGAAAGTTGTCCAAAACAGCTTGCAATCGAATGTTCATGTGAATAGAAAAGGCAGGAGAGTGGTCAGGTACTGTTTTCTCTCAGTTGGCAAGCTGCGCACACAATCGCAGTGTTGTACAGCTTGTTTCATCACCTTTGCGAAGTTGCCGCTCTCTCCGGCTCCCGGAGACGAAGAAGCTGCTTCTTCGCGCAAAGACGATTCTGCCGCTCACAGTGCTCTGCGGTGTGCGCCTTCTGCCGAAAGACGCCCGGGAGCGGTGCTTAGCTCTGCAGAGCACCGTACCTTCGTCTTTAGCCTCTCTTCTCGTCTACATCTTAGCAAAAAGCTTTTCCACTCTGTCTGGCAAGGAGAAACTGTGCCACCACAGAAAACATCTCCCATCGTGTTCTAGAGGCTGCACGGAGGTCTGCCGAGTGTTTTGCAAGAAGAGAAAGAAAGTTGTCCAAAACAGCTTCCAATCGAATGTTCATGTGAATAGAAAAGACAGGAGAGTGGTCAGGTACTGTTTTCTCTCAGTTGGCAGGCTGCGCACACAATCGCAGTGTTGTACAGCTTGTTTCATCACCTTTGCGAAGTTGCCGCTCTCTCCGGCTCCCGGAGACGAAGAAGCTGCTTCTTCGCGCAAAGACGATTCTGCCGCTCACAGTGCTCTGCGGTGTGCGCCTTCTGCCGAAAGAGCCCCGGGAGCGGTGCTTAGCTCTGAGAAGCACCATACGTGCTTCTTTAGCCTCTCTTCTCGTCTACATCTTAGCAAAAAGCTTTTCCACTCTGTCTGGCAAGGAGAAACTGTGCCAGCACAGAAAACATCTCCCATCGTGTTCTAGAGGCTGCACGCAGGTCTGCCGAGTGTTTTGCAAGAAGAGAAAGAAAGTTGTCCAAAACAGCTTCCAATCGAATGTTCATGTGAATAGAAAAGGCAGGAGAGTGGTCAGGCACTGTTTTCTCTCAGTTGGCAAGCTGCGCACACAATCGCAGTGTTGTACAGCTTGTTTCATCACCTTTGCGAAGTTGCCGCTCTCTCCGGCTCCCGGAGACGAAGAAGCTGCTTCTTCGCGCAAAGACGATTCTGCCGCTCACAGTGCTCTGCGGTGTGCGCCTTCTGCCGAAAGACGCCCGGGAGCGGTGCTTAGCTCTGCAGAGCACCGTACCTTCGTCTTTAGCCACTCTTCTCGTCTACATCTTAGCAAAAAGCTTTTCCACTCTGTCTGGCAAGGAGAAACTGTGCCAGCACAGAAAACATCTCCCATCGTGTTCTAGAGGCTGCACGGAGGTCTGCCGAGTGTTTTGCAAGAAGAGAAAGAAAGTTGTCCAAAACAGCTTGCAATCGAATGTTCATCTGAATAGAAAAGGCAGGAGAGTGGTCAGGTACTGTTTTCTCTCAGTTGGCAGGCTGCGCACACAATCGCAGTGTTGTACAGCTTGTTTCATCACCTTTGCGAAGTTGCCGCTCTCTCCGGCTCCCGGAGACGAAGAAGCTGCTTCTTCGCGCAAAGACGATTCTGCCGCTCACAGTGCTCTGCGGTGTGCGCCTTCTGCCGAAAGAGCCCCGGGAGCGGTGCTTAGCTCTGAGAAGCACCGTACCTGCTTCTTTAGCCTCTCTTCTCGTCTACATCTTAGCAAAAAGCTTTTCCACTCTGTCTGGCAAGGAGAAACTGTGCCAGCACAGAAAACATCTCCCATCGTGTTCTAGAGGCTGCACGCAGGTCTGCCGAGTGTTTTGCAAGAAGAGAAAGAAAGTTGTCCAAAACAGCTTGCAATCGAATGTTCATGTGAATAGAAAAGGCAGGAGAGTGGTCAGGTACTGTTTTCTCTCACTTGGCAAGCTGCGCACACAATCGCAGTGTTGTACAGCTTGTTTCATCACCTTTGCCAAGTTGCCGCTCTCTCCGGCTCCCGGAGACGAAGAAGCTGCTTCTTCGCGCAAAGACGATTCTGCCGCTCACAGTGCTCTGCGGTGTGCGCCTTCTGCCGAAAGAGGTCCGGGAGCGGTGCTTAGCTCTGCAGAGCACCGTACCTTCGTCTTTAGCCTCTCTTCTCGTCTACATCTTAGCAAAAAGCTTTTCCACTCTGTCTGGCAAGGAGAAACTGTGCCAGCACAAAAAACATCTCCCATCGTGTTCTAGAGGCTGCACGCAGGTCTGCCGAGTGTTTTGCAGGAAGAGAAAGAAAGTTGTCCAAAACAGCTTGCAATCGAATGTTCATCTGAATAGAAAAGCCAGGAGAGTGGTCAGGTACTGTTTTCTCTCAGTTGGCAGGCTGCGCACACAATCGCAGTGTTGTACAGCTTGTTTCATCACCTTTGCGAAGTTGCCGCTCTCTCCGGCTCCCGGAGACGAAGAAGCTGCTTCTTCGCGCAAAGACGATTCTGCCGCTCACTGTGTTCTGCTATGTGTGTCTTCTGCAGAAAGAGGCCCGGGAGCTGTTTTTAGCTCTGCAGAGTACCATACCTGCTTCTTTAGCCTCTCTTCTCGTCTACATCTTAGCAAAAAGCTTTTCCACTCTGTCTGGCAAGGAGAAACTGTGCCAGCACAGAAAACATCTCCCATCATGTTCTAGAGGCTGCACGGAGGTCTGCCGAGTGTTTTGCAAGAAGAGAAAGAAAGTTGTCCAAAACAGCTTCCAATCGAATGTTCATGTGAATAGAAAAGGCAGGTGAGGGGTCAGGTACTGTTTTCTCTCAGTTGGCAAGCTGCGCACACAATCGCAGTGTTGTACAGCTTGTTTCATCACCTTTGCGAAGCTGCCGCTCTCTCCGGCTCCCGGAGACGAAGAAGCTGCTTCTTCGCGCAAGGACGATTCTGCCGCTCACAGTGCTCTGCGGTGTGCGCCTTCTGCCGAAAGACGCCCGGGAGCGGTGCTTAGCTCTGCAGAGCACCGTACCTTCGTCTTTAGCCTCTCTTCTCGTCTACATCTTAGCAAAAAGCTTTTCCACTCTGTCTGGCAAGGAGAAACTGTGCCAGCACAGAAAACATCTCCCATCGTGTTCTAGAGGCTGCACGGAGGTCTGCCGAGTGTTTTGCAAGAAGAGAAAGAAAGTTGTCCAAAACAGCTTGCAATCGAATGTTCATGTGAATAGAAAAGGCAGGAGAGTGGTCAGGTACTGTTTTCTATCACTTGGCACGCTGCGCACACAATCGCAGTGTTGTACAGCTTGTTTCATCACCTTTGCGAAGTTGCCGCTCTCTCCGGCTCCCGGAGACGAAGAAGCTGCTTCTTCGCGCAAAGACGATTCTGCCGCTCACAGTGCTCTGCGGTGTGCGCTTTCTGCCGAAAGAGGCCCGGGAGCGGTGCTTAGCTCTGCAGAGCACCGTACCTTCGTCTTTAGCCTCTCTTCTCGTCTACATCTTAGCAAAAAGCTTTTCCACTCTGTCTGGCAAGGAGAAACTGTGCCACCACAGAAAACATCTCCCATCGTGTTCTAGAGGCTGCACGGAGGTCTGCCGAGTGTTTTGCAAGAAGAGAAAGAAAGTTGTCCAAAACAGCTTGCAATCGAATGTTCATGTGAATAGAAAAGACAGGAGAGTGGTCAGGTACTGTTTTCTCTCAGTTGGCAGGCTGCGCACACAATCGCAGTGTTGTACAGCTTGTTTCATCACCTTTGCGAAGTTGCCGCTCTCTCCGGCTCCCGGAGACGAAGAAGCTGCTTCTTCGCGCAAAGACGATTCTGCCGCTCACAGTGCTCTGCGGTGTGCGCCTTCTGCCGAAAGAGGTCCGGGAGCGGTGCTTAGCTCTGAGAAGCACCATACGTGCTTCTTTAGCCTCTCTTCTCGTCTACATCTTAGCAAAAAGCTTTTCCACTCTGTCTGGCAAGGAGAAACTGTGCCAGCACAGAAAACATCTCCCATCGTGTTCTAGAGGCTGCACGGAGGTCTGCCGAGTGTTTTGCAAGAAGAGAAAGAAAGTTGTCCAAAACAGCTTCCAATCGAATGTTCATGTGAATAGAAAAGGCAGGAGAGTGGTCAGGCACTGTTTTCTCTCAGTTGGCAAGCTGGGCACACAATCGCAGTGTTGTACAGCTTGTTTCATCACCTTTGCGAAGTTGCCGCTCTCTCCGGCTCCCGGAGACGAAGAAGCTGCTTCTTCGCGCAAAGACGATTCTGCCGCTCACAGTGCTCTGCGGTGTGCGCCTTCTGCCGAAAGACGCCCGGGAGCGGTGCTTAGCTCTGCAGAGCACCGTACCTTCGTCTTTAGCCTCTCTTCTCGTCTACATCTTAGCAAAAAGCTTTTCCACTCTGTCTGGCAAGGAGAAACTGTGCCAGCACAGAAAACATCTCCCATCGTGTTCTAGAGGCTGCACGGAGGTCTGCCGAGTGTTTTGCAAGAAGAGAAAGAAAGTTGTCCAAAACAGCTTGCAATCGAATGTTCATGTGAATAGAAAAGGCAGGAGAGTGGTCAGGTACTGTTTTCTCTCAGTTGGCAAGCTGCGCACACAATCGCAGTGTTGTACAGCTTGTTTCATCACCTTTGCGAAGTTGCCGCTCTCTCCGGCTCCCGGAGACGAAGAAGCTGCTTCTTCGCGCAAAGACGATTCTGCCGCTCACAGTGCTCTGCGGTGTGCGCCTTCTGCCGAAAGAGGTCCGGGAGCGGTGCTTAGCTCTGCCGAGCACCGTACCTTCGTCTTTAGCCTCTCTTCTCGTCTACATCTTAGCAAAAAGCTTTTCCACTCTGTCTGGCAAGGAGAAACTGTGCCAGCACAGAAAACATCTCCCATCGTCTTCTAGAGGCTGCACGGAGGTCTGCCGAGTGTTTTGCAGGAAGAGAAAGAAAGTTGTCCAAAACAGCTTGCAATCGAATGTTCATGTGAATAGAAAAGGCAGGAGAGTGGTCAGGTACTGTTTTCTCTCACTTGGCAAGCTGCGCACACAATCGCAGGGTTGTACAGCTTGTTTCATCACCTTTGCGAAGTTGCCGCTCTCTCCGGCTCCCGGAGACGAAGAAGCTGCTTCTTCGCGCAAAGACGATTCTGCCGCTCACAGTGCTCTGCGGTGTGCGCCTTCTGCTGAAAGAGCCCCGGGAGCGGTGCTTAGCTCTGAGAAGCACCATACGTGCTTCTTTAGCCTCTCTTCTCGTCTACATCTTAGCAAAAAGCTTTTCCACTCTGTCTGGCAAGGAGAAACTGTGCCAGCACAGAAAACATCTCCCATCGTGTTCTAGAGGCTGCACGGAGGTCTGCCGAGTGTTTTGCAAGAAGAGAAAGAAAGTTGTCCAAAACAGCTTGCAATCGAATGTTCATGTGAATAGAAAAGGCAGGAGAGTGGTCAGGTACTGTTTTCTCTCAGTTGGCAAGCTGCGCACACAATCGCAGTGTTGTACAGCTTGTTTCATCACCTTTGCGAAGTTGCCGCTCTCTCCGGCTCCCGGAGACGAAGAAGCTGCTTCTTCGCGCAAAGACGATTCTGCCGCTCACAGTGCTCTGCGGTGTGCGCCTTCTGCCGAAAGAGGTCCGGGAGCGGTGCTTAGCTCTGCAGAGCACCGTACCTTCGTCTTTAGCCTCTCTTCTCGTCTACATCTTAGCAAAAAGCTTTTCCACTCTGTCTGGCAAGGAGAAACTGTGCCAGCACAAAAAACATCTCCCATCGTGTTCTAGAGGCTGCACGCAGGTCTGCCGAGTGTTTTGCAAGAAGAGAAAGAAAGTTGTCCAAAACAGCTTGCAATCGAATGTTCATGTGAATAGAAAAGGCAGGAGAGTGGTCAGGTACTGTTTTCTCTCAGTTGGCAAGCTGGGCACACAATCGCAGTGTTGTACAGCTTGTTTCATCACCTTTGCCAAGTTGCCGCTCTCTCCGGCTCCCGGAGACGAAGAAGCTGCTTCTTCGCGCAAAGACGATTCTGCCGCTCACAGTGCTCTGCGGTGTGCGCCTTCTGCCGAAAGAGGTCCGGGAGCGGTGCTTAGCTCTGAGAAGCACCATACGTGCTTCTTTAGCCTCTCTTCTCGTCTACATCTTAGCAAAAAGCTTTTCCACTCTGTCTGGCAAGGAGAAACTGTGCCAGCACAGAAAACATCTCCCATCGTGTTCTAGAGGCTGCACGGAGGTCTGCCGAGTGTTTTGCAAGAAGAGAAAGAAAGTTGTCCAAAACAGCTTGCAATCGAATGTTCATGTGAATAGAAAAGGCAGGAGAGTGGTCAGGTACTGTTTTCTCTCAGTTGGCAAGCTGCGCACACAATCGCAGTGTTGTACAGCTTGTTTCATCACCTTTGCGAAGTTGCCGCTCTCTCCGGCTCCCGGAGACGAAGAAGCTGCTTCTTCGCGCAAAGACGATTCTGCCGCTCACAGTGCTCTGCGGTGTGCGCCTTCTGCCGAAAGAGCCCCGGGAGCTGTGCTTAGCTCTGAGAAGCACCATACGTGCTTCTTTAGCCTCTCTTCTCGTCTACATCTTAGCAAAAAGCTTTTCCACTCTGTCTGGCAAGGAGAAACTGTGCCAGCACAGAAAACATCTCCCATCGTGTTCTAGAGGCTGCACGGAGGTCTGCTGAGTGTTTTGCAAGAAGAGAAAGAAAGTTGTCCAAAACAGCTTGCAATCGAATGTTCATGTGAATAGAAAAGGCAGGAGAGTGGTCAGGTACTGTTTTCTCTCACTTGGCAAGCTGCGCACACAATCGCAGTGTTGTACAGCTTGTTTCATCACCTTTGCGAAGTTGCCGCTCTCTCCGGCTCCCGGAGACGAAGAAGCTGCTTCTTCGCGCAAAGACGATTCTGCCGCTCACAGTGCTCTGCGGTGTGCGCCTTCTGCCGAAAGAGGTCCGGGAGCGGTGCTTAGCTCTGCAGAGCACCGTACCTTCGTCTTTAGCCTCTCTTCTCGTCTACATCTTAGCAAAAAGCTTTTCCACTCTGTCTGGCAAGGAGAAACTGTGCCACCACAGAAAACATCTCCCATCGTGTTCTAGAGGCTGCACGCAGGTCTGCCGAGTGTTTTGCTAGAAGAGAAAGAAAGTTGTCCAAAACAGCTTGCAATCGAATGTTCATGTGAATAGAAAAGGCAGGAGAGTGGTCAGGTACTGTTTTCTCTCACTTGGCAAGCTGCGCACACAATCGCAGTGTTGTACAGCTTGTTTCATCACCTTTGCGAAGTTGCCGCTCTCTCCGGCTCCCGGAGACGAAGAAGCTGCTTCTTCGCGCAAAGACGATTCTGCCGATCACAGTGCTCTGCGGTGTGCGCCTTCTGCCGAAAGACGCCCGGGAGCGGTGCTTAGCTCTGCAGAGCACCGTACCTTCGTCTTTAGCCTCTCTTCTCGTCTACATCTTAGCAAAAAGCTTTTCCACTCTGTCTGGCAAGGAGAAACTGTGCCAGCACAGAAAACATCTCCCATCGTGTTCTAGAGGCTGCACGGAGGTCTGCCGAGTGTTTTGCAAGAAGAGAATGAAAGTTGTCCAAAACAGCTTGCAATCGAATGTTCATCTGAATAGAAAAGCCAGGAGAGTGGTCAGGTACTGTTTTCTCTCAGTTGGCACGCTGCGCACACAATCGCAGTGTTGTACAGCTTGTTTCATCACCTTTGCGAAGTTGCCGCTCTCTCCGGCTCCCGGAGACGAAGAAGCTGCTTCTTCGCGCAAAGACGATTCTGCCGCTCACAGTGCTCTGCGGTGTGCGCCTTCTGCCGAAAGAGGTCCGGGAGTGGTGCTTAGCTCTGCAGAGCACCGTACCTTCGTCTTTAGCCTCTCTTCTCGTCTACATCTTAGCAAAAAGCTTTTCCACTCTGTCTGGCAAGGAGAAACTGTGCCAGCACAGAAAACATCTCCCATCGTGTTCTAGAGGCTGCACGGAGGTCTGCCGAGTGTTTTGCAAGAAGAGAAAGAAAGTTGTCCAAAACAGCTTGCAATCGAATGTTCATGTGAATAGAAAAGGCAGGAGAGTGGTCAGGTACTGTTTTCTCTCAGTTGGCACGCTGCGCACACAATCGCAGTGTTGTACAGCTTGTTTCATCATCTTTGCGAAGTTGCCACTCTCTCCGGCTTCCGGAGACGAAGAAGCTGCTTCTTCGCGCAAAGACGATTCTGCCGCTCACAGTGCTCTGCGGTGTGCGCCTTCTGCCGAAAGAGCCCCGGGAGCGGTGCTTAGCTCTGCAGAGCACCGTACCTTCGTCTTTAGCCTCTCTTCTCGTCTACATCTTAGCAAAAAGCTTTTCCACTCTGTCTGGCAGGGAGAAACTGCGCCAGCACAGAAAACATCTCCCATCGTGTTCTAGAGGCTGCACGGAGGTCTGTCGAGTGTTTTGCAAGAAGAGAAAGAAAGTTGTCCAAAACAGCTTGCAATCGAATGTTCATGTGAATAGAAAAGGCAGGAGAGTGGTCAGGTACTGTTTTCTCTCAGTTGGCAAGCTGCGCACACAATCGCAGTGTTGTACAGCTTGTTTCATCACCTTTGCGAAGTTGCCGCTCTCTCCGGCTCCCGGAGACGAAGAAGCTGCTTCTTCGCGCAAAGACGATTCTGCCGCTCACAGTGCTCTGCGGTGCGCGCCTTCTGCCGAAAGACGCCCGGGAGCGGTGCTTAGCTCTGCAGAGCACCGTACCTTCGTCTTTAGCCTCTCTTCTCGTCTACATCTTAGCAAAAAGCTTTTCCACTCTGTCTGGCAAGGAGAAACTGTGCCAGCACAGAAAACATCTCCCATCGTGTTCTAGAGGCTGCACGGAGGTCTGCCGAGTGTTTTGCAAGAAGAGAAAGAAAGTTGTCCAAAACAGCTTGCAATCGAATGTTCATGTGAATAGAAAAGGCAGGAGAGTGGTCAGGTACTGTTTTCTCTCAGTTGGCAAGCTGCGCACACAATCGCAGTGTTGTACAGCTTGTTTCATCACCTTTGCGAAGTTGCCGCTCTCTCCGGCTCCCGGAGACGAAGAAGCTGCTTCTTCGCGCAAAGACGATTCTGCCGCTCACAGTGCTCTGCGGTGTGCGCCTTCTGCCGAAAGAGGTCCGGGAGCGGTGCTTAGCTCTGCAGAGCACCGTACCTTCGTCTTTAGCCTCTCTTCTCGTCTACATCTTAGCAAAAAGCTTTTCCACTCTGTCTGGCAAGAAGAAACTGTGCCAGCACAGAAAACATCTCCCATCGTGTTCTAGAGGCTGCACGGAGGTCTGCCGAGTGTTTTGCAAGAAGAGAAAGAAAGTTGTCCAAAACAGCTTCCAATCGAATGTTCATGTGAATAGAAAAGGCAGGAGAGTGGTCAGGTACTGTTTTCTCTCAGTTGGCAAGCTGCGCACACAATCGCAGTGTTGTACAGCTTGTTTCATCACCTTTGCGAAGTTGCCACTCTCTCCAGCTCCCGGAGACGAAGAAGCTGCTTCTTCGCGCAAAGACTATTCTGCCGCTCACAGTGCTCTGCGGTGTGCGCCTTCTGCCGAAAGAGGCCCGGGAGCTGTGCTTAGCTCTGCAGAGCACCGTACCTTCGTCTTTAGCCTCTCTTCTCGTCTACATCTTAGCAAAAAGCTTTTCCACTCTGTCTGGCAAGGAGAAACTGTGCCAGCACAAAAAACATCTCCCATAGTGTTCTAGAGGCTGCACGGAGGTCTGCCGAGTGTTTTGCAAGAAGAGAAAGAAAGTTGTCCAAAACAGCTTGCAATCGAATGTTCATGTGAATAGAAAAGGCAGGAGAGTGGTCAGGTACTGTTTTCTCTCAGTTGGCACGCTGCGCACACAATCGCAGTGTTGTACAGCTTGTTTCATCACCTTTGCGAAGTTGCCGCTCTCTCCGGCTCCCGGAGACGAAGAAGCTGCTTCTTCGCGCAAAGACGATTCTGCCGCTCACAGTGCTCTGCGGTGTGCGCCTTCTGCCGAAAGAGCCCCGGGAGCTGTGCTTAGCTCTGAGAAGCACCATACGTGCTTCTTTAGCCTCTCTTCTCGTCTACATCTTAGCAAAAAGCTTTTCCACTCTGTCTGGCAAGGAGAAACTGTGCCAGCACAGAAAACATCTCCCATCGTGTTCTAGAGGCTGCACGCAGGTCTGCCGAGTGTTTTGCAAGAAGAGAAAGAAAGTTGTCCAAAACAGCTTGCAATCGAATGTTCATGTGAATAGAAAAGGCAGGAGAGTGGTCAGGTACTGTTTTCTCTCAGTTGGCAAGCTGCGCACACAATCGCAGTGTTGTACAGCTTGTTTCATCACCTTTGCGAAGTTGCCGCTCTCTCCGGCTCCCGGAGACGAAGAAGCTGCTTCTTCGCGCAAAGACGATTCTGCCGCTCACAGTGCTCTGCGGTGTGCGCCTTCTGCCGAAAGAGGTCCGGGAGCGGTGCTTAGCTCTGCAGAGCACCGTACCTTCGTCTTTAGCCTCTCTTCTCGTCTACATCTTAGCAAAAAGCTTTTCCACTCTGTCTGGCAAGGAGAAACTGTGCCAGCACAGAAAACATCTCCCATCGTGTTCTAGAGGCTGCACGGAGGTCTGCCGAGTGTTTTGCAAGAAGAGAAAGAAAGTTGTCCAAAACAGCTTGCAATCGAATGTTCATGTGATTACATAAGGCAGGAGAGTGGTCAGGTACTGTTTTCTCTCATTTGGCATGCTGCGCACACAATCGCAGTGTTGTACAGCTTGTTTCATCACCTTTGCGAAGTTGCCGCTCTCTCCGGCTCCCGGAGACGAAGAAGCTGCTTCTTCGCGCAAAGACGATTCTGCCGCTCACAGTGCTCTGCGGTGTGCGCCTTCTGCCGAAAGAGCCCCGGGAGCGGTGCTTAGCTCTGAGAAGCACCGTACCTGCTTCTTTAGCCTCTCTTCTCGTCTACATCTTAGCAAAAAGCTTTTCCACTCTGTCTGGCAAGGAGAAACTGTGCCAGCACAGAAAACATCTCCCATCGTGTTCTAGAGGCTGCACGCAGGTCTGCCGAGTGTTTTGCAGGAAGAGAAAGAAAGTTGTCCAAAACAGCTTGCAATCGAATGTTCATCTGAATAGAAAAGCCAGGAGAGTGGTCAGGTACTGTTTTCTCTCAGTTGGCAGGCTGCGCACACAATCGCAGTGTTGTACAGCTTGTTTCATCACCTTTGCGAAGTTGCCGCTCTCTCCGGCTCCCGGAGACGAAGAAGCTGCTTCTTCGCGCAAAGACGATTCTGCCGCTCACAGTGCTCTGCGGTGTGCGCCTTCTGCCGAAAGAGCCCCGGGAGCTGTGCTTAGCTCTGAGAAGCACCATACGTGCTTCTTTAGCCTCTCTTCTCGTCTACATCTTAGCAAAAAGCTTTTCCACTCTGTCTGGCAAGGAGAAACTGTGCCAGCACAGAAAACATCTCCCATCGTGTTCTAGAGGCTGCACGGAGGTCTGCCGAGTGTTTTGCAAGAAGAGAAAGAAAGTTGTCCAAAACAGCTTGCAATCGAATGTTCATGTGAATAGAAAAGGCAGGAGAGTGGTCAGGTACTGTTTTCTCTCAGTTGGCAAGCTGCGCACACAATCGCAGTGTTGTACAGCTTGTTACATCACCTTTGCGAAGTTGCCGCTCTCTCCGGCTCCCGGAGACGAAGAAGCTGCTTCTTCGCGCAAAGACGATTCTGCCGCTCACAGTGCTCTGCGGTGTGCGCCTTCTGCCGAAAGACGCCCGGGAGCGGTGCTTAGCTCTGCAGAGCACCGTACCTTCGTCTTTAGCCTCTCTTCTCGTCTACATCTTAGCAAAAAGCTTTTCCACTCTGTCTGGCAAGGAGAAACTGTGCCAGCACAGAAAACATCTCCCATCGTGTTCTAGAGGCTGCACGGAGGTCTGCCGAGTGTTTTGCAAGAAGAGAAAGAAAGTTGTCCAAAACAGCTTGCAATCGAATGTTCATGTGAATAGAAAAGGCAGGAGAGTGGTCAGGTACTGTTTTCTCTCAGTTGGCACGCTGCGCACACAATCGCAGTGTTGTACAGCTTGTTTCATCACCTTTGCGAAGTTGCCGCTCTCTCCGGCTCCCGGAGACGAAGAAGCTGCTTCTTCGCGCAAAGACGATTCTGCCGCTCACAGTGCTCTGCGGTGTGCGCCTTCTGCCGAAAGAGCCCCGGGAGCTGTGCTTAGCTCTGAGAAGCACCATACGTGCTTCTTTAGCCTCTCTTCTCGTCTACATCTTAGCAAAAAGCTTTTCCACTCTGTCTGGCAAGGAGAAACTGTGCCAGCACAGAAAACATCTCCCATCGTGTTCTAGAGGCTGCACGGAGGTCTGCCGAGTGTTTTGCAAGAAGAGAAAGAAAGTTGTCCAAAACAGCTTCCAATCGAATGTTCATCTGAATAGAAAAGGCAGGTGAGGGGTCAGGTACTGTTTTCTCTCAGTTGGCAAGCTACGCACACAATCGCAGTGTTGTACAGCTTGTTTCATCACCTTTGCGAAGTTGCCGCTCTCTCCGGCTCCCGGAGACGAAGAAGCTGCTTCTTCGCGCAAAGACGATTCTGCCGCTCACAGTGCTCTGCGGTGTGCGCCTTCTGCCGAAAGAGGTCCGGGAGCGGTGCTTAGCTCTGCAGAGCACCGTACCTTCGTCTTTAGCCTCTCTTCTCGTCTACATCTTAGCAAAAAGCTTTTCCACTCTGTCTGGCAAGGAGAAACTGTGCCAGCACAAAAAACATCTCCCATCGTGTTCTAGAGGCTGCACGCAGGTCTGCCGAGTGTTTTGCAAGAAGAGAAAGAAAGTTGTCCAAAACAGCTTGCAATCGAATGTTCATGTGAATAGAAAAGGCAGGAGAGTGGTCAGGTACTGTTTTCTCTCAGTTGGCAAGCTGCGCACACAATCGCAGTGTTGTACAGCTTGTTTCATCACCTTTGCGAAGTTGCCGCTCTCTCCGGCTCCCGGAGACGAAGAAGCTGCTTCTTCGCGCAAAGACGATTCTGCCGCTCACAGTGCTCTGCGGTGTGCGCCTTCTGCCGAAAGAGGTCCGGGAGCGGTGCTTAGCTCTCAACAGCACCGTACCTTCGTCTTTAGCCTCTCTTCTCGTCTACATCTTAGCAAAAAGCTTTTCCACTCTGTCTGGCAAGGAGAAACTGTGCCAGCACAGAAAACATCTCCCATCGTGTTCTAGAGGCTGCACGGAGGTCTGCCGAGTGTTTTGCAAGAAGAGAAAGAAAGTTGTCCAAAACAGCTTGCAATCGAATGTTCATGTGAATAGAAAAGGCAGGAGAGTGGTCAGGTACTGTTTTCTCTCAGTTGGCACGCTGCGCACACAATCGCAGTGTTGTACAGCTTGTTTCATCATCTTTGCGAAGTTGCCACTCTCTCCGGCTTCCGGAGACGAAGAAGCTGCTTCTTCGCGCAAAGACGATTCTGCCGCTCACAGTGCTCTGCGGTGTGCGCCTTCTGCCGAAAGAGCCCCGGGAGCGGTGCTTAGCTCTGCAGAGCACCGTACCTTCGTCTTTAGCCTCTCTTCTCGTCTACATCTTAGCAAAAAGCTTTTCCACTCTGTCTGGCAAGGAGAAACTGTGCCAGCACAGAAAACATCTCCCATCGTGTTCTAGAGGCTGCACGGAGGTCTGCCGAGTGTTTTGCAAGAAGAGAAAAAAAGTTGTCCAAAACAGCTTGCAATCGAATGTTCATGTGAATAGAAAAGCCAGGAGAGTGGTCAGGTACTGTTTTCTCTCAGTTGGCAAGCTGCGCACACAATCGCAGTGTTGTACAGCTTGTTTCATCACCTTTGCGAAGTTGCCGCTCTCTCCGGCTCCCGGAGACGAAGAAGCTGCTTCTTCGCGCAAAGACGATTCTGCCGCTCACAGTGCTCTGCGGTGTGCGCCTTCTGCCGAAAGACGCCCGGGAGCGGTGCTTAGCTCTGCAGAGCACCGTACCTTCGTCTTTAGCCTCTCTTCTCGTCTACATCTTAGCAAAAAGCTTTTCCACTCTGTCTGGCAAGGAGAAACTGTGCCAGCACAGAAAACATCTCCCATCGTGTTCTAGAGGCTGCACGGAGGTCTGCCGAGTGTTTTGCAAGAAGAGAAAGAAAGTTGTCCAAAACAGCTTCCAATCGAATGTTCATGTGAATAGAAAAGGCAGGAGAGTGGTCAGGTACTGTTTTCTCTCAGTTGGCAAGCTGCGCACACAATCGCAGTGTTGTACAGCTTGTTTCATCACCTTTGCGAAGTTGCCGCTCTCTCCGGCTCCCGGAGACGAAGAAGCTGCTTCTTCGCGCAAAGACGATTCTGCCGCTCACTGTGTTCTGCAGTGTGTGTCTTCTGCAGAAAGAGGCCCGGGAGCTGTGCTTAGCTCTGCAGAGTACCATACCTGCTTCTTTAGCCTCTCTTCTCGTCTACATCTTAGCAAAAAGCTTTTCCACTCTTTCTGGCAAGGAGAAACTGTGCCGGCACAAAAAACATCTCCCATCGTGTTCTAGAGGCTGCACGGAGGTCTGCCGAGTGTTTTGCAAGAAGAGAAAGAAAGTTCTCCAAAACAGCTTGCAATCGAATGTTCATGTGAATAGAAAAGGCAGGTGAGGGGTCAGGTACTGTTTTCTCTCAGTTGGCAAGCTGCGCACACAATCGCAGTGTTGTACAGCTTGTTTCATCACCTTTGCGAAGCTGCCGCTCTCTCCGGCTCCCGGAGACGAAGAAGCTGCTTCTTCGCGCAAAGACGATTCTGCCGCTCACAGTGCTCTGCGGTGTGCGCCTTCTGCCGAAAGAGGCCCGGGAGCGGTGCTTAGCTCTGCAGAGCACCGTACCTTCGTCTTTAGCCTCTCTTCTCGTCTACATCTTAGCAAAAAGCTTTTCCACTCTGTCTGGCAAGGAGAAACTGTGCCAGCACAGAAAACATCTCCCATCGTGTTCTAGAGGCTGCACGGAGGTCTGCCGAGTGTTTTGCAAGAAGAGAAAGAAAGTTGTCCAAAACAGCTTGCAATCGAATGTTCATGTGAATAGAAAAGGCAGGAGAGTGGTCAGGTACTGTTTTCTCTCAGTTGGCAAGCTGCGCACACAATCGCAGTGTTGTACAGCTTGTTTCATCACCTTTGCGAAGTTGCCGCTCTCTCCAGCTCCCGGAGACGAAGAAGCTGCTTCTTCGCGCAAAGACGATTCTGCCGCTCACAGTGCTCTGCGGTGTGCGCCTTGTGCCGAAAGAGCCCCGGGAGCTGTGCTTTGCTCTGAGAAGCACCATACGTGCTTCTTTAGCCTCTCTTCTCGTCTACATCTTAGCAAAAAGCTTTTCCACTCTGTCTGGCAAGGAGAAACTGTGCCAGCACAGAAAACATCTCCCATCGTCTTCTAGAGGCTGCACGGAGGTCTGCCGAGTGTTTTGCAAGAAGAGAAAGAAAGTTGTCCAAAACAGCTTGCAATCGAATGTTCATGTGAATAGAAAAGGCAGGAGAGTGGTCAGGTACTGTTTTCTCTCAGTTGGCAAGATGGGCACACAATCGCAGTGTTGTACAGCTTGTTTCATCACCTTTGCGAAGTTGCCGCTCTCTCCGGCTCCCGGAGACGAAGAAGCTGCTTCTTCGCGCAAAGACGATTCTGCCGCTCACAGTGCTCTGCGGTGTGCGCCTTGTGCCGAAAGAGGTCCGGGAGCGGTGCTTAGCTCTGAGAAGCACCATACGTGCTTCTTTAGCCTCTCTTCTCGTCTACATCTTAGCAAAAAGCTTTTCCACTCTGTCTGGCAAGGAGAAACTGTGCCAGCACAGAAAACATCTCCCATCGTGTTCTAGAGGCTGCACGCAGGTCTGCCGAGTGTTTTGCAAGAAGAGAAAGAAAGTTGTCCAAAACAGCTTGCAATCGAATGTTCACGTGAATAGAAAAGGCAGGAGAGTGGTCAGGTACTGTTTTCTCTCAGTTGGCAAGCTGCGCACACAATCGCAGTGTTGTACAGCTTGTTTCATCACCTTTGCGAAGTTGCCGCTCTCTCCGGCTCCCGGAGACGAAGAAGCTGCTTCTTCGCGCAAAGACGATTCTGCCGCTCACAGTGCTCTGCGGTGTGCGCCTTCTGCCGAAAGAGCCCCGGGAGCTGTGCTTAGCTCTGAGAAGCACCATACGTGCTTCTTTAGCCTCTCTTCTCGTCTACATCTTAGCAAAAAGCTTTTCCACTCTGTCTGGCAAGGAGAAACTGTGCCAGCACAAAAAACATCTCCCATCGTGTTCTAGAGGCTGCACGCAGGTCTGCCGAGTGTTTTGCAAGAAGAGAAAGAAAGTTGTCCAAAACAGCTTGCAATCGAATGTTCATGTGAATAGAAAAGGCAGGAGAGTGGTCAGGTACTGTTTTCTCTCAGTTGGCAAGCTGCGCACACAATCGCAGTGTTGTACAGCTTGTTACATCACCTTTGCGAAGTTGCCGCTCTCTCCGGCTCCCGGAGACGAAGAAGCTGCTTCTTCGCGCAAAGACGATTCTGCCGCTCACAGTGCTCTGCGGTGTGCGCCTTCTGCCGAAAGAGGCCCGGGAGCGGTGCTTAGCTCTGCAGAGCACCGTACCTTCGTCTTTAGCCTCTCTTCTCGTCTACATCTTAGCAAAAAGCTTTTCCACTCTGTCTGGCAAGGAGAAACTGTGCCAGCACAGAAAACATCTCCCATCGTGTTCTAGAGGCTGCACGGAGGTCTGCCGAGTGTTTTGCAAGAAGAGAAAGAAAGTTGTCCAAAACAGCTTGCAATCGAATGTTCATGTGAATAGAAAAGACAGGAGAGTGGTCAGGTACTGTTTTCTCTCAGTTGGCAGGCTGCGCACACAATCGCAGTGTTGTACAGCTTGTTTCATCACCTTTGCGAAGTTGCCGCTCTCTCCGGCTCCCGGAGACGAAGAAGCTGCTTCTTCGCGCAAAGACGATTCTGCCGCTCACAGTGCTCTGCGGTGTGCGCCTTCTGCCGAAAGAGCCCCGGGAGCTGTGCTTAGCTCTGAGAAGCACCATACGTGCTTCTTTAGCCTCTCTTCTCGTCTACATCTTAGCAAAAAGCTTTTCCACTCTGTCTGGCAAGGAGAAACTGTGCCAGCACAGAAAACATCTCCCATCGTGTTCTAGAGGCTGCACGGAGGTCTGCCGAGTGTTTTGCAAGAAGAGAAAGAAAGTTGTCCAAAACAGCTTGCAATCGAATGTTCATGTGAATAGAAAAGGCAGGAGAGTGGTCAGGTACTGTTTTCTCTCAGTTGGCAAGCTGCGCACACAATCGCAGTGTTGTACAGCTTGTTACATCACCTTTGCGAAGTTGCCGCTCTCTCCGGCTCCCGGAGACGAAGAAGCTGCTTCTTCGCGCAAAGACGATTCTGCCGCTCACAGTGCTCTGCGGTGTGCGCCTTCTGCCGAAAGACGCCCGGGAGCGGTGCTTAGCTCTGCAGAGCACCGTACCTTCGTCTTTAGCCTCTCTTCTCGTCTACATCTTAGCAAAAAGCTTTTCCACTCTGTCTGGCAAGGAGAAACTGTGCCAGCACAGAAAACATCTCCCATCGTGTTCTAGAGGCTGCACGGAGGTCTGCCGAGTGTTTTGCAAGAAGAGAAAGAAAGTTGTCCAAAACAGCTTGCAATCGAATGTTCATGTGAATAGAAAAGGCAGGAGAGTGGTCAGGTACTGTTTTCTCTCAGTTGGCACGCTGCGCACACAATCGCAGTGTTGTACAGCTTGTTTCATCACCTTTGCGAAGTTGCCGCTCTCTCCGGCTCCCGGAGACGAAGAAGCTGCTTCTTCGCGCAAAGACGATTCTGCCGCTCACAGTGCTCTGCGGTGTGCGCCTTCTGCCGAAAGAGCCCCGGGAGCTGTGCTTAGCTCTGAGAAGCACCATACGTGCTTCTTTAGCCTCTCTTCTCGTCTACATCTTAGCAAAAAGCTTTTCCACTCTGTCTGGCAAGGAGAAACTGTGCCAGCACAGAAAACATCTCCCATCGTGTTCTAGAGGCTGCACGGAGGTCTGCCGAGTGTTTTGCAAGAAGAGAAAGAAAGTTGTCCAAAACAGCTTGCAATCGAATGTTCATCTGAATAGAAAAGGCAGGTGAGGGGTCAGGTACTGTTTTCTCTCAGTTGGCAAGCTACGCACACAATCGCAGTGTTGTACAGCTTGTTTCATCACCTTTGCGAAGTTGCCGCTCTCTCCGGCTCCCGGAGACGAAGAAGCTGCTTCTTCGCGCAAAGACGATTCTGCCGCTCACAGTGCTCTGCGGTGTGCGCCTTCTGCCGAAAGAGGTCCGGGAGCGGTGCTTAGCTCTGCAGAGCACCGTACCTTCGTCTTTAGCCTCTCTTCTCGTCTACATCTTAGCAAAAAGCTTTTCCACTCTGTCTGGCAAGGAGAAACTGTGCCAGCACAAAAAACATCTCCCATCGTGTTCTAGAGGCTGCACGCAGGTCTGCCGAGTGTTTTGCAAGAAGAGAAAGAAAGTTGTCCAAAACAGCTTGCAATCGAATGTTCATGTGAATAGAAAAGGCAGGAGAGTGGTCAGGTACTGTTTTCTCTCAGTTGGCAAGCTGCGCACACAATCGCAGTGTTGTACAGCTTGTTTCATCACCTTTGCGAAGTTGCCGCTCTCTCCGGCTCCCGGAGACGAAGAAGCTGCTTCTTCGCGCAAAGACGATTCTGCCGCTCACAGTGCTCTGCGGTGCGCGCCTTCTGCCGAAAGAGGTCCGGGAGCGGTGCTTAGCTCTCAACAGCACCGTACCTTCGTCTTTAGCCTCTCTTCTCGTCTACATCTTAGCAAAAAGCTTTTCCACTCTGTCTGGCAAGGAGAAACTGTGCCAGCACAGAAAACATCTCCCATCGTGTTCTAGAGGCTGCACGGAGGTCTGCCGAGTGTTTTGCAAGAAGAGAAAGAAAGTTGTCCAAAACAGCTTGCAATCGAATGTTCATGTGAATAGAAAAGGCAGGAGAGTGGTCAGGTACTGTTTTCTCTCAGTTGGCACGCTGCGCACACAATCGCAGTGTTGTACAGCTTGTTTCATCATCTTTGCGAAGTTGCCACTCTCTCCGGCTTCCGGAGACGAAGAAGCTGCTTCTTCGCGCAAAGACGATTCTGCCGCTCACAGTGCTCTGCGGTGTGCGCCTTCTGCCGAAAGAGCCCCGGGAGCGGTGCTTAGCTCTGCAGAGCACCGTACCTTCGTCTTTAGCCTCTCTTCTCGTCTACATCTTAGCAAAAAGCTTTTCCACTCTGTCTGGCAAGGAGAAACTGTGCCAGCACAGAAAACATCTCCCATCGTGTTCTAGAGGCTGCACGGAGGTCTGCCGAGTGTTTTGCAAGAAGAGAAAAAAAGTTGTCCAAAACAGCTTGCAATCGAATGTTCATGTGAATAGAAAAGCCAGGAGAGTGGTCAGGTACTGTTTTCTCTCAGTTGGCAAGCTGCGCACACAATCGCAGTGTTGTACAGCTTGTTTCATCACCTTTGCGAAGTTGCCGCTCTCTCCGGCTCCCGGAGACGAAGAAGCTGCTTCTTCGCGCAAAGACGATTCTGCCGCTCACAGTGCTCTGCGGTGTGCGCCTTCTGCCGAAAGACGCCCGGGAGCGGTGCTTAGCTCTGCAGAGCACCGTACCTTCGTCTTTAGCCTCTCTTCTCGTCTACATCTTAGCAAAAAGCTTTTCCACTCTGTCTGGCAAGGAGAAACTGTGCCAGCACAGAAAACATCTCCCATCGTGTTCTAGAGGCTGCACGGAGGTCTGCCGAGTGTTTTGCAAGAAGAGAAAGAAAGTTGTCCAAAACAGCTTCCAATCGAATGTTCATGTGAATAGAAAAGGCAGGAGAGTGGTCAGGTACTGTTTTCTCTCAGTTGGCAAGCTGCGCACACAATCGCAGTGTTGTACAGCTTGTTTCATCACCTTTGCGAAGTTGCCGCTCTCTCCGGCTCCCGGAGACGAAGAAGCTGCTTCTTCGCGCAAAGACGATTCTGCCGCTCACTGTGTTCTGCAGTGTGTGTCTTCTGCAGAAAGAGGCCCGGGAGCTGTGCTTAGCTCTGCAGAGTACCATACCTGCTTCTTTAGCCTCTCTTCTCGTCTACATCTTAGCAAAAAGCTTTTCCACTCTTTCTGGCAAGGAGAAACTGTGCCGGCACAAAAAACATCTCCCATCGTGTTCTAGAGGCTGCACGGAGGTCTGCCGAGTGTTTTGCAAGAAGAGAAAGAAAGTTCTCCAAAACAGCTTCCAATCGAATGTTCATGTGAATAGAAAAGGCAGGTGAGGGGTCAGGTACTGTTTTCTCTCAGTTGGCAAGCTGCGCACACAATCGCAGTGTTGTACAGCTTGTTTCATCACCTTTGCGAAGCTGCCGCTCTCTCCGGCTCCCGGAGACGAAGAAGCTGCTTCTTCGCGCAAAGACGATTCTGCCGCTCACAGTGCTCTGCGGTGTGCGCCTTCTGCCGAAAGACGCCCGGGAGCGGTGCTTAGCTCTGCAGAGCACCGTACCTTCGTCTTTAGCCTCTCTTCTCGTCTACATCTTAGCAAAAAGCTTTTCCACTCTGTCTGGCAAGGAGAAACTGTGCCAGCACAGAAAACATCTCCCATCGTGTTCTAGAGGCTGCACGGAGGTCTGCAGAGTGTTTTGCAAGAAGAGAAAGAAAGTTGTCCAAAACAGCTTGCAATCGAATGTTCATGTGAATAGAAAAGGCAGGAGAGTGGTCAGGTACTGTTTTCTCTCAGTTGGCAAGCTGCGCACACAATCGCAGTGTTGTACAGCTTGTTTCATCACCTTTGCGAAGTTGCCGCTCTCTCCAGCTCCCGGAGACGAAGAAGCTGCTTCTTCGCGCAAAGACGATTCTGCCGCTCACAGTGCTCTGCGGTGTGCGCCTTGTGCCGAAAGAGCCCCGGGAGCTGTGCTTTGCTCTGAGAAGCACCATACGTGCTTCTTTAGCCTCTCTTCTCGTCTACATCTTAGCAAAAAGCTTTTCCACTCTGTCTGGCAAGGAGAAACTGTGCCAGCACAGAAAACATCTCCCATCGTGTTCTAGAGGCTGCACGGAGGTCTGCCGAGTGTTTTGCAAGAAGAGAAAGAAAGTTGTCCAAAACAGCTTGCAATCGAATGTTCATGTGAATAGAAAAGGCAGGAGAGTGGTCAGGTACTGTTTTCTCTCAGTTGGCAAGCTGCGCACACAATCGCAGTGTTGTACAGCTTGTTACATCACCTTTGCGAAGTTGCCGCTCTCTCCGGCTCCCGGAGACGAAGAAGCTGCTTCTTCGCGCAAAGACGATTCTGCCGCTCACAGTGCTCTGCGGTGTGCGCCTTCTGCCGAAAGAGGTCCGGGAGCGGTGCTTAGCTCTGAGAAGCACCATAAGTGCTTCTTTAGCCTCTCTTCTCGTCTACATCTTAGCAAAAAGCTTTTCCACTCTGTCTGGCAAGGAGAAACTGTGCCAGCACAGAAAACATCTCCCATCGTGTTCTAGAGGCTGCACGCAGGTCTGCCGAGTGTTTTGCAAGAAGAGAAAGAAAGTTGTCCAAAACAGCTTGCAATCGAATGTTCACGTGAATAGAAAAGGCAGGAGAGTGGTCAGGTACTGTTTTCTCTCAGTTGGCAAGCTGCGCACACAATCGCAGTGTTGTACAGCTTGTTTCATCACCTTTGCGAAGTTGCCGCTCTCTCCGGCTCCCGGAGACGAAGAAGCTGCTTCTTCGCGCAAAGACGATTCTGCCGCTCACAGTGCTCTGCGGTGTGCGCCTTCTGCCGAAAGAGCCCCGGGAGCTGTGCTTAGCTCTGAGAAGCACCATACGTGCTTCTTTAGCCTCTCTTCTCGTCTACATCTTAGCAAAAAGCTTTTCCACTCTGTCTGGCAAGGAGAAACTGTGCCAGCACAAAAAACATCTCCCATCGTGTTCTAGAGGCTGCACGCAGGTCTGCCGAGTGTTTTGCAAGAAGAGAAAGAAAGTTGTCCAAAACAGCTTGCAATCGAATGTTCATGTGAATAGAAAAGGCAGGAGAGTGGTCAGGTACTGTTTTCTCTCAGTTGGCAAGCTGCGCACACAATCGCAGTGTTGTACAGCTTGTTTCATCACCTTTGCGAAGTTGCCGCTCTCTCCGGCTCCCGGAGACGAAGAAGCTGCTTCTTCGCGCAAAGACGATTCTGCCGCTCACAGTGCTCTGCGGTGTGCGCCTTCTGCCGAAAGAGGCCCGGGAGCGGTGCTTAGCTCTGCAGAGCACCGTACCTTCGTCTTTAGCCTCTCTTCTCGTCTACATCTTAGCAAAAAGCTTTTCCACTCTGTCTGGCAAGGAGAAACTGTGCCAGCACAGAAAACATCTCCCATCGTGTTCTAGAGGCTGCACGGAGGTCTGCCGAGTGTTTTGCAAGAAGAGAAAGAAAGTTGTCCAAAACAGCTTGCAATCGAATGTTCATGTGAATAGAAAAGACAGGAGAGTGGTCAGGTACTGTTTTCTCTCAGTTGGCAGGCTGCGCACACAATCGCAGTGTTGTACAGCTTGCTTCATCACCTTTGCGAAGTTGCCGCTCTCTCCGGCTCCCGGAGACGAAGAAGCTGCTTCTTCGCGCAAAGACGATTCTGCCGCTCACTGTGTTCTGCAGTGTGTGTCTTCTGCAGAAAGAGGCCCGGGAGCTGTGCTTAGATCTGCAGAGTACCATACCTGCTTCTTTAGCCTCTCTTCTCGTCTACATCTTAGCAAAAAGCTTTTCCACTCTTTCTGGCAAGGAGAAACTGTGCCGGCACAAAAAACATCTCCCATTGTGTTCTAGAGGCTGCACGGAGGTCTGCCGAGTGTTTTGCAAGAAGAGAAAGAAAGTTCTCCAAAACAGCTTGCAATCGAATGTTCATGTGAATAGAAAAGGCAGGTGAGGGGTCAGGTACTGTTTTCTCTCAGTTGGCAAGCTGCGCACACAATCGCAGTGTTGTACAGCTTGTTTCATCACCTTTGCGAAGCTGCCGCTCTCTCCGGCTCCCGGAGACGAAGAAGCTGCTTCTTCGCGCAAAGACGATTCTGCCGCTCACAGTGCTCTGCGGTGTGCGCCTTCTGCCGAAAGACGCCCGGGAGCGGTGCTTAGCTCTGCAGAGCACCGTACCTTCGTCTTTAGCCTCTCTTCTCGTCTACATCTTAGCAAAAAGCTTTTCCACTCTGTCTGGCAAGGAGAAACTGTGCCAGCACAGAAAACATCTCCCATCGTGTTCTAGAGGCTGCACGGAGGTCTGCCGAGTGTTTTGCAAGAAGAGAAAGAAAGTTGTCCAAAACAGCTTGCAATCGAATGTTCATGTGAATAGAAAAGGCAGGAGAGTGGTCAGGTACTGTTTTCTCTCAGTTGGCAAGCTGCGCACACAATCGCAGGGTTGTACAGCTTGTTTCATCACCTTTGCGAAGTTGCCGCTCTCTCCAGCTCCCGGAGACGAAGAAGCTGCTTCTTCGCGCAAAGACGATTCTGCCGCTCACAGTGCTCTGCGGTGTGCGCCTTCTGCCGAAAGAGCCCCGGGAGCTGTGCTTTGCTCTGAGAAGCACCATACGTGCTTCTTTAGCCTCTCTTCTCGTCTACATCTTAGCAAAAAGCTTTTCCACTCTGTCTGGCAAGGAGAAACTGTGCCAGCACAGAAAACATCTCCCATCGTGTTCTAGAGGCTGCACGGAGGTCTGCCGAGTGTTTTGCAAGAAGAGAAAGAAAGTTGTCCAAAACAGCTTGCAATCGAATGTTCATGTGAATAGAAAAGGCAGGAGAGTGGTCAGGTACTGTTTTCTCTCAGTTGGCAAGCTGGGCACACAATCGCAGGGTTGTACAGCTTGTTTCATCACCTTTGCGAAGTTGCCGCTCTCTCCGGCTCCCGGAGACGAAGAAGCTGCTTCTTCGCGCAAAGACGATTCTGCCGCTCACAGTGCTCTGCGGTGTGCGCCTTGTGCCGAAAGAGGTCCGGGAGCGGTGCTTAGCTCTGAGAAGCACCATACGTGCTTCTTTAGCCTCTCTTCTCGTCTACATCTTAGCAAAAAGCTTTTCCACTCTGTCTGGCAAGGAGAAACTGTGCCAGCACAGAAAACATCTCCCATCGTGTTCTAGAGGCTGCACGCAGGTCTGCCGAGTGTTTTGCAAGAAGAGAAAGAAAGTTGTCCAAAACAGCTTGCAATCGAATGTTCACGTGAATAGAAAAGGCAGGAGAGTGGTCAGGTACTGTTTTCTCTCAGTTGGCAAGCTGCGCACACAATCGCAGTGTTGTACAGCTTGTTTCATCACCTTTGCGAAGTTGCCGCTCTCTCCGGCTCCCGGAGACGAAGAAGCTGCTTCTTCGCGCAAAGACGATTCTGCCGCTCACAGTGCTCTGCGGTGTGCGCCTTCTGCCGAAAGAGCCCCGGGAGCTGTGCTTAGCTCTGAGAAGCACCATACGTGCTTCTTTAACCTCTCTTCTCGTCTACATCTTAGCAAAAAGCTTTTCCACTCTGTCTGGCAAGGAGAAACTGTGCCAGCACAAAAAACATCTCCCATCGTGTTCTAGAGGCTGCACGCAGGTCTGCCGAGTGTTTTGCAAGAAGAGAAAGAAAGTTGTCCAAAACAGCTTGCAATCGAATGTTCATGTGAATAGAAAAGGCAGGAGAGTGGTCAGGTACTGTTTTCTCTCAGTTGGCAAGCTGCGCACACAATCGCAGTGTTGTACAGCTTGTTACATCACCTTTGCGAAGTTGCCGCTCTCTCCGGCTCCCGGAGACGAAGAAGCTGCTTCTTCGCGCAAAGACGATTCTGCCGCTCACAGTGCTCTGCGGTGTGCGCCTTCTGCCGAAAGACGCCCGGGAGCGGTGCTTAGCTCTGCAGAGCACCGTACTTTCGTCTTTAGCCTCTCTTCTCGTCTACATCTTAGAAAAAGCTTTTCCACTCTGTCTGGCAAGGAGAAACTGTGCCAGCACAGAAAACATCTCCCATCGTGTTCTAGAGGCTGCACGGAGGTCTGCCGAGTGTTTTGCAAGAAGAGAAAGAAAGTTGTCCAAAACAGCTTGCAATCGAATGTTCATGTGAATAGAAAAGGCAGGAGAGTGGTCAGGTACTGTTTTCTCTCAGTTGGCAGGCTGCGCACACAATCGCAGTGTTGTACAGCTTGTTTCATCACCTTTGCGAAGTTGCCGCTCTCTCCGGCTCCCGGAGACGAAGAAGCTGCTTCTTCGCGCAAAGACGATTCTGCCGCTCACAGTGCTCTGCGGTGTGCGCCTTGTGCCGAAAGAGGTCCGGGAGCGGTGCTTAGCTCTGAGAAGCACCATACGTGCTTCTTTAGCCTCTCTTCTCGTCTACATCTTAGCAAAAAGCTTTTCCACTCTGTCTGGCAAGGAGAAACTGTGCCAGCACAGAAAACATCTCCCATCGTGTTCTAGAGGCTGCACGGAGGTCTGCCGAGTGTTTTGCAAGAAGAGAAAGAAAGTTGTCCAAAACAGCTTGCAATCGAATGTTCACGTGAATAGAAAAGGCAGGAGAGTGGTCAGGTACTGTTTTCTCTCAGTTGGCAAGCTGCGCACACAATCGCAGTGTTGTACAGCTTGTTTCATCACCTTTGCGAAGTTGCCGCTCTCTCCGGCTCCCGGAGACGAAGAAGCTGCTTCTTCGCGCAAAGACGATTCTGCCGCTCACTGTGTTCTGCAGTGTGTGTCTTCTGCAGAAAGAGGCCCGGGAGCTGTGCTTAGCTCTGCAGAGTACCATACCTGCTTCTTTAGCCTCTCTTCTCGTCTACATCTTAGCAAAAAGCTTTTCCACTCTTTCTGGCAAGGAGAAACTGTGCCGGCACAAAAAACATCTCCCATCGTGTTCTAGAGGCTGCACGGAGGTCTGCCGAGTGTTTTGCAAGAAGAGAAAGAAAGTTGTCCAAAACAGCTTGCAATCGAATGTTCATGTGAATAGAAAAGGCAGGAGAGTGGTCAGGTACTGTTTTCTCTCAGTTGGCAAGCTGCGCACACAATCGCAGTGTTGTACAGCTTGTTTCATCACCTTTGCGATGCTGCCGCTCTCTCCGGCTCCCGGAGACGAAGAAGATGCTTCTTCGCGCAAAGACGATTCTGCCGCTCACTGTGTTCTGCTATGTGTGTCTTCTGCAGAAAGAGGCCCGGGAGCTGTTTTTAGCTCTGCAGAGTACCATACCTGCTTCTTTAGCCTCTCTTCTCGTCTACATCTTAGCAAAAAGCTTTTCCACTCTGTCTGGCAAGGAGAAACTGTGCCACCACAGAAAACATCTCCCATCGTGTTCTAGAGGCTGCACGGAGGTCTGCCGAGTGTTTTGCAAGAAGAGAAAGAAAGTTGTCCAAAACAGCTTGCAATCGAATGTTCATGTGAATAGAAAAGGCAGGAGAGTGGTCAGGAACTGTTTTCTCTCAGTTGGCAAGCTGCGCACACAATCGCAGTGTTGTACAGCTTGTTTCATCACCTTTGCGAAGTTGCCGCTCTATCCAGCTCCCGGAGACGAAGAAGCTGCTTCTTCGCGCAAAGACGATTCTGCCGCTCACAGTGCTCTGCGGTGTGCGCCTTGTGCCGAAAGAGCCCCGGGAGCTGTGCTTTGCTCTGAGAAGCACCATACGTGCTTCTTTAGCCTCTCTTCTCGTCTACATCTTAGCAAAAAGCTTTTCCACTCTGTCTGGCAAGGAGAAACTGTGCCAGCACAGAAAACATCTCCCATCGTGTTCTAGAGGCTGCACGGAGGTCTGCCGAGTGTTTTGCAAGAAGAGAAAGAAAGTTGTCCAAAACAGCTTGCAATCGAATGTTCATCTGAATAGAAAAGGCAGGAGAGTGGTCAGGTACTGTTTTCTCTCAGTTGGCAAGCTGCGCACACAATCGCAGTGTTGTACAGCTTGTTTCATCACCTTTGCGAAGTTGCCGCTCTCTCCGGCTCCCGGAGACGAAGAAGCTGCTTCTTCGCGCAAAGACGATTCTGCCGCTCACAGTGCTCTGCGGTGTGCGCCTTCTGCCGAAAGAGGTCCGGGAGCGGTGCTTAGCTCTGCAGAGCACCGTACCTTCGTCTTTAGCCTCTCTTCTCGTCTACATCTTAGCAAAAAGCTTTTCCACTCTGTCTGGCAAGGAGAAACTGTGCCAGCACAAAATACATCTCCCATCGTGTTCTAGAGGCTGCACGCAGGTCTGCCGAGTGTTTTGCAAGAAGAGAAAGAAAGTTGTCCAAAACAGCTTGCAATCGAATGTTCATCTGAATAGAAAAGCCAGGAGAGTGGTCAGGTACTGTTTTCTCTCAGTTGGCAAGCTGCGCACACAATCGCAGTGTTGTACAGCTTGTTTCATCACCTTTGCGAAGCTGCCGCTCTCTCCGGCTCCCGGAGACGAAGAAGCTGCTTCTTCGCGCAAAGACGATTCTGCCGCTCACAGTGCTCTGCGGTGTGCGCCTTCTGCCGAAAGACGCCCGGGAGCGGTGCTTAGCTCTGCAGAGCACCGTACCTTCGTCTTTAGCCTCTCTTCTCGTCTACATCTTAGCAAAAAGCTTTTCCACTCTGTCTGGCAAGGAGAAACTGTGCCAGCACAGAAAACATCTCCCATCGTGTTCTAGAGGCTGCACGGAGGTCTGCCGAGTGTTTTGCAAGAAGAGAAAGAAAGTTGTCCAAAACAGCTTGCAATCGAATGTTCATCTGAATAGAAAAGGCAGGAGAGTGGTCAGGAACTGTTTTCTCTCAGTTGGCAAGCTGCGCACACAATCGCAGTGTTGTACAGCTTGTTTCATCACCTTTGCGAAGTTGCCGCTCTATCCAGCTCCCGGAGACGAAGAAGCTGCTTCTTCGCGCAAAGACGATTCTGCCGCTCACAGTGCTCTGCGGTGTGCGCCTTCTGCCGAAAGAGCCCCGGGAGCTGTGCTTTGCTCTGAGAAGCACCATACGTGCTTCTTTAGCCTCTCTTCTCGTCTACATCTTAGCAAAAAGCTTTTCCACTCTGTCTGGCAAGGAGAAACTGTGCCAGCACAGAAAACATCTCCCATCGTGTTCTAGAGGCTGCACGGAGGTCTGCCGAGTGTTTTGCAAGAAGAGAAAGAAAGTTGTCCAAAACAGCTTGCAATCGAATGTTCATCTGAATAGAAAAGGCAGGAGAGTGGTCAGGTACTGTTTTCTCTCAGTTGGCAAGCTGCGCACACAATCGCAGTGTTGTACAGCTTGTTTCATCACCTTTGCGAAGTTGCCGCTCTCTCCGGCTCCCGGAGACGAAGAAGCTGCTTCTTCGCGCAAAGACGATTCTGCCGCTCACAGTGCTCTGCGGTGTGCGCCTTCTGCCGAAAGAGGTCCGGGAGCGGTGCTTAGCTCTGCAGAGCACCGTACCTTCGTCTTTAGCCTCTCTTCTCGTCTACATCTTAGCAAAAAGCTTTTCCACTCTGTCTGGCAAGGAGAAACTGTGCCAGCACAAAATACATCTCCCATCGTGTTCTAGAGGCTGCACGCAGGTCTGCCGAGTGTTTTGCAAGAAGAGAAAGAAAGTTGTCCAAAACAGCTTGCAATCGAATGTTCATGTGAATAGAAAAGGCAGGAGAGTGGTCAGGTACTGTTTTCTCTCAGTTGGCAAGCTGCGCACACAATCGCAGTGTTGTACAGCTTGTTTCATCACCTTTGCGAAGTTGCCGCTCTCTCCGGCTCCCGGAGACGAAGAAGCTGCTTCTTCGCGCAAAGACGATTCTGCCGCTCACAGTGCTCTGCGGTGTGCGCCTTCTGCCGAAAGAGGCCCGGGAGCGGTGCTTAGCTCTGCAGAGCACCGTACCTTCGTCTTTAGCCTCTCTTCTCGTCTACATCTTAGCAAAAAGCTTTTCCACTCTGTCTGGCAAGGAGAAACTGTGCCACCACAGAAAACATCTCCCATCGTGTTCTAGAGGCTGCACGGAGGTCTGCCGAGTGTTTTGCAAGAAGAGAAAGAAAGTTGTCCAAAACAGCTTGCAATCGAATGTTCATGTGAATAGAAAAGACAGGAGAGTGGTCAGGTACTGTTTTCTCTCAGTTGGCAGGCTGCGCACACAATCGCAGTGTTGTACAGCTTGTTTCATCACCTTTGCCAAGTTGCCGCTCTCTCCGGCTCCCGGAGACGAAGAAGCTGCTTCTTCGCGCAAAGACGATTCTGCCGCTCACAGTGCTCTGCGGTGTGCGCCTTGTGCCGAAAGAGGTCCGGGAGCGGTGCTTAGCTCTGAGAAGCACCATACGTGCTTCTTTAGCCTCTCTTCTCGTCTACATCTTAGCAAAAAGCTTTTCCACTCTGTCTGGCAAGGAGAAACTGTGCCAGCACAGAAAACATCTCCCATCGTGTTCTAGAGGCTGCACGGAGGTCTGCCGAGTGTTTTGCAAGAAGAGAAAGAAAGTTGTCCAAAACAGCTTGCAATCGAATGTTCATGTGAATAGAAAAGGCAGGAGAGTGGTCAGGTACTGTTTTCTCTCAGTTGGCACGCTGCGCACACAATCGCAGTGTTGTACAGCTTGTTTCATCACCTTTGCGAAGTTGCCGCTCTCTCCGGCTCCCGGAGACGAAGAAGCTGCTTCTTCGCGCAAAGACGATTCTGCCGCTCACAGTGCTCTGCGGTGTGCGCCTTCTGCCGAAAGAGGTCCGGGAGCGGTGCTTAGCTCTGCAGAGCACCGTACCTTCGTCTTTAGCCTCTCTTCTCGTCTACATCTTAGCAAAAAGCTTTTCCACTCTGTCTGGCAAGGAGAAACTGTGCCAGCACAGAAAACATCTCCCATCGTGTTCTAGAGGCTGCACGGAGGTCTGCGGAGTGTTTTGCAAGAAGAGAAAAAAAGTTGTCCAAAACAGCTTGCAATCGAATGTTCATGTGAATAGAAAAGGCAGGAGAGTGGTCAGGTACTGTTTTCTCTCAGTTGGCAAGCTGCGCACACAATCGCAGTGTTGTACAGCTTGTTTCATCACCTTTGCGAAGTTGCCGCTCTCTCCGGCTCCCGGAGACGAAGAAGCTGCTTCTTCGCGCAAAGACGATTCTGCCGCTCACAGTGCTCTGCGGTGTGCGCCTTCTGCCGAAAGAGGTCCGGGAGCGGTGCTTAGCTCTGCAGAGCACCGTACCTTCGTCTTTAGCCTCTCTTCTCGTCTACATCTTAGCAAAAAGCTTTTCCACTCTGTCTGGCAAGGAGAAACTGTGCCAGCACAAAATACATCTCCCATCGTGTTCTAGAGGCTGCACGCAGGTCTGCCGAGTGTTTTGCAAGAAGAGAAAGAAAGTTGTCCAAAACAGCTTGCAATCGAATGTTCATGTGAATAGAAAAGGCAGGAGAGTGGTCAGGTACTGTTTTCTCTCAGTTGGCAAGCTGCGCACACAATCGCAGTGTTGTACAGCTTGTTTCATCACCTTTGCGAAGTTGCCGCTCTCTCCGGCTCCCGGAGACGAAGAAGCTGCTTCTTCGCGCAAAGACGATTCTGCCGCTCACAGTGCTCTGCGGTGTGCGCCTTGTGCCGAAAGAGGTCCGGGAGCGGTGCTTAGCTCTGAGAAGCACCATACGTGCTTCTTTAGCCTCTCTTCTCGTCTACATCTTAGCAAAAAGCTTTTCCACTCTGTCTGGCAAGGAGAAACTGTGCCAGCACAGAAAACATCTCCCATCGTGTTCTAGAGGCTGCACGGAGGTCTGCCGAGTGTTTTGCAAGAAGAGAAAGAAAGTTGTCCAAAACAGCTTGCAATCGAATGTTCATGTGAATAGAAAAGGCAGGAGAGTGGTCAGGTACTGTTTTCTCTCAGTTGGCACGCTGCGCACACAATCGCAGTGTTGTACAGCTTGTTTCATCACCTTTGCGAAGTTGCCGCTCTCTCCGGCTCCCGGAGACGAAGAAGCTGCTTCTTCGCGCAAAGACGATTCTGCCGCTCACAGTGCTCTGCGGTGTGCGCCTTCTGCCGAAAGAGGTCCGGGAGCGGTGCTTAGCTCTGCAGAGCACCGTACCTTCGTCTTTAGCCTCTCTTCTCGTCTACATCTTAGCAAAAAGCTTTTCCACTCTGTCTGGCAAGGAGAAACTGTGCCAGCACAGAAAACATCTCCCATCGTGTTCTAGAGGCTGCACGGAGGTCTGCCGAGTGTTTTGCAAGAAGAGAAAGAAAGTTGTCCAAAACAGCTTGCAATCGAATGTTCATGTGAATAGAAAAGGGAGGAGAGTGGTCAGGTACTGTTTTCTCTCAGTTGGCAAGTTGGGCACACAATCGCAGGGTTGTAAAGCTTGTTTCATCACCTTTGCGAAGTTGCCGCTCTCTCCGGCTCCCGGAGACGAAGAAGCTGCTTCTTCGCGCAAAGACGATTCTGCCGCTCACAGTGCTCTGCGGTGTGCGCCTTCTGCCGAAAGAGCCCCGGGAGCTGTGCTTAGCTCTGAGAAGCACCATACGTGCTTCTTTAGCCTCTCTTCTCGTCTACATCTTAGCAAAAAGCTTTTCCACTCTGTCTGGCAAGGAGAAACTGTGCCAGCACAGAAAACATCTCCCATCGTGTTCTAGAGGCTGCACGGAGGTCTGCCGAGTGTTTTGCAAGAAGAGAAAGAAAGTTGTCCAAAACAGCTTGCAATCGAATGTTCATGTGATTACATAAGGCAGGAGACTGGTCAGGTACTGTTTTCTCTCATTTGGCATGCTGCGCACACAATCGCAGTGTTGTACAGCTTGTTTCATCACCTTTGCGAAGTTGCCGCTCTCTCCGGCTCCCGGAGACGAAGAAGCTGCTTCTTCGCGCAAAGACGATTCTGCCGCTCACAGTGCTCTGCGGTGTGCGCCTTCTGCCGAAAGAGCCCCGGGAGCGGTGCTTAGCTCTGAGAAGCACCGTACCTGCTTCTTTAGCCTCTCTTCTCGTCTACATCTTAGCAAAAAGCTTTTCCACTCTGTCTGGCAAGGAGAAACTTTGCCAGCACAGAAAACATCTCCCATCGTGTTCTAGAGGCTGCACGGAGGTCTGTCGAGTGTTTTGCAAGAAGAGAAAGAAAGTTGTCCAAAACAGCTTGCAATCGAATGTTCATGTGAATAGAAAAGGCAGGAGAGTGGTCAGGTACTGTTTTCTCTCAGTTGGCAGGCTGCGCACACAATCGCAGTGTTGTACAGCTTGTTTCATCACCTTTGCAAAGTTGCCGCTCTCTCCGGCTCCCGGAGACGAAGAAGCTGCTTCTTCGCGCAAAGACGATTCTGCCGCTCACAGTGCTCTGCGGTGTGCGCCTTCTGCCGAAAGAGGTCCGGGAGCGGTGCTTAGCTCTGCAGAGCACCGTACCTTCGTCTTTAGCCTCTCTTCTCGTCTACATCTTAGCAAAAAGCTTTTCCACTCTGTCTGGCAAGGAGAAACTGTGCCAGCACAAAAAACATCTCCCATCGTGTTCTAGAGGCTGCACGCAGGTCTGCCGAGTGTTTTGCAGGAAGAGAAAGAAAGTTGTCCAAAACAGCTTGCAATCGAATGTTCATGTGAATAGAAAAGGCAGGAGAGTGGTCAGGCACTGTTTTCTCTCAGTTGGCAAGCTGCGCACACAATCGCAGTGTTGTACAGCTTGTTTCATCACCTTTGCGAAGTTGCCGCTCTCTGCGGCTCCCGGAGACGAAGAAGCTGCTTCTTCGCGCAAAGACGATTCTGCAGCTCACAGTGCTCTGCGGTGTGCGCCTTCTGCCGAAAGAGCCCCGGGAGCTGTGCTGAGCTCTGCAGAGCACCGTACCTTCGTCTTTACCCTCTCTTCTCGTCTACATCTTAGCAAAAAGCTTTTCCACTCTGTCTGGCAAGGAGAAACTGTGCCAGCACAGAAAACATCTCCCATCGTGTTCTAGAGGCTGCACGCAGGTCTGCCGAGTGTTTTGCAAGAAGAGAAAGAAAGTTGTCCAAAACAGCTTGCAATCGAATGTTCATGTGAATAGAAAAGGCAGGAGAGTGGTCAGGTACTGTTTTCTCTCAGTTGGCAAGCTGGGCACACAATCGCAGGGTTGTACAGCTTGTTTCATCACCTTTGCGAAGTTGCCGCTCTCTCCGGCTCCCGGAGACGAAGAAGCTGCTTCTTCGCGCAAAGACGATTCTGCCGCTCACAGTGCTCTGAGGTGTGCGCCTTCTGCCGAAAGAGCCCCGGGAGCGGTGCTTAGCTCTGAGAAGCACCATACGTGCTTCTTTAGCCTCTCTTCTCGTCTACATCTTAGCAAAAAGCTTTTCCACTCTGTCTGGCAAGGAGAAACTGTGCCAGCACAGAAAACATCTCCCATCGTGTTCTAGAGGCTGCACGGAGGTCTGCCGAGTGTTTTGCAAGAAGAGAAAGAAAGTTGTCCAAAACAGCTTGCAATCGAATGTTCATGTGATTACATAAGGCAGGAGAGTGGTCAGGTACTGTTTTCTCTCATTTGGCATGCTGCGCACACAATCGCAGTGTTGTACAGCTTGTTTCATCACCTTTGCGAAGTTGCCGCTCTCTCCGGCTCCCGGAGACGAAGAAGCTGCTTCTTCGCGCAAAGACGATTCTGCCGCTCACAGTGCTCTGCGGTGTGCGCCTTCTGCCGAAAGAGCCCCGGGAGCGGTGCTTAGCTCTGAGAAGCACCGTACCTGCTTCTTTAGCCTCTCTTCTCGTCTACATCTTAGCAAAAAGCTTTTCCACTCTGTCTGGCAAGGAGAAACTGTGCCAGCACAGAAAACATCTCCCATCGTGTTCTAGAGGCTGCACGGAGGTCTGTCGAGTGTTTTGCAAGAAGAGAAAGAAAGTTGTCCAAAACAGCTTGCAATCGAATGTTCATGTGAATACAAAAGGCAGGAGAGTGGTCAGGTACTGTTTTCTCTCACTTGGCAAGCTGCGCACACAATCGCAGTGTTGTACAGCTTGTTTCATCACCTTTGCGAAGTTGCCGCTCTCTCCGGCTCCCGGAGACGAAGAAGCTGCTTCTTCGCGCAAAGACGATTCTGCCGCTCACAGTGCTCTGCGGTGTGCGCCTTCTGCCGAAAGAGGTCCGGGAGCGGTGCTTAGCTCTGCAGAGCACCGTACCTTCGTCTTTAGCCTCTCTTCTCGTCTACATCTTAGCAAAAAGCTTTTCCACTCTGTCTGGCAAGGAGAAACTGTGCCAGCACAAAAAACATCTCCCATAGTGTTCTAGAGGCTGCACGGAGGTCTGCCGAGTGTTTTGCAAGAAGAGAAAGAAAGTTGTCCAAAACAGCTTGCAATCGAATGTTCATGTGAATAGAAAAGGCAGGAGAGTGGTCAGGTACTGTTTTCTCTCACTTGGCAAGCTGCGCACACAATCGCAGTGTTGTACAGCTTGTTTCATCACCTTTGCCAAGTTGCCGCTCTCTCCGGCTCCCGGAGACGAAGAAGCTGCTTCTTCGCGCAAAGACGATTCTGCCGCTCACAGTGCTCTGCTGTGTGCGCCTTCTGCCGAAAGAGGTCCGGGAGCGGTGCTTAGCTCTGCAGAGCACCGTACCTTCGTCTTTAGCCTCTCTTCTCGTCTACATCTTAGCAAAAAGCTTTTCCACTCTGTCTGGCAAGGAGAAACTGTGCCAGCACAGAAAACATCTCCCATCGTCTTCTAGAGGCTGCACGGAGGTCTGCCGAGTGTTTTGCAGGAAGAGAAAGAAAGTTGTCCAAAACAGCTTGCAATCGAATGTTCATGTGAATAGAAAAGGCAGGAGAGTGGTCAGGTACTGTTTTCTCTCAGTTGGCAAGCTGGGCACACAATCGCAGGGTTGTACAGCTTGTTTCATCACCTTTGCGAAGTTGCCGCTCTCTCCGGCTCCCGGAGACGAAGAAGCTGCTTCTTCGCGCAAAGACGATTCTGCCGCTCACAGTGCTCTGCGGTGTGCGCCTTCTGCCGAAAGAGGTCCGGGAGCGGTGCTTAGCTCTGCAGAGCACCGTACCTTCGTCTTTAGCCTCTCTTCTCGTCTACATCTTAGCAAAAAGCTTTTCCACTCTGTCTGGCAAGGAGAAACTGTGCCAGCACAGAAAACATCTCCCATCGTGTTCTAGAGGCTGCACGCAGGTCTGCCGAGTGTTTTGCAAGAAGAGAAAGAAAGTTGTCCAAAACAGCTTGCAATCGAATGTTCACGTGAATAGAAAAGGCAGGAGAGTGGTCAGGTACTGTTTTCTCTCAGTTGGCAAGCTGCGCACACAATCGCAGTGTTGTACAGCTTGTTTCATCACCTTTGCGAAGTTGCCGCTCTCTCCGGCTCCCGGAGACGAAGAAGCTGCTTCTTCGCGCAAAGACGATTCTGCCGCTCACAGTGCTCTGCTGTGTGCGCCTTCTGCCGAAAGAGGTCCGGGAGCGGTGCTTAGCTCTGCAGAGCACCGTACCTTCGTCTTTAGCCTCTCTTCTCGTCTACATCTTAGCAAAAAGCTTTTCCACTCTGTCTGGCAAGGAGAAACTGTGCCAGCACAAAAAACATTTCCCATCGTGTTCTAGAGGCTGCACGCTGGTCTGCCGAGTGTTTTGCAAGAAGAGAAAGAAAGTTGTCCAAAACAGCTTGCAATCGAATGTTCATGTGAATAGAAAAGGCAGGAGAGTGGTCAGGTACTGTTTTCTCTCAGTTGGCAAGCTGCGCACACAATCGCAGTGTTGTACAGCTTGTTACATCACCTTTGCGAAGTTGCCGCTCTCTCCGGCTCCCGGAGACGAAGAAGCTGCTTCTTCGCGCAAAGACGATTCTGCCGCTCACAGTGCTCTGCGGTGTGCGCCTTCTGCCGAAAGACGCCCGGGAGCGGTGCTTAGCTCTGCAGAGCACCGTACCTTCGTCTTTAGCCTCTCTTCTCGTCTACATCTTAGAAAAAGCTTTTCCACTCTGTCTGGCAAGGAGAAACTGTGCCAGCACAGAAAACATCTCCCATCGTGTTCTAGAGGCTGCACGGAGGTCTGCCGAGTGTTTTGCAAGAAGAGAAAGAAAGTTGTCCAAAACAGCTTGCAATCGAATGTTCATGTGAATAGAAAAGACAGGAGAGTGGTCAGGTACTGTTTTCTCTCAGTTGGCAGGCTGCGCACACAATCGCAGTGTTGTACAGCTTGTTTCATCACCTTTGCGAAGTTGCCGCTCTCTCCGGCTCCCGGAGACGAAGAAGCTGCTTCTTCGCGCAAAGACGATTCTGCCGCTCACAATGCTCTGCGGTGTGCGCCTTCTGCCGAAAGAGCCCCGGGAGCGGTGCTTAGCTCTGAGAAGCACCATACGTGCTTCTTTAGCCTCTCTTCTCGTCTACATCTTAGCAAAAAGATTTTCCACTCTGTCTGGCAAGGAGAAACTGTGCCAGCACAGAAAACATCTCCCATCGTGTTCTAGAGGCTGCACGCAGGTCTGCCGAGTGTTTTGCAAGAAGAGAAAGAAAGTTGTCTAAAACAGCTTCCAATCGAATGTTCATGTGAATAGAAAAGGCAGGAGAGTGGTCAGGCACTGTTTTCTCTCAGTTGGCAAGCTGCGCACACAATCGCAGTGTTGTACAGCTTGTTTCATCACCTTTGCGAAGTTGCCGCTCTCTCCGGCTCCCGGAGACGAAGAAGCTGCTTCTTCGCGCAAAGACGATTCTGCTGCTCACAGTGCTCTGCGGTGTGCGCCTTCTGCCGAAAGACGCCCGGGAGCGGTGCTTAGCTCTGCAGAGCACCGTACCTTCGTCTTTAGCCTCTCTTCTCCTCTACATCTTAGCAAAAAGCTTTTCCACTCTGTCTGGCAAGGAGAAACTGTGCCAGCACAGAAAACATCTCCCATCGTGTTCTAGAGGCTGCACGGAGGTCTGCCGAGTGTTTTGCAAGAAGAGAAAGAAAGTTGTCCAAAACAGCTTGCAATCGAATGTTCATGTGAATAGAAAAGGCAGGAGAGTGGTCAGGTACTGTTTTCTCTCACTTGGCAAGCTGCGCACACAATCGCAGTGTTGTACAGCTTGTTTCATCACCTTTGCCAAGTTGCCGCTCTCTCCGGCTCCCGGAGACGAAGAAGCTGCTTCTTCGCGCAAAGACGATTCTGCCGCTCACAGTGCTCTGCGGTGTGCGCCTTCTGCCGAAAGAGGTCCGGGAGCGGTGCTTAGCTCTGCAGAGCACCGTACCTTCGTCTTTAGCCTCTCTTCTCGTCTACATCTTAGCAAAAAGCTTTTCCACTCTGTCTGGCAAGGAGAAACTGTGCCAGCAAAGAAAACATCTCCCATCGTGTTCTAGAGGCTGCACGCAGGTCTGCCGAGTGTTTTGCAAGAAGAGAAAGAAAGTTGTCCAAAACAGCTTGCAATTGAATGTTCATGTGAATAGAAAGGCAGGAGAGTGGTCAGGTACTGTTTTCTCTCAGTTGGCAAGCTGGGCACACAATCGCAGGGTTGTACAGCTTGTTTCATCACCTTTGCGAAGTTGCCGCTCTCTCCGGCTCCCGGAGACGAAGAAGCTGCTTCTTCGCGCAAAGACGATTCTGCCGCTCACAGTGCTCTGCGGTGTGCGCCTTCTGCCGAAAGAGCCCCGGGAGCGGTGCTTAGCTCTGAGAAGCACCATACGTGCTTCTTTAGCCTCTCTTCTCGTCTACATCTTAGCAAAAAGCTTTTCCACTCTGTCTGGCAAGGAGAAACTGTGCCAGCACAGAAAACATCTCCCATCGTCTTCTAGAGGCTGCACGGAGGTCTGCCGAGTGTTTTGCAAGAAGAGAAAGAAAGTTGTCCAAAACAGCTTGCAATCGAATGTTCATGTTATTACATAAGGCAGGAGAGTGGTCAGGTACTGTTTTCTCTCATTTGGCATGCTGCGCACACAATCGCAGTGTTGTACAGCTTGTTTCATCACCTTTGCGAAGTTGCCGCTCTCTCCGGCTCCCGGAGACGAAGAAGCTGCTTCTTCGCGCAAAGACGATTCTGCCGTTCACAGTGCTCTGCGGTGTGCGCCTTCTGCCGAAAGAGGTCCGGGAGCGGTGCTTAGCTCTGAGAAGCACCGTACCTGCTTCTTTAGCCTCTCTTCTCGTCTACATCTTAGCAAAAAGCTTTTCCACTCTGTCTGGCAAGGAGAAACTGTGCCAGCACAGAAAACATCTCCCATCGTGTTCTAGAGGCTGCACGGAGGTCTGCCGAGTGTTTTGCAAGAAGAGAAAGAAAGTTGTCCAAAACAGCTTGCAATCGAATGTTCATGTGAATAGAAAAGGCAGGAGAGTGGTCAGGTACTGTTTTCTCTCACTTGGCAAGCTGCGCACACAATCGCAGTGTTGTACAGCTTGTTTCATCACCTTTGCGAAGTTGCCGCTCTCTCCGGCTCCCGGAGACGAAGAAGCTGCTTCTTCGCGCAAAGACGATTCTGCCGCTCACAGTGCTCTGCGGTGTGCGCCTTCTGCCGAAAGAGCCCCGGGAGCGGTGCTTAGCTCTGAGAAGCACCGTACCTGCTTCTTTAGCCTCTCTTCTCGTCTACATCTTAGCAAAAAGCTTTTCCACTCTGTCTGGCAAGGAGAAACTGTGCCAGCACAGAAAACATCTCCCATCGTGTTCTAGAGGCTGCACGCAGGTCTGCCGAGTGTTTTGCAAGAAGAGAAAGAAAGTTGTCCAAAACAGCTTGCAATCGAATGTTCACGTGAATAGAAAAGGCAGGAGAGTGGTCAGGTACTGTTTTCTCTCAGTTGGCAAGCTGCGCACACAATCGCAGTGTTGTACAGCTTGTTTCATCACCTTTGCGAAGTTGCCGCTCTCTCCGGCTCCCGGAGACGAAGAAGCTGCTTCTTCGCGCAAAGACGATTCTGCCGCTCACAGTGCTCTGCGGTGTGCGCCTTCTGCCGAAAGAGGCCCGGGAGCGGTGCTTAGCTCTGCAGAGCACCGTACCTTCGTCTTTAGCCTCTCTTCTCGTCTACATCTTAGCAAAAAGCTTTTCCACTCTGTCTGGCAAGGAGAAACTGTGCCAGCACAAAAAACATCTCCCATCGTGTTCTAGAGGCTGCACGCAGGTCTGCCGAGTGTTTTGCAAGAAGAGAAAGAAAGTTGTCCAAAACAGCTTGCAATCGAATGTTCATGTGAATAGAAAAGGCAGGAGAGTGGTCAGGTACTGTTTTCTCTCAGTTGGCAAGCTGCGCACACAATCGCAGTGTTGTACAGCTTGTTACATCACCTTTGCGAAGTTGCCGCTCTCTCCGGCTCCCGGAGACGAAGAAGCTGCTTCTTCGCGCAAAGACGATTCTGCCGCTCACAGTGCTCTGCGGTGTGCGCCTTCTGCCGAAAGACGCCCGGGAGCGGTGCTTAGCTCTGCAGAGCACCGTACCTTCGTCTTTAGCCTCTCTTCTCGTCTACATCTTAGAAAAAGCTTTTCCACTCTGTCTGGCAAGGAGAAACTGTGCCAGCACAGAAAACATCTCCCATCGTGTTCTAGAGGCTGCACGGAGGTCTGCCGAGTGTTTTGCAAGAAGAGAAAGAAAGTTGTCCAAAACAGCTTGCAATCGAATGTTCATGTGAATAGAAAAGACAGGAGAGTGGTCAGGTACTGTTTTCTCTCAGTTGGCAGGCTGCGCACACAATCGCAGTGTTGTACAGCTTGTTTCATCACCTTTGCGAAGTTGCCGCTCTCTCCGGCTCCCGGAGACGAAGAAGCTGCTTCTTCGCGCAAAGACGATTCTGCCGCTCACAATGCTCTGCGGTGTGCGCCTTCTGCCGAAAGAGCCCCGGGAGCGGTGCTTAGCTCTGAGAAGCACCATACGTGCTTCTTTAGCCTCTCTTCTCGTCTACATCTTAGCAAAAAGCTTTTCCACTCTGTCTGGCAAGGAGAAACTGTGCCAGCACAGAAAACATCTCCCATCGTGTTCTAGAGGCTGCACGGAGGTCTGCCGAGTGTTTTGCAAGAAGAGAAAGAAAGTTGTCTAAAACAGCTTCCAATCGAATGTTCATGTGAATAGAAAAGGCAGGAGAGTGGTCAGGCACTGTTTTCTCTCAGTTGGCAAGCTGCGCACACAATCGCAGTGTTGTACAGCTTGTTTCATCACCTTTGCGAAGTTGCCGCTCTCTCCGGCTCCCGGAGACGAAGAAGCTGCTTCTTCGCGCAAAGACGATTCTGCTGCTCACAGTGCTCTGCGGTGTGCGCCTTCTGCCGAAAGACGCCCGGGAGCGGTGCTTAGCTCTGCAGAGCACCGTACCTTCGTCTTTAGCCTCTCTTCTCGTCTACATCTTAGCAAAAAGCTTTTCCACTCTGTCTGGCAAGGAGAAACTGTGCCAGCACAGAAAACATCTCCCATCGTGTTCTAGAGGCTGCACGGAGGTCTGCCGAGTGTTTTGCAAGAAGAGAAAGAAAGTTGTCCAAAACAGCTTGCAATCGAATGTTCATGTGAATAGAAAAGGCAGGAGAGTGGTCAGGTACTGTTTTCTCTCACTTGGCAAGCTGCGCACACAATCGCAGTGTTGTACAGCTTGTTTCATCACCTTTGCCAAGTTGCCGCTCTCTCCGGCTCCCGGAGACGAAGAAGCTGCTTCTACGCGCAAAGACGATTCTGCCGCTCACAGTGCTCTGCGGTGTGCGCCTTCTGCCGAAAGAGGTCCGGGAGCGGTGCTTAGCTCTGCAGAGCACCGTACCTTCGTCTTTAGCCTCTCTTCTCGTCTACATCTTAGCAAAAAGCTTTTCCACTCTGTCTGGCAAGGAGAAACTGTGCCAGCAAAGAAAACATCTCCCATCGTGTTCTAGAGGCTGCACGCAGGTCTGCCGAGTGTTTTGCAAGAAGAGAAAGAAAGTTGTCCAAAACAGCTTGCAATTGAATGTTCATGTGAATAGAAAGGCAGGAGAGTGGTCAGGTACTGTTTTCTCTCAGTTGGCAAGCTGGGCACACAATCGCAGGGTTGTACAGCTTGTTTCATCACCTTTGCGAAGTTGCCGCTCTCTCCGGCTCCCGGAGACGAAGAAGCTGCTTCTTCGCGCAAAGACGATTCTGCCGCTCACAGTGCTCTGCGGTGTGCGCCTTCTGCCGAAAGAGCCCCGGGAGCGGTGCTTAGCTCTGAGAAGCACCATACGTGCTTCTTTAGCCTCTCTTCTCGTCTACATCTTAGCAAAAAGCTTTTCCACTCTGTCTGGCAAGGAGAAACTGTGCCAGCACAGAAAACATCTCCCATCGTCTTCTAGAGGCTGCACGGAGGTCTGCCGAGTGTTTTGCAAGAAGAGAAAGAAAGTTGTCCAAAACAGCTTGCAATCGAATGTTCATGTTATTACATAAGGCAGGAGAGTGGTCAGGTACTGTTTTCTCTCATTTGGCATGCTGCGCACACAATCGCAGTGTTGTACAGCTTGTTTCATCACCTTTGCGAAGTTGCCGCTCTCTCCGGCTCCCGGAGACGAAGAAGCTGCTTCTTCGCGCAAAGACGATTCTGCCGTTCACAGTGCTCTGCGGTGTGCGCCTTCTGCCGAAAGAGGTCCGGGAGCGGTGCTTAGCTCTGAGAAGCACCGTACCTGCTTCTTTAGCCTCTCTTCTCGTCTACATCTTAGCAAAAAGCTTTTCCACTCTGTCTGGCAAGGAGAAACTGTGCCAGCACAGAAAACATCTCCCATCGTGTTCTAGAGGCTGCACGGAGGTCTGCCGAGTGTTTTGCAAGAAGAGAAAGAAAGTTGTCCAAAACAGCTTGCAATCGAATGTTCATGTGAATAGAAAAGGCAGGAGAGTGGTCAGGTACTGTTTTCTCTCACTTGGCAAGCTGCGCACACAATCGCAGTGTTGTACAGCTTGTTTCATCACCTTTGCGAAGTTGCCGCTCTCTCCGGCTCCCGGAGACGAAGAAGCTGCTTCTTCGCGCAAAGACGATTCTGCCGCTCACAGTGCTCTGCGGTGTGCGCCTTCTGCCGAAAGAGCCCCGGGAGCGGTGCTTAGCTCTGAGAAGCACCGTACCTGCTTCTTTAGCCTCTCTTCTCGTCTACATCTTAGCAAAAAGCTTTTCCACTCAGTCTGGCAAGGAGAAACTGTGCCAGCACAGAAAACATCTCCCATCGTGTTCTAGAGGCTGCACGGAGGTCTGTCGAGTGTTTTGCAAGAAGAGAAAGAAAGTTGTCCAAAACAGCTTGCAATCGAATGTTCATGTGAATAGAAAAGGCAGGAGAGTGGTCAGGTACTGTTTTCTCTCACTTGGCAAGCTGCGCACACAATCGCAGTGTTGTACAGCTTGTTTCATCACCTTTGCGAAGTTGCCGCTCTCTCCGGCTCCCGGAGACGAAGAAGCTGCTTCTTCGCGCAAAGACGATTCTGCCGCTCACAGTGCTCTGCGGTGTGCGCCTTCTGCCGAAAGAGGTCCGGGAGCGGTGCTTAGCTCTGCAGAGCACCGTACCTTCGTCTTTAGCCTCTCTTCTCGTCTACATCTTAGCAAAAAGCTTTTCCACTCTGTCTGGCAAGGAGAAACTGTGCCAGCACAGAAAACATCTCCCATCGTGTTCTAGAGGCTGCACGCAGGTCTGCCGAGTGTTTTGCAAGAAGAGAAAGAAAGTTGTCCAAAACAGCTTGCAATCGAATGTTCATGTGAATAGAAAAGGCAGGAGAGTGGTCAGGTACTGTTTTCTCTCAGTTGGCAAGCTGCGCACACAATCGCAGTGTTGTACAGCTTGTTTCATCACCTTTGCGAAGTTGCCGCTCTCTCCGGCTCCCGGAGACGAAGAAGCTGCTTCTTCGCGCAAAGACGATTCTGCCGCTCACAGTGCTCTGCGGTGTGCGCCTTCTGCCGAAAGTGGTCCGGGAGCGGTGCTTAGCTCTGCAGAGCACCGTACCTTCGTCTTTAGCCTCTCTTCTCGTCTACATCTTAGCAAAAAGCTTTTCCACTCTGTCTGGCAAGGAGAAACTGTGCCAGCACAGAAAACATCTCCCATCGTGTTCTAGAGGCTGCACGCAGGTCTGCCGAGTGTTTTGCAAGAAGAGAAAGAAAGTTGTCCAAAACAGCTTGCAATCGAATGTTCATGTGAATAGAAAAGGCAGGAGAGTGGTCAGGTACTGTTTTCTCTCACTTGGCAAGCTGCGCACACAATCGCAGTGTTGTACAGCTTGTTTCATCACCTTTGCCAAGTTGCCGCTCTCTCCGGCTCCCGGAGACGAAGAAGCTGCTTCTTCGCGCAAAGACGATTCTGCCGCTCACAGTGCTCTGCTGTGTGCGCCTTCTGCCGAAAGAGGTCCGGGAGCGGTGCTTAGCTCTGCAGAGCACCGTACCTTCGTCTTTAGCCTCTCTTCTCGTCTACATCTTAGCAAAAAGCTTTTCCACTCTGTCTGGCAAGGAGAAACTGTGCCAGCAAAGAAAACATCTCCCATCGTGTTCTAGAGGCTGCACGCAGGTCTGCCGAGTGTTTTGCAAGAAGAGAAAGAAAGTTGTCCAAAACAGCTTGCAATCGAATGTTCATGTGAATAGAAAGGCAGGAGAGTGGTCAGGTACTGTTTTCTCTCAGTTGGCAAGCTGGGCACACAATCGCAGGGTTGTACAGCTTGTTTCATCACCTTTGCGAAGTTGCCGCTCTCTCCGGCTCCCGGAGACGAAGAAGCTGCTTCTTCGCGCAAAGACGATTCTGCCGCTCACAGTGCTCTGCGGTGTGCGCCTTCTGCCGAAAGAGCCCCGGGAGCGGTGCTTAGCTCTGAGAAGCACCATACGTGCTTCTTTAGCCTCTCTTCTCGTCTACATCTTAGCAAAAAGCTTTTCCACTCTGTCTGGCAAGGAGAAACTGTGCCAGCACAGAAAACATCTCCCATCGTCTTCTAGAGGCTGCACGGAGGTCTGCCGAGTGTTTTGCAAGAAGAGAAAGAAAGTTGTCCAAAACAGCTTGCAATCGAATGTTCATGTTATTACATAAGGCAGGAGAGTGGTCAGGTACTGTTTTCTCTCATTTGGCATGCTGCGCACACAATCGCAGTGTTGTACAGCTTGTTTCATCACCTTTGCGAAGTTGCCGCTCTCTCCGGCTCCCGGAGACGAAGAAGCTGCTTCTTCGCGCAAAGACGATTCTGCCGTTCACAGTGCTCTGCGGTGTGCGCCTTCTGCCGAAAGAGGTCCGGGAGCGGTGCTTAGCTCTGAGAAGCACCGTACCTGCTTCTTTAGCCTCTCTTCTCGTCTACATCTTAGCAAAAAGCTTTTCCACTCTGTCTGGCAAGGAGAAACTGTGCCAGCACAGAAAACATCTCCCATCGTGTTCTAGAGGCTGCACGGAGGTCTGCCGAGTGTTTTGCAAGAAGAGAAAGAAAGTTGTCCAAAACAGCTTGCAATCGAATGTTCATGTGAATAGAAAAGGCAGGAGAGTGGTCAGGTACTGTTTTCTCTCACTTGGCAAGCTGCGCACACAATCGCAGTGTTGTACAGCTTGTTTCATCACCTTTGCGAAGTTGCCGCTCTCTCCGGCTCCCGGAGACGAAGAAGCTGCTTCTTCGCGCAAAGACGATTCTGCCGCTCACAGTGCTCTGCGGTGTGCGCCTTCTGCCGAAAGAGCCCCGGGAGCGGTGCTTAGCTCTGAGAAGCACCGTACCTGCTTCTTTAGCCTCTCTTCTCGTCTACATCTTAGCAAAAAGCTTTTCCACTCAGTCTGGCAAGGAGAAACTGTGCCAGCACAGAAAACATCTCCCATCGTGTTCTAGAGGCTGCACGGAGGTCTGTCGAGTGTTTTGCAAGAAGAGAAAGAAAGTTGTCCAAAACAGCTTGCAATCGAATGTTCATGTGAATAGAAAAGGCAGGAGAGTGGTCAGGTACTGTTTTCTCTCACTTGGCAAGCTGCGCACACAATCGCAGTGTTGTACAGCTTGTTTCATCACCTTTGCGAAGTTGCCGCTCTCTCCGGCTCCCGGAGACGAAGAAGCTGCTTCTTCGCGCAAAGACGATTCTGCCGCTCACAGTGCTCTGCGGTGTGCGCCTTCTGCCGAAAGAGGTCCGGGAGCGGTGCTTAGCTCTGCAGAGCACCGTACCTTCGTCTTTAGCCTCTCTTCTCGTCTACATCTTAGCAAAAAGCTTTTCCACTCTGTCTGGCAAGGAGAAACTGTGCCAGCACAGAAAACATCTCCCATCGTGTTCTAGAGGCTGCACGCAGGTCTGCCGAGTGTTTTGCAAGAAGAGAAAGAAAGTTGTCCAAAACAGCTTGCAATCGAATGTTCATGTGAATAGAAAAGGCAGGAGAGTGGTCAGGTACTGTTTTCTCTCAGTTGGCAAGCTGCGCACACAATCGCAGTGTTGTACAGCTTGTTTCATCACCTTTGCGAAGTTGCCGCTCTCTCCGGCTCCCGGAGACGAAGAAGCTGCTTCTTCGCGCAAAGACGATTCTGCCGCTCACAGTGCTCTGCTGTGTGCGCCTTCTGCCGAAAGAGGTCCGGGAGCGGTGCTTACCTCTGCAGAGCACCGTACCTTCGTCTTTAGCCTCTCTTCTCGTCTACATCTTAGCAAAAAGATTTTCCACTCTGTCTGGCAAGGAGAAACTGTGCCAGCACAGAAAACATCTCCCATCGTGTTCTAGAGGCTGCACGGAGGTCTGCCGAGTGTTTTGCAGGAAGAGAAAGAAAGTTGTCCAAAACAGCTTGCAATCGAATGTTCATCTGAATAGAAAAGGCAGGAGAGTGGTCAGGTACTGTTTTCTCTCAGTTGTCAAGCTGGGCACACAATCGCAGGGTTGTACAGCTTGTTTCATCACCTTTGCGAAGTTGCCGCTCTCTCCGGCTCCCGGAGACGAAGAAGCTGCTTCTTCGCGCAAAGACGATTCTGCCGCTCACAGTGCTCTGCTGTGTGCGCCTTCTGCCGAAAGAGGTCCGGGAGCGGTGCTTAGCTCTGCAGAGCACCGTACCTTCGTCTTTAGCCTCTCTTCTCGTCTACATCTTAGCAAAAAGCTTTTCCACTCTGTCTGGCAAGGAGAAACTGTGCCAGCACAGAAAACATCTCCCATCGTGTTCTAGAGGCTGCACGGAGGTCTGCCGAGTGTTTTGCAAGAAGAGAAAGAAAGTTGTCCAAAACAGCTTGCAATCGAATGTTCATGTGAATAGAAAAGGCAGGAGAGTGGTCAGGTACTGTTTTCTCTCAGTTGGCAAGCTGCGCACACAATCGCAGGGTTGTACAGCTTGTTTCATCACCTTTGCGAAGTTGCCGCTCTCTCCGGCTCCCGGAGACGAAGAAGCTGCTTCTTCGCGCAAAGACGATTCTGCCGCTCACAGTGCTCTGCGGTGTGCGCCTTCTGCCGAAAGAGCCCCGGGAGCGGTGCTTAGCTCTGCAGAGCACCGTACCTTCGTCTTTAGCCTCTCTTCTCGTCTACATCTTAGCAAAAAGCTTTTCCACTCTGTCTGGCAAGGAGAAACTGTGCCAGCACAAAAAACATCTCCCATCGTGTTCTAGAGGCTGCACGCAGGTCTGCCGAGTGTTTTGCAAGAAGAGAAAGAAAGTTGTCCAAAACAGCTTGCAATCGAATGTTCATGTGAATAGAAAAGGCAGGAGAGTGGTCAGGTACTGTTTTCTCTCAGTTGGCAAGCTGCGCACACAATCGCAGTGTTGTACAGCTTGTTTCATCACCTTTGCGAAGTTGCCGCTCTCTCCGGCTCCCGGAGACGAAGAAGCTGCTTCTTCGCGCAAAGACGATTCTGCCGCTCACAGTGCTCTGCGGTGTGCGCCTTCTGCCGAAAGACGCCCGGGAGCGGTGCTTAGCTCTGCAGAGCACCGTACCTTCGTCTTTAGCCTCTCTTCTCGTCTACATCTTAGAAAAAGCTTTTCCACTCTGTCTGGCAAGGAGAAACTGTGCCAGCACAGAAAACATCTCCCATCGTGTTCTAGAGGCTGCACGGAGGTCTGCCGAGTGTTTTGCAAGAAGAGAAAGAAAGTTGTCCAAAACAGCTTGCAATCGAATGTTCATGTGAATAGAAAAGACAGGAGAGTGGTCAGGTACTGTTTTCTCTCAGTTGGCAGGCTGCGCACACAATCGCAGTGTTGTACAGCTTGTTTCATCACCTTTGCGAAGTTGCCGCTCTCTCCGGCTCCCGGAGACGAAGAAGCTGCTTCTTCGCGCAAAGACGATTCTGCCGCTCACAGTGCTCTGCGGTGTGCGCCTTCTGCCGAAAGAGGTCCGGGAGCGGTGCTTAGCTCTGAGAAGCACCATACGTGCTTCTTTAGCCTCTCTTCTCGTCTACATCTTAGCAAAAAGCTTTTCCACTCTGTCTGGCAAGGAGAAACTGTGCCAGCACAGAAAACATCTCCCATCGTGTTCTAGAGGCTGCACGGAGGTCTGCCGAGTGTTTTGCAAGAAGAGAAAGAAAGTTGTCCAAAACAGCTTGCAATCGAATGTTCATGTGAATAGAAAAGGCAGGAGAGTGGTCAGGCACTGTTTTCTCTCAGTTGGCAAGCTGCGCACACAATCGCAGTGTTGTACAGCTTGTTTCATCACCTTTGCGAAGTTGCCGCTCTCTCCGGCTCCCGGAGACGAAGAAGCTGCTTCTTCGCGCAAAGACGATTCTGCCGCTCACAGTGATCTGCGGTGTGCGCCTTCTGCCGAAAGACGCCCGGGAGCGGTGCTTAGCTCTGCAGAGCACCGTACCTTCGTCTTTAGCCTCTCTTCTCGTCTACATCTTAGCAAAAAGCTTTTCCACTCTGTCTGGCAAGGAGAAACTGTGCCAGCACAGAAAACATCTCCCATCGTGTTCTAGAGGCTGCACGGAGGTCTGCCGAGTGTTTTGCAAGAAGAGAAAGAAAGTTGTCCAAAACAGCTTGCAATCGAATGTTCATGTGAATAGAAAAGGCAGGAGAGTGGTCAGGTACTGTTTTCTCTCAGTTGGCAAGCTGCGCACACAATCGCAGTGTTGTACAGCTTGTTTCATCACCTTTGCGAAGTTGCCGCTCTCTCCGGCTCCCGGAGACGAAGAAGCTGCTTCTTCGCGCAAAGACGATTCTGCCGCTCACAGTGCTCTGCGGTGTGCGCCTTCTGCCGAAAGAGGTCCGGGAGCGGTGCTTAGCTCTGCAGAGCACCGTACCTTCGTCTTTAGCCTCTCTTCTCGTCTACATCTTAGCAAAAAGCTTTTCCACTCTGTCTGGCAAGGAGAAACTGTGCCAGCACAGAAAACATCTCCCATCGTCTTCTAGAGGCTGCACGCAGGTCTGCCGAGTGTTTTGCAAGAAGAGAAAGAAAGTTGTCCAAAACAGCTTGCAATCGAATGTTCATCTGAATAGAAAAGGCAGGAGAGTGGTCAGGTACTGTTTTCTCTCAGTTGGCAAGCTGGGCACACAATCGCAGGGTTGTACAGCTTGTTTCATCACCTTTGCGAAGTTGCCGCTCTCTCCGGCTCCCGGAGACGAAGAAGCTGCTTCTTCGCGCAAAGACGATTCTGCCGCTCACAGTGCTCTGCGGTGTGCGCCTTCTGCCGAAAGAGCCCCGGGAGCGGTGCTTAGCTCTGAGAAGCACCATACGTGCTTCTTTAGCCTCTCTTCTCGTCTACATCTTAGCAAAAAGCTTTTCCACTCTGTCTGGCAAGGAGAAACTGTGCCAGCACAGAAAACATCTCCCATCGTGTTCTAGAGGCTGCACGGAGGTCTGCCGAGTGTTTTGCAAGAAGAGAAAGAAAGTTGTCCAAAACAGCTTGCAATCGAATGTTCATGTGATTACATAAGGCAGGAGAGTGGTCAGGTACTGTTTTCTCTCAGTTGGCAAGCTGCGCACACAATCGCAGTGTTGTACAGCTTGTTTCATCACCTTTGCGAAGTTGCCGCTCTCTCCGGCTCCCGGAGACGAAGAAGCTGCTTCTTCGCGCAAAGACGATTCTGCCGCTCACAGTGCTCTGCGGTGTGCGCCTTCTGCCGAAAGAGGCCCGGGAGCGGTGCTTAGCTCTGCAGAGCACCGTACCTTCGTCTTTAGCCTCTCTTCTCGTCTACATCTTAGCAAAAAGCTTTTCCACTCTGTCTGGCAAGGAGAAACTGTGCCAGCACAAAAAACATCTCCCATAGTGTTCTAGAGGCTGCACGCAGGTCTGCCGAGTGTTTTGCAAGAAGAGAAAGAAAGTTGTCCAAAACAGCTTGCAATCGAATGTTCATCTGAATAGAAAAGCCAGGAGAGTGGTCAGGTACTGTTTACTCTCAGTTGGCAAGCTGCCCACACAATCGCAGTGTTGTACAGCTTGTTTCATCACCTTTGCGAAGTTGCCGCTCTCTCCGGCTCCCGGAGACGAAGAAGCTGCTTCTTCGCGCAAAGACGATTCTGCCGCTCACAGTGCTCTGCGGTGTGCGCCTTCTGCCGAAAGAGCCCCGGGAGCGGTGCTTAGCTCTGAGAAGCACCGTACCTTCGTCTTTAGCCTCTCTTCTCGTCTACATCTTAGCAAAAAGCTTTTCCACTCTGTCTGGCAAGGAGAAACTGTGCCAGCACAGAAAACATCTCCCATCGTGTTCTAGAGGCTGCACGGAGGTCTGCCGAGTGTTTTGCAAGAAGAGAAAGAAAGTTGTCCAAAACAGCTTGCAATCGAATGTTCATGTGAATAGAAAAGGCAGGAGAGTGGTCAGGTACTGTTTTCTCTCAGTTGGCAAGCTGCGCACACAATCGCAGTGTTGTACAGCTTGTTTCATCACCTTTGCGAAGTTGCCGCTCTCTCCGGCTCCCGGAGACGAAGAAGCTGCTTCTTCGCGCAAAGACGATTCTGCCGCTCACAGTGCTCTGCTGTGTGCGCCTTCTGCCGAAAGAGGTCCGGGAGCGGTGCTTAGCTCTGCAGAGCACCGTACCTTCGTCTTTAGCCTCTCTTCTCGTCTACATCTTAGCAAAAAGCTTTTCCACTCTGTCTGGGAAGGAGAAACTGTGCCAGCACAGAAAACATCTCCCATCGTCTTCTAGAGGCTGCACGGAGGTCTGCCGAGTGTTTTGCAGGAAGAGAAAGAAAGTTGTCCAAAACAGCTTGCAATCGAATGTTCATGTGAATAGAAAAGGCAGGAGAGTGGTCAGGTACTGTTTTCTCTCAGTTGTCAAGCTGGGCACACAATCGCAGGGTTGTACAGCTTGTTTCATCACCTTTGCGAAGTTGCCGCTCTCTCCGGCTCCCGGAGACGAAGAAGCTGCTTCTTCGCGCAAAGACGATTCTGCCGCTCACAGTGCTCTGCGGTGTGCGCCTTCTGCCGAAAGAGGTCCGGGAGCGGTGCTTAGCTCTGCAGAGCACCGTACCTTCGTCTTTAGCCTCTCTTCTCGTCTACATCTTAGCAAAAAGCTTTTCCACTCTGTCTGGCAAGGAGAAACTGTGCCAGCACAGAAAACATCTCCCATCGTCTTCTAGAGGCTGCACGGAGGTCTGCCGAGTGTTTTGCAAGAAGAGAAAGAAAGTTGTCCAAAACAGCTTGCAATCGAATGTTCATGTGAATAGAAAAGGCAGGAGAGTGGTCAGGTACTGTTTTCTCTCAGTTGGCAAGCTGGGCACGCAATCGCAGGGTTGTACAGCTTGTTTCATCACCTTTGCGAAGTTGCCGCTCTCTCCGGCTCCCGGAGACGAAGAAGCTGCTTCTTCGCGCAAAGACGATTCTGCCTCTCACAGTGCTCTGCGGTGTGCGCCTTCTGCCGAAAGAGGTCCGGGAGCGGTGCTTAGCTCTGAGAAGCACCATACGTGCTTCTTTAGCCTCTCTTCTCGTCTACATCTTAGCAAAAAGCTTTTCCACTCTGTCTGGCAAGGAGAAACTGTGCCAGCACAGAAAACATCTCCCATCGTGTTCTAGAGGCTGCACGCAGCTCTGCCGAGTGTTTTGCAAGAAGAGAAAGAAAGTTGTCCAAAACAGCTTGCAATCGAATGTTCATGTGAATAGAAAAGGCAGGAGAGTGGTCAGGTACTGTTTTCTCTCAGTTGGCAAGCTGCGCACACAATCGCAGTGTTGTACAGCTTGTTTCATCACCTTTGCGAAGTTGCCGCTCTCTCCGGCTCCCGGAGACGAAGAAGCTGCTTCTTCGCGCAAAGACGATTCTGCCGCTCACAGTGCTCTGCGGTGTGCGCCTTCTGCCGAAAGACGCCCGGGAGCGGTGCTTAGCTCTGCAGAGCACCGTACCTTCGTCTTTAGCCTCTCTTCTCGTCTACATCTTAGCAAAAAGCTTTTCCACTCTGTCTGGCAAGGAGAAACTGTGCCAGCACAGAAAACATCTCCCATCGTGTTCTAGAGGCTGCACGGAGGTCTGCCGAGTGTTTTGCAAGAAGAGAAAGAAAGTTGTCCAAAACAGCTTGCAATCGAATGTTCATGTGAATAGAAAAGACAGGAGAGTGGTCAGGTACTGTTTTCTCTCAGTTGGCAGGCTGCGCACACAATCGCAGTGTTGTACAGCTTGTTTCATCACCTTTGCGAAGTTGCCGCTCTCTCCGGCTCCCGGAGACGAAGAAGCTGCTTCTTCGCGCAAAGACGATTCTGCCGCTCACAGTGCTCTGCGGTGTGCGCCTTCTGCCGAAAGAGCCCCGGGAGCGGTGCTTAGCTCTGAGAAGCACCATACGTGCTTCTTTAGCCTCTCTTCTCGTCTACATCTTAGCAAAAAGCTTTTCCACTCTGTCTGGCAAGGAGAAACTGTGCCAGCACAGAAAACATCTCCCATCGTGTTCTAGAGGATGCACGGAGGTCTGCCGAGTGTTTTGCAAGAAGAGAAAGAAAGTTCTCCAAAACAGCTTGCAATCGAATGTTCATGTGAATAGAAAAGGCAGGAGAGGGGTCAGGTACTGTTTTCTCTCAGTTGGCAAGCTGCGCACACAATCGCAGTGTTGTACAGCTTGTTTCATCACCTTTGCGATGCTGCCGCTCTCTCCGGCTCCCGGAGACGAAGAAGATGCTTCCTCGCGCAAAGACGATTCTGCCGCTCACTGTGTTCTGCTATGTGTGTCTTCTGCAGAAAGAGGCCCGGGAGCTGTTTTTAGCTCTGCAGAGTACCATACCTGCTTCTTTAGCCTCTCTTCTCGTCTACATCTTAGCAAAAAGCTTTTCCACTCTTTCTGGCAAGGAGAAACTGTGCCAGCACAAAAAACATCTCCCATCGTGTTCTAGAGGCTGCACGGAGGTCTGCCGAGTGTTTTGCAAGAAGAGAAAGAAAGTTGTCCAAAACAGCTTGCAATCGAATGTTCATGTGAATAGAAAAGGCAGGTGAGGGGTCAGGCACTGTTTTCTCTCAGTTGGCAAGCTGCGCACACAATCGCAGTGTTGTACAGCTTGTTTCATCACCTTTGCGAAGCTGCCGCTCTCTCCGGCTCCCGGAGACGAAGAAGCTGCTTCTTCGCGCAAAGACGATTCTGCCGCTCACAGTGCTCTGCGGTGTGCGCCTTCTGCCGAAAGAGCCCCGGGAGCGGTGCTTAGCTCTGAGAAGCACCGTACCTGCTTCTTTAGCCTCTCTTCTCGTCTACATCTTAGCAAAAAGCTTTTCCACTCTGTCTGGCAAGGAGAAACTGTGCCAGCACAGAAAACATCTCCCATCGTGTTCTAGAGGCTGCACGGAGGTGTGCCGAGTGTTTTGCAAGAAGAGAAAGAAAGTTGTCCAAAACAGCTTGCAATCGAATGTTCATGTGAATAGAAAAGGCAGGAGAGTGGTCAGGTACTGTTTTCTCTCACTTGGCAAGCTGCGCACACAATCGCAGTGTTGTACAGCTTGTTTCATCACCTTTGCGATGCTGCCGCTCTCTCCGGCTCCCGGAGACGAAGAAGATGCTTCCTCGCGCAAAGACGATTCTGCCGCTCACTGTGTTCTGCTATGTGTGTCTTCTGCAGAAAGAGGCCCGGGAGCTGTTTTTAGCTCTGCAGAGTACCATACCTGCTTCTTTAGCCTCTCTTCTCGTCTACATCTTAGCAAAAAGCTTTTCCACTCTGTCTGGCAAGGAGAAACTGTGCCAGCACAAAAAACATCTCCCATCGTGTTCTAGAGGCTGCACGGAGGTCTGCCGAGTGTTTTGCAAGAAGAGAAAGAAAGTTGTCCAAAACAGCTTGCAATCGAATGTTCATGTGAATAGAAAAGTCAGGTGAGGGGTCAGGTACTGTTTTCTCTCAGTTGGCAAGCTGCGCACACAATCGCAGTGTTGTACAGCTTGTTTCATCACCTTTGCGAAGCTGCCGCTCTCTCCGGCTCCCGGAGACGAAGAAGCTGCTTCTTCGCGCAAAGACGATTCTGCCGCTCACAGTGCTCTGCGGTGTGCGCCTTCTGCCGAAAGACGCCCGGGAGCGGTGCTTAGCTCTGCAGAGCACCGTACCTTCGTCTTTAGCCTCTCTTCTCGTCTACATCTTAGCAAAAAGCTTTTCCACTCTGTCTGGCAAGGAGAAACTGTGCCAGCACAGAAAACATCTCCCATCGTGTTCTAGAGGCTGCACGGAGGTCTGCCGAGTGTTTTGCAAGAAGAGAAAGAAAGTTGTCCAAAACAGCTTGCAATCGAATGTTCATGTGAATAGAAAAGACAGGAGAGTGGTCAGGCACTGTTTTCTCTCAGTTGGCAAGCTGCGCACACAATCGCAGTGTTGTACAGCTTGTTTCATCACCTTTGCGAAGTTGCCGCTCTCTCCGGCTCCCGGAGACGAAGAAGCTGCTTCTTCGCGCAAAGACGATTCTGCCGCTCACAGTGCTCTGCGGTGTGCGCCTTCTGCCGAAAGACGCCCGGGAGCGGTGCTTAGCTCTGCAGAGCACCGTACCTTCGTCTTTAGCCTCTCTTCTCGTCTACATCTTAGCAAAAAGCTTTTCCACTCTGTCTGGCAAGGAGAAACTGTGCCAGCACAGAAAACATCTCCCATCGTGTTCTAGAGGCTGCACGGAGGTCTGCCGAGTGTTTTGCAAGAAGAGAAAGAAAGTTGTCCAAAACAGCTTGCAATCGAATGTTCATGTGAATAGAAAAGGCAGGAGAGTGGTCAGGTACTGTTTTCTCTCAGTTGGCACGCTGCGCACACAATCACAGTGTTGTACAGCTTGTTTCATCACCTTTGCGAAGTTGCCGCTCTCTCCGGCTCCCGGAGACGAAGAAGCTGCTTCTTCGCGCAAAGACGATTCTGCCGCTCACAGTGCTCTGCGGTGTGCGCCTTCTGCCGAAAGAGGTCCGGGAGCGGTGCTTAGCTCTGCAGAGCACCGTACCTTCGTCTTTAGCCTCTCTTCTCGTCTACATCTTAGCAAAAAGCTTTTCCACTCTTTCTGGCAAGGAGAAACTGTGCCAGCACAGAAAATATCTCCCATCGTGTTCTAGAGGCTGCACGGAGGTCTGCCGAGTGTTTTGCAAGAAGAGAAAGAAAGTTGTCCAAAACAGCTTGCAATCGAATGTTCATGTGAATAGAAAAGCCAGGAGAGTGGTCAGGTACTGTTTTCTCTCAGTTGGCAAGCTGGGCACACAATCGCAGGGTTGTACAGCTTGTTTCATCACCTTTGCGAAGTTGCCGCTCTCTCCGGCTCCCGGAGACGAAGAAGCTGCTTCTTCGCGCAAAGACGATTCTGCCGCTCACAGTGCTCTGAGGTGTGCGCCTTCTGCCGAAAGAGCCCCAGGAGCGGTTCTTAGCTCTGAGAAGCACCATACGTGCTTCTTTAGCCTCTCTTCTCGTCTACATCTTAGCAAAAAGCTTTTCCACTCTGTCTGGCAAGGAGAAACTGTGCCAGCACAGAAAACATCTCCCATCGTGTTCTAGAGGCTGCACGGAGGTCTGCCGAGTGTTTTGCAAGAAGAGAAAGAAAGTTGTCCAAAACAGCTTGCAATCAAATGTTCATGTGATTACATAAGGCAGGAGAGTGGTCAGGTACTGTTTTCTCTCATTTGGCATGCTGCGCACACAATCGCAGTGTTGTACAGCTTGTTTCATCACCTTTGCGAAGTTGCCGCTCTCTCCGGCTCCCGGAGACGAAGAAGCTGCTTCTTCGCGCAAAGACGATTCTGCCGCTCACAGTGCTCTGCGGTGTGCGCCTTCTGCCGAAAGAGCCCCGGGAGCGGTGCTTAGCTCTGAGAAGCACCGTACCTGCTTCTTTAGCCTCTCTTCTCGTCTACATCTTAGCAAAAAGCTTTTCCACTCTGTCTGGCAAGGAGAAACTGTGCCAGCACAGAAAACATCTCCCATCGTGTTCTAGAGGCTGCACGGAGGTCTGCCGAGTGTTTTGCAAGAAGAGAAAGAAAGTTGTCCAAAACAGCTTGCAATCGAATGTTCATGTGAATAGAAAAGGCAGGAGAGTGGTCAGGTACTGTTTTCTCTCAGTTGGCAAGCTGCGCACACAATCGCAGTGTTGTACAGCTTGTTTCATCACCTTTGCGAAGTTGCCGCTCTCTCCGGCTCCCGGAGACGAAGAAGCTGCTTCTTCGCGCAAAGACGATTCTGCCGCTCACAGTGCTCTGCGGTGTGCGCCTTCTGCCGAAAGAGGTCCGGGAGCGGTGCTTAGCTCTGCAGAGCACCGTACCTTCGTCTTTAGCCTCTCTTCTCGTCTACATCTTAGCAAAAAGCTTTTCCACTCTGTCTGGCAAGGAGAAACTGTGCCAGCACAGAAAACATCTCCCATCGTGTTCTAGATGCTGCACGGAGGTCTGCCGAAAGTTTTGCAAGAAGAGAAAGAAAGTTGTCCAAAACAGCTTGCAATCGAATGTTCATGTGAATAGAAAAGACAGGAGAGTGGTCAGGTACTGTTTTCTCTCAGTTGGCAGGCTGCGCACACAATCGCAGTGTTGTACAGCATGTTTCATCACCTTTGCGAAGTTGCCGCTCTCTCCGGCTCCCGGAGACGAAGAAGCTGCTTCTTCGCGCAAAGACGATTCTGCCGCTCACAGTGCTCTGCGGTGTGCGCCTTCTGCCGAAAGAGGCCCGGGAGCGGTGCTTAGCTCTGAGAAGCACCATACGTGCTTCTTTAGCCTCTCTTCTCGTCTACATCTTAGCAAAAAGCTTTTCCACTCTGTCTGGCAAGGAGAAACTGTGCCAGCACAGAAAACATCTCCCATCGTGTTCTAGAGGCTGCACGGAGGTCTGCCGAGTGTTTTGCAAGAAGAGAAAGAAAGTTGTCCAAAACAGCTTGCAATCGAATGTTCATGTGAATAGAAAAGGCAGGAGAGTGGTCAGGCACTGTTTTCTCTCAGTTGGCAAGCTGCGCACACAATCGCAGTGTTGTACAGCTTGTTTCATCACCTTTGCGAAGTTGCCGCTCTCTCCGGCTCCCGGAGACGAAGAAGCTGCTTCTTCGCGCAAAGACGATTCTGCCGCTCACAGTGCTCTGCGGTGTGCGCCTTCTGCCGAAAGACGCCCGGGAGCGGTGCTTAGCTCTGCAGAGCACCGTACCTTCGTCTTTAGCCTCTCTTCTCGTCTACATCTTAGCAAAAAGCTTTTCCACTCTGTCTGGCAAGGAGAAACTGTGCCAGCACAGAAAACATCTCCCATCGTGTTCTAGAGGCTGCACGGAGGTCTGCCGAGTGTTTTGCAAGAAGAGAAAGAAAGTTGTCCAAAACAGCTTGCAATCGAATGTTCATGTGAATAGAAAAGACAGGAGAGTGGTCAGGCACTGTTTTCTCTCAGTTGGCAAGCTGCGCACACAATCGCAGTGTTGTACAGCTTGTTTCATCACCTTTGCGAAGTTGCCGCTCTCTCCGGCTCCCGGAGACGAAGAAGCTGCTTCTTCGCGCAAAGACGATTCTGCCGCTCACAGTGCTCTGCGGTGTGCGCCTTCTGCCGAAAGACGCCCGGGAGCGGTGCTTAGCTCTGCAGAGCACCGTACCTTCGTCTTTAGCCTCTCTTCTCGTCTACATCTTAGCAAAAAGCTTTTCCACTCTGTCTGGCAAGGAGAAACTGTGCCAGCACAGAAAACATCTCCCATCGTCTTCTAGAGGCTGCACGGAGGTCTGCCGAGTGTTTTGCAAGAAGAGAAAGAAAGTTGTCCAAAACAGCTTGCAATCGAATGTTCATGTGAATAGAAAAGGCAGGAGAGTGGTCAGGTACTGTTTTCTCTCAGTTGGCAAGCTGCGCACACAATCGCAGTGTTGTACAGCTTGTTTCATCACCTTTGCGAAGTTGCCGCTCTCTCCGGCTCCCGGAGACGAAGAAGCTGCTTCTTCGCGCAAAGACGATTCTGCCGCTCACAGTGCTCTGCGGTGTGCGCCTTCTGCCGAAAGAGGTCCGGGAGCGGTGCTTAGCTCTGCAGAGCACCGTACCTTCGTCTTTAGCCTCTCTTCTCGTCTACATCTTAGCAAAAAGCTTTTCCACTCTTTCTGGCAAGGAGAAACTGTGCCAGCACAGAAAATATCTCCCATCGTGTTCTAGAGGCTGCACGGAGGTCTGCCGAGTGTTTTGCAAGAAGAGAAAGAAAGTTGTCCAAAACAGCTTGCAATCGAATGTTCATGTGAATAGAAAAGCCAGGAGAGTGGTCAGGTACTGTTTTCTCTCAGTTGGCAAGCTGGGCACACAATCGCAGGGTTGTACAGCTTGTTTCATCACCTTTGCGAAGTTGCCGCTCTCTCCGGCTCCCGGAGACGAAGAAGCTGCTTCTTCGCGCAAAGACGATTCTGCCGCTCACAGTGCTCTGAGGTGTGCGCCTTCTGCCGAAAGAGCCCCAGGAGCGGTTCTTAGCTCTGAGAAGCACCATACGTGCTTCTTTAGCCTCTCTTCTCGTCTACATCTTAGCAAAAAGCTTTTCCACTCTGTCTGGCAAGGAGAAACTGTGCCAGCACAGAAAACATCTCCCATCGTGTTCTAGAGGCTGCACGGAGGTCTGCCGAGTGTTTTGCAAGAAGAGAAAGAAAGTTGTCCAAAACAGCTTGCAATCAAATGTTCATGTGATTACATAAGGCAGGAGAGTGGTCAGGTACTGTTTTCTCTCATTTGGCATGCTGCGCACACAATCGCAGTGTTGTACAGCTTGTTTCATCACCTTTGCGAAGTTGCCGCTCTCTCCGGCTCCCGGAGACGAAGAAGCTGCTTCTTCGCGCAAAGACGATTCTGCCGCTCACAGTGCTCTGCGGTGTGCGCCTTCTGCCGAAAGAGCCCCGGGAGCGGTGCTTAGCTCTGAGAAGCACCGTACCTGCTTCTTTAGCCTCTCTTCTCGTCTACATCTTAGCAAAAAGCTTTTCCACTCTGTCTGGCAAGGAGAAACTGTGCCAGCACAGAAAACATCTCCCATCGTGTTCTAGAGGCTGCACGGAGGTCTGTCGAGTGTTTTGCAAGAAGAGAAAGAAAGTTGTCCAAAACAGCTTGCAATCGAATGTTCATGTGAATAGAAAAGGCAGGAGAGTGGTCAGGTACTGTTTTCTCTCACTTGGCAAGCTGCGCACACAATCGCAGTGTTGTACAGCTTGTTTCATCACCTTTGCGAAGTTGCCGCTCTCTCCGGCTCCCGGAGACGAAGAAGCTGCTTCTTCGCGCAAAGACGATTCTGCCGCTCACAGTGCTCTGCGGTGTGCGCCTTCTGCCGAAAGAGGTCCGGGAGCGGTGCTTAGCTCTGCAGAGCACCGTACCTTCGTCTTTAGCCTCTCTTCTCGTCTACATCTTAGCAAAAAGCTTTTCCACTCTGTCTGGCAAGGAGAAACTGTGCCAGCACAAAAAACATCTCCCATCGTGTTCTAGAGGCTGCACGGAGGTCTGCCGAGTGTTTTGCAAGAAGAGAAAGAAAGTTGTCCAAAACAGCTTGCAATCGAATGTTCATGTGAATAGAAAAGGCAGGAGAGTGGTCAGGTACTGTTTTCTCTCACTTGGCAAGCTGCGCACACAATCGCAGTGTTGTACAGCTTGTTTCATCACCTTTGCGAAGTTGCCGCTCTCTCCGGCTCCCGGAGACGAAGAAGCTGCTTCTTCGCGCAAAGACGATTCTGCCGCTCACAGTGCTCTGAGGTGTGCGCCTTCTGCCGAAAGAGGTCCGGGAGCGGTGCTTAGCTCTGCAGAGCACCGTACCTTCGTCTTTAGCCTCTCTTCTCGTCTACATCTTAGCAAAAAGCTTTTCCACTCTGTCTGGCAAGGAGAAACTGTGCCAGCACAGAAAACATCTCCCATCGTGTTCTAGATGCTGCACGGAGGTCTGCCGAAAGTTTTGCAAGAAGAGAAAGAAAGTTGTCCAAAACAGCTTGCAATCGAATGTTCATGTGAATAGAAAAGACAGGAGAGTGGTCAGGTACTGTTTTCTCTCAGTTGGCAGGCTGCGCACACAATCGCAGTGTTGTACAGCATGTTTCATCACCTTTGCGATGTTGCCGCTCTCTCCGGCTCCCGGAGACGAAGAAGCTGCTTCTTCGCGCAAAGACGATTCTGCCGCTCACAGTGCTCTGCGGTGTGCGCCTTCTGCCGAAAGAGCCCCGGGAGCGGTGCTTAGCTCTGAGAAGCACCATACGTGCTTCTTTAGCCTCTCTTCTCGTCTACATCTTAGCAAAAAGCTTTTCCACTCTGTCTGGCAAGGAGAAACTGTGCCAGCACAGAAAACATCTCCCATCGTGTTCTAGAGGCTGCACGGAGGTCTGCCGAGTGTTTTGCAAGAAGAGAAAGAAAGTTGTCCAAAACAGCTTGCAATCGAATGTTCATGTGAATAGAAAAGGCAGGAGAGTGGTCAGGCACTGTTTTCTCTCAGTTGGCAAGCTGCGCACACAATCGCAGTGTTGTACAGCTTGTTTCATCACCTTTGCGAAGTTGCCGCTCTCTCCGGCTCCCGGAGACGAAGAAGCTGCTTCTTCGCGCAAAGACGATTCTGCCGCTCACAGTGCTCTGCGGTGTGCGCCTTCTGCCGAAAGAGGCCCGGGAGCGGTGCTTAGCTCTGAGAAGCACCATACGTGCTTCTTTAGCCTCTCTTCTCGTCTACATCTTAGCAAAAAGCTTTTCCACTCTGTCTGGCAAGGAGAAACTGTGCCAGCACAGAAAACATCTCCCATCGTGTTCTAGAGGCTGCACGGAGGTCTGCCGAGTGTTTTGCAAGAAGAGAAAGAAAGTTGTCCAAAACAGCTTGCAATCGAATGTTCATGTGATTACATAAGGCAGGAGAGTGGTCAGGTACTGTTTTCTCTCATTTGGCATGCTGCGCACACAATCGCAGTGTTGTACAGCTTGTTTCATCACCTTTGCGAAGTTGTCGCTCTCTCCGGCTCCCGGAGACGAAGAAGCTGCTTCTTCGCGCAAAGACGATTCTGCCGCTCACAGTGCTCTGCGGTGTGCGCCTTCTGCCGAAAGACGCCCGGGAGCGGTGCTTAGCTCTGCAGAGCACCGTACCTTTGTCTTTAGCCTCTCTTCTCGTCTACATCTTAGCAAAAAGCTTTTCCACTCTGTCTGGCAAGGAGAAACTGTGCAAGCACAGAAAACATCTCCCATCGTGTTCTAGAGGCTGCACGCAGGTCTGCCGAGTGTTTTGCAAGAAGAGAAAGAAAGTTGTCCAAAACAGCTTGCAATCGAATGTTCATGTGAATAGAAAAGGCAGGAGAGTGGTCAGGTACTGTTTTCTCTCACTTGGCAAGCTGCGCACACAATCGCAGTGTTGTACAGCTTGTTTCATCACCTTTGCCAAGTTGCCGCTCTCTCCGGCTCCCGGAGACGAAGAAGCTGCTTCTTCGCGCAAAGACGATTCTGCCGCTCACAGTGCTCTGCGGTGTGCGCCTTCTGCCGAAAGAGGTCCGGGAGCGGTGCTTAGCTCTGCAGAGCACCGTACCTTCGTCTTTAGCCTCTCTTCTCGTCTACATCTTAGCAAAAAGCTTTTCCACTCTGTCTGGCAAGGAGAAACTGTGCCAGCACAAAAAACATCTCCCATCGTGTTCTAGAGGCTGCACGGAGGTCTGCCGAGTGTTTTGCAAGAAGAGAAAGAAAGTTGTCCAAAACAGCTTGCAATCGAATGTTCATGTGAATAGAAAAGGCAGGAGAGTGGTCAGGTACTGTTTTCTCTCACTTGGCAAGCTGCGCACACAATCGCAGTGTTGTACAGCTTGTTTCATCACCTTTGCGAAGTTGCCGCTCTCTCCGGCTCCCGGAGACGAAGAAGCTGCTTCTTCGCGCAAAGACGATTCTGCCGCTCACTGTGTTCTGCAGTGTGTGTCTTCTGCAGAAAGAGGCCCGGGAGCTGTGCTTAGCTCTGCAGAGTACCATACCTGCTTCTTTAGCCTCTCTTCTCGTCTACATCTTAGCAAAAAGCTTTTCCACTCTTTCTGGCAAGGAGAAACTGTGCCGGCACAAAAAACATCTCCCATCGTGTTCTAGAGGCTGCACGGAGGTCTGCCGAGTGTTTTGCAAGAAGAGAAAGAAAGTTCTCCAAAACAGCTTGCAATCGAATGTTCATGTGAATAGAAAAGGCAGGAGAGGGGTCAGGTACTGTTTTCTCTCAGTTGGCAAGCTGCGCACACAATCGCAGTCTTGTACAGCTTGTTTCATCACCTTTGCGATGCTGCCGCTCTCTCCGGCTCCCGGAGACGAAGAAGATGCTTCCTCGCGCAAAGACGATTCTGCCGCTCACTGTGTTCTGCTATGTGTGTCTTCTGCAGAAAGAGGCCCGGGAGCTGTTTTTAGCTCTGCAGAGTACCATACCTGCTTCTTTAGCCTCTCTTCTCGTCTACATCTTAGCAAAAAGCTTTTCCACTCTTTCTGGCAAGGAGAAACTGTGCCAGCACAAAAAACATCTCCCATCGTGTTCTAGAGGCTGCACGGAGGTCTGCCGAGTGTTTTGCAAGAAGAGAAAGAAAGTTGTCCAAAACAGCTTGCAATCGAATGTTCATGTGAATAGAAAAGGCAGGTGAGGGGTCAGGTACTGTTTTCTCTCAGTTGGCAAGCTGCGCACACAATCGCAGTGTTGTACAGCTTGTTTCATCACCTTTGCGAAGCTGCCGCTCTCTCTGGCTCCCGGAGACGAAGAAGCTGCTTCTTCGCGCAAAGACGATTCTGCCGCTCACAGTGCTCTGCGATGTGCGCCTTCTGCCGAAAGACGCCCGGGAGCGGTGCTTAGCTCTGCAGAGCACCGTACCTTCGTCTTTAGCCTCTCTTCTCGTCTACATCTTAGCAAAAAGCTTTTCCACTCTGTCTGGCAAGGAGAAACTGTGCCAGCACAGAAAACATCTCCCATCGTGTTCTAGAGGCTGCACGGAGGTCTGTCGAGTGTTTTGCAAGAAGAGAAAGAAAGTTGTCCAAAACAGCTTGCAATCGAATGTTCATGTGAATAGAAAAGGCAGGAGAGTGGTCAGGTACTGTTTTCTCTCACTTGGCAAGCTGCGCACACAATCGCAGTGTTGTACAGCTTGTTTCATCACCTTTGCGAAGTTGCCGCTCTCTCCGGCTCCCGGAGACGAAGAAGCTGCTTCTTCGCGCAAAGACGATTCTGCCGCTCACAGTGCTCTACGGTGTGCGCCTTCTGCCGAAAGAGCCCCGGGAGCTGTGCTTAGCTCTGAGAAGCACCATACGTGCTTCTTTAGCCTCTCTTCTCGTCTACATCTTAGCAAAAAGCTTTTCCACTCTGTCTGGAAAGGAGAAACTGTGCCAGCACAGAAAACATCTCCCATCGTGTTCTAGAGGCTGCACGGAGGTCAGCCGAGTGTTTTGCAAGAAGAGAAAGAAAGTTGTCCAAAACAGCTTGCAATCGAATGTTCATGTGAATAGAAAAGGCAGGAGAGTGGTCAGGTACTGTTTTCTCTCAGTTGGCAAGCTGCGCACACAATCGCAGTGTTGTACAGCTTGTTTCATCACCTTTGCGAAGTTGCCGCTCTCTCCGGCTCCCGGAGACGAAGAAGCTGCTTCTTCGCGCAAAGACGATTCTGCCGCTCACAGTGCTCTGCGGTGTGCGCCTTCTGCCGAAAGAGGTCCGGGAGCGGTGCTTAGCTCTGCAGAGCACCGTACCTTCGTCTTTAGCCTCTCTTCTCGTCTACATCTTAGCAAAAAGCTTTTCCACTCTGTCTGGCAAGGAGAAACTGTGCCAGCACAGAAAACATCTCCCATCGTGTTCTAGAGGCTGCACGCAGGTCTGCCGAGTGTTTTGCAAGAAGAGAAAGAAAGTTGTCCAAAACAGCTTGCAATCGAATGTTCATGTGAATAGAAAAGGCAGGAGAGTGGTCAGGTACTGTTTTCTCTCAGTTGGCAAGCTGCGCACACAATCGCAGTGTTGTACAGCTTGTTTCATCACCTTTGCGAAGTTGCCGCTCTCTCCGGCTCCCGGAGACGAAGAAGCTGCTTCTTCGCGCAAAGACGATTCTGCCGCTCACAGTGCTCTGCTGTGTGCGCCTTCTGCCGAAAGAGGTCCGGGAGCGGTGCTTAGCTCTGCAGAGCACCGTACATTCGTCTTTAGCCTCTCTTCTCGTCTACATCTTAGCAAAAAGCTTTTCCACTCTGTCTGGCAAGGAGAAACTGTGCCAGCACAGAAAACATCTCCCATCGTCTTCTAGAGGCTGCACGGAGGTCTGCCGAGTGTTTTGCAGGAAGAGAAAGAAAGTTGTCCAAAACAGCTTGCAATCGAATGTTCATGTGAATAGAAAAGGCAGGAGAGTGGTCAGGTACTGTTTTCTCTCAGTTGGCAAGCTGGGCACACAATCGCAGGGTTGTACAGCTTGTTTCATCACCTTTGCGAAGTTGCCGCTCTCTCCGGCTCCCGGAGACGAAGAAGCTGCTTCTTCGCGCAAAGACGATTCTGCCGCTCACAGTGCTCTGCTGTGTGCGCCTTCTGCCGAAAGAGGTCCGGGAGCGGTGCTTAGCTCTGCAGAGCACCGTACCTTCGTCTTTAGCCTCTCTTCTCGTCTACATCTTAGCAAAAAGCTTTTCCACTCTGTCTGGCAAGGAGAAACTGTGCCAGCACAGAAAACATCTCCCATCGTGTTCTAGAGGCTGCACGGAGGTCTGCCGAGTGTTTTGCAAGAAGAGAAAGAAAGTTGTCCAAAACAGCTTGCAATCGAATGTTCATCTGAATAGAAAAGGCAGGAGAGTGGTCAGGTACTGTTTTCTCTCAGTTGGCAAGCTGGGCACACAATCGCAGGGTTGTACAGCTTGTTTCATCACCTTTGCGAAGTTGCCGCTCTCTCCGGCTCCCGGAGACGAAGAAGCTGCTTCTTCGCGCAAAGACGATTCTGCCGCTCACAGTGCTCTGCGGTGTGCGCCTTCTGCCGAAAGAGGCCCGGGAGCGGTGCTTAGCTCTGAGAAGCACCATACGTGCTTCTTTAGCCTCTCTTCTCGTCTACATCTTAGCAAAAAGCTTTTCCACTCTGTCTGGCAAGGAGAAACTGTGCCAGCACAGAAAACATCTCCCATCGTGTTCTAGAGGCTGCACGGAGGTCTGCCGAGTGTTTTGCAAGAAGAGAAAGAAAGTTGTCCAAAACAGCTTGCAATCGAATGTTCATGTGATTACATAAGGCAGGAGAGTGGTCAGGTACTGTTTTCTCTCATTTGGCATGCTGCGCACACAATCGCAGTGTTGTACAGCTTGTTTCATCACCTTTGCGAAGTTGTCGCTCTCTCCGGCTCCCGGAGACGAAGAAGCCTGCTTCTTCGCGCAAAGACGATTCTGCCGCTCACAGTGCTCTGCGGTGTGCGCCTTCTGCCGAAAGACGCCCGGGAGCGGTGCTTAGCTCTGCAGAGCACCGTACCTTCGTCTTTAGCCTCTCTTCTCGTCTACATCTTAGCAAAAAGCTTTTCCACTCTGTCTGGCAAGGAGAAACTGTGCCAGCACAGAAAACATCTCCCATCGTGTTCTAGAGGCTGCACGGAGGTCTGTCGAGTGTTTTGCAAGAAGAGAAAGAAAGTTGTCCAAAACAGCTTGCAATCGAATGTTCATGTGAATAGAAAAGGCAGGAGAGTGGTCAGGTACTGTTTTCTCTCACTTGGCAAGCTGCGCACACAATCGCAGTGTTGTACAGCTTGTTTCATCACCTTGCGAAGTTGCCGCTCTCTCCGGCTCCCGGAGACGAAGAAGCTGCTTCTTCGCGCAAAGACGATTCTGCCGCTCACAGTGCTCTGCGGTGTGCGCCTTCTGCCGAAAGAGGTCCGGGAGCGGTGCTTAGCTCTGCAGAGCACCGTACCTTCGTCTTTAGCCTCTCTTCTCGTCTACATCTTAGCAAAAACCTTTTCCACTCTGTCTGGCAAGGAGAAACTGTGCCAGCACAAAAAACATCTCCCATCGTGTTCTAGAGGCTGCACGGAGGTCTGCCGAGTGTTTTGCAAGAAGAGAAAGAAAGTTGTCCAAAACAGCTTGCAATCGAATGTTCATGTGAATAGAAAAGGCAGGAGAGTGGTCAGGTACTGTTTTCTCTCACTTGGCAAGCTGCGCACACAATCGCAGTGTTGTACAGCTTGTTTCATCACCTTTGCGAAGTTGCCGCTCTCTCCGGCTCCCGGAGACGAAGAAGCTGCTTCTTCGCGCAAAGACGATTCTGCCGCTCACTGTGTTCTGCAGTGTGTGTCTTCTGCAGAAAGAGGCCCGGGAGCTGTGCTTAGCTCTGCAGAGTACCATACCTGCTTCTTTAGCCTCTCTTCTCGTCTACATCTTAGCAAAAAGCTTTTCCACTCTTTCTGGCAAGGAGAAACTGTGCCGGCACAAAAAACATCTCCCATCGTGTTCTAGAGGCTGCACGGAGGTCTGCCGAGTGTTTTGCAAGAAGAGAAAGAAAGTTCTCCAAAACAGCTTGCAATCGAATGTTCATGTGAATAGAAAAGGCAGGAGAGGGGTCAGGTACTGTTTTCTCTCAGTTGGCAAGCTGCGCACACAATCGCAGTGTTGTACAGCTTGTTTCATCACCTTTGCGATGCTGCCGCTCTCTCCGGCTCCCGGAGACGAAGAAGATGCTTCCTCGCGCAAAGACGATTCTGCCGCTCACTGTGTTCTGCTATGTGTGTCTTCTGCAGAAAGAGGCCCGGGAGCTGTTTTTAGCTCTGCAGAGTACCATACCTGCTTCTTTAGCCTCTCTTCTCGTCTACATCTTAGCAAAAAGCTTTTCCACTCTTTCTGGCAAGGAGAAACTGTGCCAGCACAGAAAACATCTCCCATCGTGTTCTAGAGGCTGCACGGAGGTCTGCCGAGTGTTTTGCAAGAAGAGAAAGAAAGTTGTCCAAAACAGCTTGCAATCGAATGTTCATGTGAATAGAAAAGGCAGGTGAGGGGTCAGGTACTGTTTTCTCTCAGTTGGCAAGCTGCGCACACAATCGCAGTGTTGTACAGCTTGTTTCATCACCTTTGCGAAGCTGCCGCTCTCTCCGGCTCCCGGAGACGAAGAAGCTGCTTCTTCGCGCAAAGACGATTCTGCCGCTCACAGTGCTCTGCGGTGTGCGCCTTCTGCCGAAAGACGCCCGGGAGCGGTGCTTAGCTCTGCAGAGCACCGTACCTTCGTCTTTAGCCTCTCTCTCGTCTACATCTTAGCAAAAAGCTTTTCCACTCTGTCTGGCAAGGAGAAACTGTGCCAGCACAGAAAACATCTCCCATCGTGTTCTAGAGGCTGCACGGAGGTCTGTCGAGTGTTTTGCAAGAAGAGAAAGAAAGTTGTCCAAAACAGCTTGCAATCGAATGTTCATGTGAATAGAAAAGGCAGGAGAGTGGTCAGGTACTGTTTCTCTCACTTGGCAAGCTGCGCACACAATCGCAGTGTTGTACAGCTTGTTTCATCACCTTTGCGAAGTTGCCGCTCTCTCCGGCTCCCGGAGACGAAGAAGCTGCTTCTTCGCGCAAAGACGATTCTGCCGCTCACAGTGCTCTGCGGTGTGCGCCTTCTGCCGAAAGAGCCCCGGGAGCTGTGCTTAGCTCTGAGAAGCACCATACGTGCTTCTTTAGCCTCTCTTCTCGTCTACATCTTAGCAAAAAGCTTTTCCACTCTGTCTGGAAAGGAGAAACTGTGCCAGCACAGAAAACATCTCCCATCGTGTTCTAGAGGCTGCACGGAGGTCAGCCGAGTGTTTTGCAAGAAGAGAAAGAAAGTTGTCCAAAACAGCTTGCAATCGAATGTTCATGTGAATAGAAAAGGCAGGAGAGTGGTCAGGTACTGTTTTCTCTCAGTTGGCAAGCTGCGCACACAATCGCAGTGTTGTACAGCTTGTTTCATCACCTTTGCGAAGTTGCCGCTCTCTCCGGCTCCCGGAGACGAAGAAGCTGCTTCTTCGCGCAAAGACGATTCTGCCGCTCACAGTGCTCTGCGGTGTGCGCCTTCTGCCGAAAGAGGTCCGGGAGCGGTGCTTAGCTCTGCAGAGCACCGTACATTCGTCTTTAGCCTCTCTTCTCGTCTACATCTTAGCAAAAAGCTTTTCCACTCTGTCTGGCAAGGAGAAACTGTGCCAGCACAGAAAACATCTCCCATCGTCTTCTAGAGGCTGCAGGGAGGTCTGCCGAGTGTTTTGCAGGAAGAGAAAGAAAGTTGTCCAAAACAGCTTGCAATCGAATGTTCATGTGAATAGAAAAGGCAGGAGAGTGGTCAGGTACTGTTTTCTCTCAGTTGGCAAGCTGGGCACACAATCGCAGGGTTGTACAGCTTGTTTCATCACCTTTGCGAAGTTGCCGCTCTCTCCGGCTCCCGGAGACGAAGAAGCTGCTTCTTCGCGCAAAGACGATTCTGCCGCTCACAGTGCTCTGCTGTGTGCGCCTTCTGCCGAAAGAGGTCCGGGAGCGGTGCTTAGCTCTGCAGAGCACCGTACCTTCGTCTTTAGCCTCTCTTCTCGTCTACATCTTAGCAAAAAGCTTTTCCACTCTGTCTGGCAAGGAGAAACTGTGCCAGCACAGAAAACATCTCCCATCGTGTTCTAGAGGCTGCACGCAGGTCTGCGAGTGTTTTGCAAGAAGAGAAAGAAAGTTGTCCAAAACAGCTTGCAATCGAATGTTCATCTGAATAGAAAAGGCAGGAGAGTGGTCAGGTACTGTTTTCTCTCAGTTGGCAAGCTGGGCACACAATCGCAGGGTTGTACAGCTTGTTTCATCACCTTTGCGAAGTTGCCGCTCTCTCCGGCTCCCGGAGACGAAGAAGCTGCTTCTTCGCGCAAAGACGATTCTGCCGCTCACAGTGCTCTGCGGTGTGCGCCTTCTGCCGAAAGAGGCCCGGGAGCGGTGCTTAGCTCTGAGAAGCACCATACGTGCTTCTTTAGCCTCTCTTCTCGTCTACATCTTAGCAAAAAGCTTTTCCACTCTGTCTGGCAAGGAGAAACTGTGCCAGCACAGAAAACATCTCCCATCGTGTTCTAGAGGCTGCACGGAGGTCTGCCGAGTGTTTTGCAAGAAGAGAAAGAAAGTTGTCCAAAACAGCTTGCAATCGAATGTTCATGTGATTACATAAGGCAGGAGAGTGGTCAGGTACTGTTTTCTCTCATTTGGCATGCTGCGCACACAATCGCAGTGTTGTACAGCTTGTTTCATCACCTTTGCGAAGTTGTCGCTCTCTCCGGCTCCCGGAGACGAAGAAGCTGCTTCTTCGCGCAAAGACGATTCTGCCGCTCACAGTGCTCTGCGGTGTGCGCCTTCTGCCGAAAGACGCCCGGGAGCGGTGCTTAGCTCTGCAGAGCACCGTACCTTCGTCTTTAGCCTCTCTTCTCGTCTACATCTTAGCAAAAAGCTTTTCCACTCTGTCTGGCAAGGAGAAACTGTGCCAGCACAGAAAACATCTCCCATCGTGTTCTAGAGGCTGCACGGAGGTCTGTCGAGTGTTTTGCAAGAAGAGAAAGAAAGTTGTCCAAAACAGCTTGCAATCGAATGTTCATGTGAATAGAAAAGGCAGGAGAGTGGTCAGGTACTGTTTTCTCTCACTTGGCAAGCTGCGCACACAATCGCAGTGTTGTACAGCTTGTTTCATCACCTTTGCGAAGTTGCCGCTCTCTCCGGCTCCCGGAGACGAAGAAGCTGCTTCTTCGCGCAAAGACGATTCTGCCGCTCACAGTGCTCTGCGGTGTGCGCCTTCTGCCGAAAGAGGTCCGGGAGCGGTGCTTAGCTCTGCAGAGCACCGTACCTTCGTCTTTAGCCTCTCTTCTCGTCTACATCTTAGCAAAAAGCTTTTCCACTCTGTCTGGCAAGGAGAAACTGTGCCAGCACAAAAAACATCTCCCATCGTGTTCTAGAGGCTGCACGGGAGGTCTGCCGAGTGTTTTGCAAGAAGAGAAAGAAAGTTGTCCAAAACAGCTTGCAATCGAATGTTCATGTGAATAGAAAAGGCAGGAGAGTGGTCAGGTACTGTTTTCTCTCACTTGGCAAGCTGCGCACACAATCGCAGTGTTGTACAGCTTGTTTCATCACCTTTGCGAAGTTGCCGCTCTCTCCGGCTCCCGGAGACGAAGAAGCTGCTTCTTCGCGCAAAGACGATTCTGCCGCTCACTGTGTTCTGCAGTGTGTGTCTTCTGCAGAAAGAGGCCCGGGAGCTGTGCTTAGCTCTGCAGAGTACCATACCTGCTTCTTTAGCCTCTCTTCTCGTCTACATCTTAGCAAAAAGCTTTTCCACTCTTTCTGGCAAGGAGAAACTGTGCCGGCACAAAAAACATCTCCCATCGTGTTCTAGAGGCTGCACGGAGGTCTGCCGAGTGTTTTGCAAGAAGAGAAAGAAAGTTCTCCAAAACAGCTTGCAATCGAATGTTCATGTGAATAGAAAAGGCAGGAGAGGGGTCAGGTACTCTTTTCTCTCAGTTGGCAAGCTGCGCACACAATCGCAGTGTTGTACAGCTTGTTTCATCACCTTTGCGATGCTGCCGCTCTCTCCGGCTCCCGGAGACGAAGAAGATGCTTCCTCGCGCAAAGACGATTCTGCCGCTCACTGTGTTCTGCTATGTGTGTCTTCTGCAGAAAGAGGCCCGGGAGCTGTTTTTAGCTCTGCAGAGTACCATACCTGCTTCTTTAGCCTCTCTTCTCGTCTACATCTTAGCAAAAAGCTTTTCCACTCTTTCTGGCAAGGAGAAACTGTGCCAGCACAGAAAACATCTCCCATCGTGTTCTAGAGGCTGCACGGAGGTCTGCCGAGTGTTTTGCAAGAAGAGAAAGAAAGTTGTCCAAAACAGCTTGCAATCGAATGCTCATGTGAATAGAAAAGGCAGGTGAGGGGTCAGGTACTGTTTTCTCTCAGTTGGCAAGCTGCGCACACAATCGCAGTGTTGTACAGCTTGTTTCATCACCTTTGCGAAGCTGCCGCTCTCTCCGGCTCCCGGAGACGAAGAAGCTGCTTCTTCGCGCAAAGACGATTCTGCCGCTCACAGTGCTCTGCGGTGTGCGCCTTCTGCCGAAAGACGCCCGGGAGCGGTGCTTAGCTCTGCAGAGCACCGTACCTTCGTCTTTAGCCTCTCTTCTCGTCTACATCTTAGCAAAAAGCTTTTCCACTCTGTCTGGCAAGGAGAAACTGTGCCAGCACAGAAAACATCTCCCATCGTGTTCTAGAGGCTGCACGGAGGTCTGTCGAGTGTTTTGCAAGAAGAGAAAGAAAGTTGTCCAAAACAGCTTGCAATCGAATGTTCATGTGAATAGAAAAGGCAGGAGAGTGGTCAGGTACTGTTTTCTCTCACTTGGCAAGCTGCGCACACAATCGCAGTGTTGTACAGCTTGTTTCATCACCTTTGCGAAGTTGCCGCTCTCTCCGGCTCCCGGAGACGAAGAAGCTGCTTCTTCGCGCAAAGACGATTCTGCCGCTCACAGTGCTCTGCGGTGTGCGCCTTCTGCCGAAAGAGCCCCGGGAGCTGTGCTTAGCTCTGAGAAGCACCATACGTGCTTCTTTAGCCTCTCTTCTCGTCTACATCTTAGCAAAAAGCTTTTCCACTCTGTCTGGAAAGGAGAAACTGTGCCAGCACAGAAAACATCTCCCATCGTGTTCTAGAGGCTGCACGGAGGTCAGCCGAGTGTTTTGCAAGAAGAGAAAGAAAGTTGTCCAAAACAGCTTGCAATCGAATGTTCATGTGAATAGAAAAGGCAGGAGAGTGGTCAGGTACTGTTTTCTCTCAGTTGGCAAGCTGCGCACACAATCGCAGTGTTGTACAGCTTGTTTCATCACCTTTGCGAAGTTGCCGCTCTCTCCGGCTCCCGGAGACGAAGAAGCTGCTTCTTCGCGCAAAGACGATTCTGCCGCTCACAGTGCTCTGCGGTGTGCGCCTTCTGCCGAAAGAGGTCCGGGAGCGGTGCTTAGCTCTGCAGAGCACCGTACCTTCGTCTTTAGCCTCTCTTCTCGTCTACATCTTAGCAAAAAGCTTTTCCACTCTGTCTGGCAAGGAGAAACTGTGCCAGCACAGAAAACATCTCCCATCGTGTTCTAGAGGCTGCACGCAGGTCTGCCGAGTGTTTTGCAAGAAGAGAAAGAAAGTTGTCCAAAACAGCTTGCAATCGAATGTTCATGTGAATAGAAAAGGCAGGAGAGTGGTCAGGTACTGTTTTCTCTCAGTTGGCAAGCTGCGCACACAATCGCAGTGTTGTACAGCTTGTTTCATCACCTTTGCGAAGTTGCCGCTCTCTCCGGCTCCCGGAGACGAAGAAGCTGCTTCTTCGCGCAAAGACGATTCTGCCGCTCACAGTGCTCTGCTGTGTGCGCCTTCTGCCGAAAGAGGTCCGGGAGCGGTGCTTAGCTCTGCAGAGCACCGTACCTTCGTCTTTAGCCTCTCTTCTCGTCTACATCTTAGCAAAAAGCTTTTGCACTCTGTCTGGCAAGGAGAAACTGTGCCAGCACAGAAAACATCTCCCATCGTCTTCTAGAGGCTGCACGGAGGTCAGCCGAGTGTTTTGCAGGAAGAGAAAGAAAGTTGTCCAAAACAGCTTGCAATCGAATGTTCATGTGAATAGAAAAGGCAGGAGAGTGGTCAGGTACTGTTTTCTCTCAGTTGGCAAGCTGGGCACACAATCGCAGGGTTGTACAGCTTGTTTCATCACCTTTGCGAAGTTGCCGCTCTCTCCGGCTCCCGGAGACGAAGAAGCTGCTTCTTCGCGCAAAGACGATTCTGCCGCTCACAGTGCTCTGCTGTGTGCGCCTTCTGCCGAAAGAGGTCCGGGAGCGGTGCTTAGCTCTGCAGAGCACCGTACCTTCGTCTTTAGCCTCTCTTCTCGTCTACATCTTAGCAAAAAGCTTTTCCACTCTGTCTGGCAAGGAGAAACTGTGCCAGCACAGAAAACATCTCCCATCGTGTTCTAGAGGCTGCACGGAGGTCTGCCGAGTGTTTTGCAAGAAGAGAAAGAAAGTTGTCCAAAACAGCTTGCAATCGAATGTTCATCTGAATAGAAAAGGCAGGAGAGTGGTCAGGTACTGTTTTCTCTCAGTTGGCAAGCTGGGCACACAATCGCAGGGTTGTACAGCTTGTTTCATCACCTTTGCGAAGTTGCCGCTCTCTCCGGCTCCCGGAGACGAAGAAGCTGCTTCTTCGCGCAAAGACGATTCTGCCGCTCACAGTGCTCTGCGGTGTGCGCCTTCTGCCGAAAGAGCCCCGGGAGCGGTGCTTAGCTCTGCAGAGCACCGTACCTTCGTCTTTAGCCTCTCTTCTCGTCTACATCTTAGCAAAAAGCTTTTCCACTCTGTCTGGCAAGGAGAAACTGTGCCAGCACAAAAAACATCTCCCATCGTGTTCTAGAGGCTGCACGGAGGTCTGCCGAGTGTTTTGCAAGAAGAGAAAGAAAGTTGTCCAAAAGAGCTTGCAATCGAATGTTCATGTGAATAGAAAAGGCAGGAGAGTGGTCAGGTACTGTTTTCTCTCAGTTGGCAAGCTGCGCACACAATCGCAGTGTTGTACAGCTTGTTACATCACCTTTGCGAAGTTGCCGCTCTCTCCGGCTCCCGGAGATGAAGAAGCTGCTTCTTCGCGCAAAGACGATTCTGCCGCTCACAGTGCTCTGCGGTGTGCGCCTTCTGCCGAAAGACGCCCGGGAGCGGTGCTTAGCTCTGCAGAGCACCGTACCTTCGTCTTTAGCCTCTCTTCTCGTCTACATCTTAGAAAAAGCTTTTCCACTCTGTCTGGCAAGGAGAAACTGTGCCAGCACAGAAAACATCTCCCATCGTGTTCTAGAGGCTGCACGGAGGTCTGCCGAGTGTTTTGCAAGAAGAGAAAGAAAGTTGTCCAAAACAGCTTGCAATCGAATGTTCATGTGAATAGAAAAGACAGGAGAGTGGTCAGGTACTGTTTTCTCTCAGTTGGCAGGCTGCGCACACAATCGCAGTGTTGTACAGCTTGTTTCATCACCTTTGCGAAGTTGCCGCTCTCTCCGGCTCCCGGAGACGAAGAAGCTGCTTCTTCGCGCAAAGACGATTCTGCCGCTCACAGTGCTCTGCGGTGTGCGCCTTCTGCCGAAAGAGCCCCGGGAGCGGTGCATAGCTCTGAGAAGCACCATACGTGCTTCTTTAGCCTCTCTTCTCGTCTACATCTTAGCAAAAAGCTTTTCCACTCTGTCTGGCAAGGAGAAACTGTGCCAGCACAGAAAACATCTCCCATCGTGTTCTAGAGGCTGCACGGAGGTCTGCCGAGTGTTTTGCAAGAAGAGAAAGAAAGTTGTCCAAAACAGCTTGCAATCGAATGTTCATGTGAATAGAAAAGGCAGGAGAGTGGTCAGGCACTGTTTTCTCTCAGTTGGCAAGCTGCGCACACAATCGCAGTGTTGTACAGCTTGTTTCATCACCTTTGCGAAGTTGCCGCTCTCTCCGGCTCCCGGAGACGAAGAAGCTGCTTCTTCGCGCAAAGACGATTCTGCCGCTCACAGTGCTCTGCGGTGTGCGCCTTCTGCCGAAAGAGCCCCGGGAGCGGTGCTTAGCTCTGCAGAGCACCGTACCTTCGTCTTTAGCCTCTCTTCTCGTCTACATCTTAGCAAAAAGCTTTTCCACACTGTCTGGCAAGGAGAAACTGTGCCAGCACAAAAAACATCTCCCATCGTGTTCTAGAGGCTGCACGGAGGTCTGCCGAGTGTTTTGCAAGAAGAGAAAGAAAGTTGTCCAAAACAGCTTCCAATCGAATGTTCATGTGAATAGAAAAGGCAGGAGAGTGGTCAGGTACTGTTTTCTCTCAGTTGGCAAGCTGCGCACACAATCGCAGTGTTGTACAGCTTGTTACATCACCTTTGCGAAGTTGCCGCTCTCTCCGGCTCCCGGAGACGAAGAAGCTGCTTCTTCGCGCTAAGACGATTCTGCCGCTCACAGTGCTCTGCGGTGTGCGCCTTCTGCCGAAAGAGGTCCGGGAGCGGTGCTTAGCTCTGCAGAGCACCGTACCTTCGTCTTTAGCCTCTCTTCTCGTCTACATCTTAGAAAAAGCTTTTCCACTCTGTCTGGCAAGGAGAAACTGTGCCAGCACAGAAAACATCTCCCATCGTGTTCTAGAGGCTGCACGGAGGTCTGCCGAGTGTTTTGCAAGAAGAGAAAGAAAGTTGTCCAAAACAGCTTGCAATCGAATGTTCATGTGAATAGAAAAGACAGGAGAGTGGTCAGGTACTGTTTTCTCTCAGTTGGCAGGCTGCGCACACAATCGCAGTGTTGTACAGCTTGTTTCATCACCTTTGCGAAGTTGCCGCTCTCTCCGGCTCCCGGAGACGAAGAAGCTGCTTCTTCGCGCAAAGACGATTCTGCCGCTCACAGTGCTCTGCGGTGTGCGCCTTCTGCCGAAAGAGCCCCGGGAGCGGTGCTTAGCTCTGAGAAGCACCATACGTGCTTCTTTAGCCTCTCTTCTCGTCTACATCTTAGCAAAAAGCTTTTCCACTCTGTCTGGCAAGGAGAAACTGTGCCAGCACAGAAAACATCTCCCATCGTGTTCTAGAGGCTGCACGGAGGTCTGCCGAGTGTTTTGCAAGAAGAGAAAGAAAGTTGTCCAAAACAGCTTGCAATCGAATGTTCATGTGAATAGAAAAGGCAGGAGAGTGGTCAGGCACTGTTTTCTCTCAGTTGGCAAGCTGCGCACACAATCGCAGTGTTGTACAGATTGTTTCATCACCTTTGCCAAGTTGCCGCTCTCTCCGGCTCCCGGAGACGAAGAAGCTGCTTCTTCGCGCAAAGACGATTCTGCCGCTCACAGTGCTCTGCGGTGTGCGCCTTCTGCCGAAAGACGCCCGGGAGCGGTGCTTAGCCCTGCAGAGCACCGTACCTTCGTCTTTAGCCTCTCTTCTCGTCTACATCTTAGCAAAAAGCTTTTCCACTCTGTCTGGCAAGGAGAAACTGTGCCAGCACAGAAAACATCTCCCATCGTGTTCTAGAGGCTGCACGGAGGTCTGCTGAGTGTTTTGCAAGAAGAGAAAGAAAGTTGTCCAAAACAGCTTGCAATCGAATGTTCATGTGAATAGAAAAGGCAGGAGAGTGGTCAGGTACTGTTTTCTCTCAGTTGGCAAGCTGCGCACACAATCGCAGTGTTGTACAGCTTGTTTCATCACCTTTGCCAAGTTGCCGCTCTCTCCGGCTCCCGGAGACGAAGAAGCTGCTTCTTCGCGCAAAGACGATTCTGCCGCTCACAGTGCTCTGCGGTGTGCGCCTTCTGCCGAAAGAGGTCCGGGAGCGGTGCTTAGCTCTGCAGAGCACCGTACCTTCGTCTTTAGCCTCTCTTCTCGTCTACATCTTAGCAAAAAGCTTTTCCACTCTGTCTGGCAAGGAGAAACTGTGCCAGCACAGAAAACATCTCCCATCGTGTTCTAGAGGCTGCACGCAGGTCTGCCGAGTGTTTTGCAAGAAGAGAAAGAAAGTTGTCCAAAACAGCTTGCAATCGAATGTTCATGTGATTACATAAGGCAGGAGAGTGGTCAGGTACTGTTTTCTCTCAGTTGGCATGCTGCGCACACAATCGCAGTGTTGTACAGCTTGTTTCATCACCTTTGCGAAGTTGCCGCTCTCTCCGGCTCCCGGAGACGAAGAAGCTGCTTCTTCGCGCAAAGACGATTCTGCCGTTCACAGTGCTCTGCGGTGTGCGCCTTCTGCCGAAAGAGCCCCGGGAGCGGTGCTTAGCTCTGAGAAGCACCGTACCTGCTTCTTTAGCCTCTCTTCTCGTCTACATCTTAGCAAAAAGCTTTTCCACTCTGTCTGGCAAGGAGAAACTGTGCCAGCACAAAAACATCTCCCATAGTGTTCTAGACGCTGCACGCAGGTCTGCCGAGTGTTTTGCAAGAAGAGAAAGAAAGTTGTCCAAAACAGCTTCCAATCGAATGTTCATCTGAATAGAAAAGCCAGGAGAGTGGTCAGGTACTGTTTTCTCTCACTTGGCAAGCTGCGCACACAATCGCAGTGTTGTACAGCTTGTTTCATCACCTTTGCGAAGTTGCCGCTCTCTCCGGCTCCCGGAGACGAAGAAGCTGCTTCTTCGCGCAAAGACGATTCTGCCGCTCACAGTGCTCTGCGGTGTGCGCCTTCTGCCGAAAGAGGCCCGGGAGCGGTGCTTAGCTCTGCAGAGCACCGTACCTTCGTCTTTAGCCTCTCTTCTCGTCTACATCTTAGCAAAAAGCTTTTCCACTCTGTCTGGCAAGGAGAAACTGTGCCAGCACAAAAAACATCTCCCATAGTGTTCTAGACGCTGCACGCAGGTCTGCCGAGTGTTTTGCAAGAAGAGAAAGAAAGTTGTCCAAAACAGCTTGCAATCGAATGTTCATCTGAATAGAAAAGCCAGGAGAGTGGTCAGGTACTGTTTTCTCTCAGTTGGCAAGCTGCCCACACAATCGCAGTGTTGTACAGCTTGTTTCATCACCTTTGCGAAGTTGCCGCTCTCTCCGGCTCCCGGAGACGAAGAAGCTGCTTCTTCGCGCAAAGACGATTCTGCCGCTCACAGTGCTCTGCGGTGTGCGCCTTCTGCCGAAAGAGCCCCGGGAGCTGTGCTTAGCTCTGAGAAGCACCATACGTGCTTCTTTAGCCTCTCTTCTCGTCTACATCTTAGCAAAAAGCTTTTCCACTCTGTCTGGCAAGGAGAAACTGTGCCAGCACAGAAAACATCTCCCATCGTGTTCTAGAGGCTGCACGCAGGTCTGCCGAGTGTTTTGCAAGAAGAGAAAGAAAGTTGTCCAAAACAGCTTGCAATCGAATGTTCATGTGAATAGAAAAGGCAGGAGAGTGGTCAGGTACTGTTTTCTCTCAGTTGGCAAGCTGCGCACACAATCGCAGTGTTGTACAGCTTGTTTCATCACCTTTGCCAAGTTGCCGCTCTCTCCGGCTCCCGGAGACGAAGAAGCTGCTTCTTCGCGCAAAGACGATTCTGCCGCTCACAGTGCTCTGCGGTGTGCGCCTTCTGCCGAAAGAGGTCCGGGAGCGGTGCTTAGCTCTGCAGAGCACCGTACCTTCGTCTTTAGCCTCTCTTCTCGTCTACATCTTAGCAAAAAGCTTTTCCACTCTGTCTGGCAAGGAGAAACTGTGCCAGCACAGAAAACATCTCCCATCGTGTTCTAGAGGCTGCACGCAGGTCTGCCGAGTGTTTTGCAAGAAGAGAAAGAAAGTTGTCCAAAACAGCTTGCAATCGAATGTTCATGTGATTACATAAGGCAGGAGAGTGGTCAGGTACTGTTTTCTCTCAGTTGGCATGCTGCGCACACAATCGCAGTGTTGTACAGCTTGTTTCATCACCTTTGCGAAGTTGCCGCTCTCTCCGGCTCCCGGAGACGAAGAAGCTGCTTCTTCGCGCAAAGACGATTCTGCCGTTCACAGTGCTCTGCGGTGTGCGCCTTCTGCCGAAAGAGCCCCGGGAGCGGTGCTTAGCTCTGAGAAGCACCGTACCTGCTTCTTTAGCCTCTCTTCTCGTCTACATCTTAGCAAAAAGCTTTTCCACTCTGTCTGGCAAGGAGAAACTGTGCCAGCACAGAAAACATCTCCCATCGTCTTCTAGAGGCTGCACGGAGGTCTGCCGAGTGTTTTGCAGGAAGAGAAAGAAAGTTGTCCAAAACAGCTTGCAATCGAATGTTCATGTGAATAGAAAAGGCAGGAGAGTGGTCAGGTACTGTTTTCTCTCAGTTGTCAAGCTGGGCACACAATCGCAGGGTTGTACAGCTTGTTTCATCACCTTTGCGAAGTTGCCGCTCTCTCCGGCTCCCGGAGACGAAGAAGCTGCTTCTTCGCGCAAAGACGATTCTGCCGCTCACAGTGCTCTGCGGTGTGCGCCTTCTGCCGAAAGACCCCCGGGAGCTGTGCTTAGCTCTGCAGAGCACCGTACCTTCGTCTTTAGCCTCTCTTCTCGTCTACATCTTAGCAAAAAGCTTTTCCACTCTGTCTGGCAAGGAGAAACTGTGCCAGCACAGAAAACATCTCCCATCGTCTTCTAGAGGCTGCACGGAGGTCTGCCGAGTGTTTTGCAAGAAGAGAAAGAAAGTTGTCCAAAACAGCTTGCAATCGAATGTTCATGTGAATAGAAAAGGCAGGAGAGTGGTCAGGTACTGTTTTCTCTCAGTTGGCAAGCTGGGCACACAATCGCAGGGTTGTACAGCTTGTTTCATCACCTTTGCGAAGTTGCCGCTCTCTCCGGCTCCCGGAGACGAAGAAGCTGCTTCTTCGCGCAAAGACGATTCTGCCGCTCACAGTGCTCTGCGGTGTGCGCCTTCTGCCGAAAGAGGTCCGGGAGCGGTGCTTAGCTCTGAGAAGCACCATACGTGCTTCTTTAGCCTCTCTTCTCGTCTACATCTTAGCAAAAAGCTTTTCCACTCTGTCTGGCAAGGAGAAACTGTGCCAGCACAGAAAACATCTCCCATCGTGTTCTAGAGGCTGCACGCAGGTCTGCCGAGTGTTTTGCAAGAAGAGAAAGAAAGTTGTCCAAAACAGCTTGCAATCGAATGTTCACGTGAATAGAAAAGGCAGGAGAGTGGTCAGGTACTGTTTTCTCTCAGTTGGCAAGCTGCGCACACAATCGCAGTGTTGTACAGCTTGTTTCATCACCTTTGCCAAGTTGCCGCTCTCTCCGGCTCCCGGAGACGAAGAAGCTGCTTCTTCGCGCAAAGACGATTCTGCCGCTCACAGTGCTCTGCGGTGTGCGCCTTCTGCCGAAAGAGCCCCGGGAGCTGTGCTTAGCTCTGAGAAGCACCATACGTGCTTCTTTAGCCTCTCTTCTCGTCTACATCTTAGCAAAAAGCTTTTCCACTCTGTCTGGCAAGGAGAAACTGTGCCAGCACAGAAAACATCTCCCATCGTGTTCTAGAGGCTGCACGCAGGTCTGCCGAGTGTTTTGCAAGAAGAGAAAGAAAGTTGTCCAAAACAGCTTGCAATCGAATGTTCATGTGAATAGAAAAGGCAGGAGAGTGGTCAGGTACTGTTTTCTCTCAGTTGGCAAGCTGCGCACACAATCGCAGTGTTGTACAGCTTGTTTCATCACCTTTGCCAAGTTGCCGCTCTCTCCGGCTCCCGGAGACGAAGAAGCTGCTTCTTCGCGCAAAGACGATTCTGCCGCTCACAGTGCTCTGCGGTGTGCGCCTTCTGCCGAAAGAGGTCCGGGAGCGGTGCTTAGCTCTGCAGAGCACCGTACCTTCGTCTTTAGCCTCTCTTCTCGTCTACATCTTAGCAAAAAGCTTTTCCACTCTGTCTGGCAAGGAGAAACTGTGCCAGCACAGAAAACATCTCCCATCGTGTTCTAGAGGCTGCACGGAGGTCTGCCGAGTGTTTTGCAAGAAGAGAAAGAAAGTTGTCCAAAACAGCTTGCAATCGAATGTTCATGTGAATAGAAAAGGCAGGAGAGTGGTCAGGTACTGTTTTCTCTCAGTTGGCAAGCTGCGCACACAATCGCAGGGTTGTACAGCTTGTTTCATCACCTTTGCCAAGTTGCCGCTCTCTCCGGCTCCCGGAGACGAAGAAGCTGCTTCTTCGCGCAAAGACGATTCTGCCGCTCACAGTGCTCTGCTGTGTGCGCCTTCTGCCGAAAGAGGTCCGGGAGCGGTGCTTAGCTCTGAGAAGCACCATACGTGCTTCTTTAGCCTCTCTTCTCGTCTACATCTTAGCAAAAAGCTTTTCCACGCTGTCTGGCAAGGAGAAACTGTGCCAGCACAGAAAACATCTCCCATCGTCTTCTAGAGGCTGCACGGAGGTCTGCCGAGTGTTTTGCAGGAAGAGAAAGAAAGTTGTCCAAAACAGCTTGCAATCGAATGTTCATGTGAATAGAAAAGGCAGGAGAGTGGTCAGGTACTGTTTTCTCTCAGTTGTCAAGCTGGGCACACAATCGCAGGGTTGTACAGCTTGTTTCATCACCTTTGCGAAGTTGCCGCTCTCTCCGGCTCCCGGAGACGAAGAAGCTGCTTCTTCGCGCAAAGACGATTCTGCCGCTCACAGTGCTCTGCGGTGTGCGCCTTCTGCCGAAAGAGCCCCGGGAGCGGTGCTTAGCTCTGCAGAGCACCGTACCTTCGTCTTTAGCCTCTCTTCTCGTCTACATCTTAGCAAAAAGCTTTTCCACTCTGTCTGGCAAGGAGAAACTGTGCCAGCACAGAAAACATCTCCCATCGTGTTCTAGAGGCTGCACGGAGGTCTGCCGAGTGTTTTGCAAGAAGAGAAAGAAAGTTGTCCAAAACAGCTTGCAATCGAATGTTCATGTGAATAGAAAAGGCAGGAGAGTGGTCAGGTACTGTTTTCTCTCAGTTGGCAAGCTGGGCACACAATCGCAGGGTTGTACAGCTTGTTTCATCACCTTTGCGAAGTTGCCGCTCTCTCCGGCTCCCGGAGACGAAGAAGCTGCTTCTTCGCGCAAAGACGATTCTGCCGCTCACAGTGCTCTGCGGTGTGCGCCTTCTGCCGAAAGAGGTCCGGGAGCGGTGCTTAGCTCTGAGAAGCACCATACGTGCTTCTTTAGCCTCTCTTCTCGTCTACATCTTAGCAAAAAGCTTTTCCACTCTGTCTGGCAAGGAGAAACTGTGCCAGCACAGAAAACATCTCCCATCGTGTTCTAGAGGCTGCACGCAGGTCTGCCGAGTGTTTTGCAAGAAGAGAAAGAAAGTTGTCCAAAACAGCTTGCAATCGAATGTTCACGTGAATAGAAAAGGCAGGAGAGTGGTCAGGTACTGTTTTCTCTCAGTTGGCAAGCTGCGCACACAATCGCAGTGTTGTACAGCTTGTTTCATCACCTTTGCCAAGTTGCCGCTCTCTCCGGCTCCCGGAGACGAAGAAGCTGCTTCTTCGCGCAAAGACGATTCTGCCGCTCACAGTGCTCTGCGGTGTGCGCCTTCTGCCGAAAGACGCCCGGGAGCGGTGCTTAGCTCTGCAGAGCACCGTACCTTCGTCTTTAGCCTCTCTTCTCGTCTACATCTTAGCAAAAAGCTTTTCCACTCTGTCTGGCAAGGAGAAACTGTGCCAGCACAGAAAACATCTCCCATCGTGTTCTAGAGGCTGCACGGAGGTCTGCCGAGTGTTTTGCAAGAAGAGAAAGAAAGTTGTCCAAAACAGCTTGCAATCGAATGTTCATGTGAATAGAAAAGGCAGGAGAGTGGTCAGGTACTGTTTTCTCTCAGTTGGCAAGCTGCGCACACAATCGCAGTGTTGTACAGCTTGTTACATCACCTTTGCGAAGTTGCCGCTCTCTCCGGCTCCCGGAGACGAAGAAGCTGCTTCTTCGCGCAAAGACGATTCTGCCGCTCACAGTGCTCTGCGGTGTGCGCCTTCTGCCGAAAGAGGCCCGGGAGCGGTGCTTAGCTCTGCAGAGCACCGTACCTTCGTCTTTAGCCTCTCTTCTCGTCTACATCTTAGAAAAAGCTTTTCCACTCTGTCTGGCAAGGAGAAACTGTGCCAGCACAGAAAACATCTCCCATCGTGTTCTAGAGGCTGCACGGAGGTCTGCCGAGTGTTTTGCAAGAAGAGAAAGAAAGTTGTCCAAAACAGCTTGCAATCGAATGTTCATGTGAATAGAAAAGACAGGAGAGTGGTCAGGTACTGTTTTCTCTCAGTTGGCAGGCTGCGCACACAATCGCAGTGTTGTACAGCTTGTTTCATCACCTTTGCGAAGTTGCCGCTCTCTCCGGCTCCCGGAGACGAAGAAGCTGCTTCTTCGCGCAAAGACGATTCTGCCGCTCACAGTGCTCTGCGGTGTGCGCCTTCTGCCGAAAGAGCCCCGGGAGCGGTGCTTAGCTCTGAGAAGCACCATACGTGCTTCTTTAGCCTCTCTTCTCGTCTACATCTTAGCAAAAAGCTTTTCCACTCTGTCTGGCAAGGAGAAACTGTGCCAGCACAGAAAACATCTCCCATCGTGTTCTAGAGGCTGCACGGAGGTCTGCCGAGTGTTTTGCAAGAAGAGAAAGAAAGTTGTCCAAAACAGCTTCCAATCGAATGTTCATGTGAATAGAAAAGGCAGGAGAGTGGTCAGGCACTGTTTTCTCTCAGTTGGCAAGCTGCGCACACAATCGCAGTGTTGTACAGCTTGTTTCATCACCTTTGCGAAGTTGCCGCTCTCTCCGGCTCCCGGAGACGAAGAAGCTGCTTCTTCGCGCAAAGACGATTCTGCCGCTCACAGTGCTCTGCGGTGTGCGCCTTCTGCCGAAAGACGCCCGGGAGCGGTGCTTAGCTCTGCAGAGCACCGTACCTTCGTCTTTAGCCTCTCTTCTCGTCTACATCTTAGCAAAAAGCTTTTCCACTCTGTCTGGCAAGGAGAAACTGTGCCAGCACAGAAAACATCTCCCATCGTGTTCTAGAGGCTGCACGGAGGTCTGCCGAGTGTTTTGCAAGAAGAGAAAGAAAGTTGTCCAAAACAGCTTGCAATCGAATATTCATGTGAATAGAAAAGGCAGGAGAGTGGTCAGGTACTGTTTTCTCTCAGTTGGCAAGCTGGGCACACAATCGCAGGGTTGTACAGCTTGTTTCATCACCTTTGCGAAGTTGCCGCTCTCTCCGGCTCCCGGAGACGAAGAAGCTGCTTCTTCGCGCAAAGACGATTCTGCCGCTCACAGTGCTCTGCGGTGTGCGCCTTCTGCCGAAAGAGCCCCGGGAGCGGTGCTTAGCTCTGAGAAGCACCATACGTGCTTCTTTAGCCTCTCTTCTCGTCTACATCTTAGCAAAAAGCTTTTCCACTCTGTCTGGCAAGGAGAAACTGTGCCAGCACAGAAAACATCTCCCATCGTGTTCTAGAGGCTGCACGGAGGTCTGCCGAGTGTTTTGCAAGAAGAGAAAGAAAGTTGTCCAAAACAGCTTGCAATCGAATGTTCATGTGATTACATAAGGCAGGAGAGTGGTCAGGTACTGTTTTCTCTCAGTTGGCAAGCTGGGCACACAATCGCAGGGTTGTACAGCTTGTTTCATCACCTTTGCGAAGTTGCCGCTCTCTCCGGCTCCCGGAGACGAAGAAGCTGCTTCTTCGCGCAAAGACGATTCTGCCGCTCACAGTGCTCTGCGGTGTGCGCCTTCTGCCGAAAGAGCCCCGGGAGCGGTGCTTAGCTCTGAGAAGCACCATACGTGCTTCTTTAGCCTCTCTTCTCGTCTACATCTTAGCAAAAAGCTTTTCCACTCTGTCTGGCAAGGAGAAACTGTGCCAGCACAGAAAACATCTCCCATCGTGTTCTAGAGGCTGCACGCAGGTCTGCCGAGTGTTTTGCAAGAAGAGAAAGAAAGTTGTCCAAAACAGCTTGCAATCGAATGTTCATGTGATTACATAAGGCAGGAGAGTGGTCAGGTACTGTTTTCTCTCATTTGGCATGCTGCGCACACAATCGCAGTGTTGTACAGCTTGTTTCATCACCTTTGCGAAGTTGCCGCTCTCTCCGGCTCCCGGAGACGAAGAAGCTGCTTCTTCGCGCAAAGACGATTCTGCCGCTCACAGTGCTCTGCGGTGTGCGCCTTCTGCCGAAAGAGCCCCGGGAGCGGTGCTTAGCTCTGAGAAGCACCGTACCTGCTTCTTTAGCCTCTCTTCTCGTCTACATCTTAGCAAAAAGCTTTTCCACTCTGTCTGGCAAGGAGAAACTGTGCCAGCACAGAAAACATCTCCCATCGTGTTCTAGAGGCTGCACGGAGGTCTGCCGAGTGTTTTGCAAGAAGAGAAAGAAAGTTGTCCAAAACAGCTTCCAATCGAATGTTCATGTGAATAGAAAAGGCAGGAGAGTGGTCAGGTACTGTTTTCTCTCAGTTGGCAAGCTGCGCACACAATCGCAGTGTTGTACAGCTTGTTTCATCACCTTTGCGAAGTTGCCGCTCTCTCCGGCTCCCGGAGACGAAGAAGCTGCTTCTTCGCGCAAAGACGATTCTGCCGCTCACAGTGCTCTGCTGTGTGCGCCTTCTGCCGAAAGAGGTCCGGGAGCGGTGCTTAGCTCTGCAGAGCACCGTACCTTCGTCTTTAGCCTCTCTTCTCGTCTACATCTTAGCAAAAAGCTTTTCCACTCTGTCTGGCAAGGAGAAACTGTGCCAGCACAGAAAACATCTCCCATCGTGTTCTAGAGGCTGCACGGAGGTCTGCCGAGTGTTTTGCAAGAAGAGAAAGAAAGTTGTCCAAAACAGCTTGCAATCGAATGTTCATGTGAATAGAAAAGACAGGAGAGTGGTCAGGTACTGTTTTCTCTCAGTTGGCAGGCTGCGCACACAATCGCAGTGTTGTACAGCATGTTTCATCACCTTTGCGAAGTTGCCGCTCTCTCCGGCTCCCGGAGACGAAGAAGCTGCTTCTTCGCGCAAAGACGATTCTGCCGCTCACAGTGCTCTGCGGTGTGCGCCTTCTGCCGAAAGAGCACCGGGAGCGGTGCTTAGCTCTGAGAAGCACCATACGTGCTTCTTTAGCCTCTCTTCTCGTCTACATCTTAGCAAAAAGCTTTTCCACTCTGTCTGGCAAGGAGAAACTGTGCCAGCACAGAAAACATCTCCCATCGTGTTCTAGAGGCTGCACGGAGGTCTGCCGAGTGTTTTGCAAGAAGAGAAAGAAAGTTGTCCAAAACAGCTTGCAATCGAATGTTCATGTGAATAGAAAAGGCAGGAGAGTGGTCAGGCACTGTTTTCTCTCAGTTGGCAAGCTGCGCACACAATCGCAGTGTTGTACAGCTTGTTTCATCACCTTTGCGAAGTTGCCGCTCTCTCCGGCTCCCGGAGACGAAGAAGCTGCTTCTTCGCGCAAAGACGATTCTGCCGCTCACTGTGCTTAGCGGTGTGCGCCTTCTGCCGAAAGACGCCCGGGAGCGGTGCTTAGCTCTGAGAAGCACCATACGTGCTTCTTTAGCCTCTCTTCTCGTCTACATCTTAGCAAAAAGCTTTTCCACTCTGTCTGGCAAGGAGAAACTGTGCCAGCACAGAAAACATCTCCCATCGTGTTCTAGAGGCTGCACGGAGGTCTGCCGAGTGTTTTGCAAGAAGAGAAAGAAAGTTGTCCAAAACAGCTTGCAATCGAATGTTCATGTGATTACATAAGGCAGGAGAGTGGTCAGGTACTGTTTTCTCTCATTTGGCATGCTGCGCACACAATCGCAGTGTTGTACAGCTTGTTTCATCACCTTTGCGAAGTTGCCGCTCTCTCCGGCTCCCGGAGACGAAGAAGCTGCTTCTTCGCGCAAAGACGATTCTGCCGCTCACAGTGCTCTGCGGTGTGCGCCTTCTGCCGAAAGACGCCCGGGAGCGGTGCTTAGCTCTGCAGAGCACCGTACCTTCGTCTTTAGCCTCTCTTCTCGTCTACATCTTAGCAAAAAGCTTTTCCACTCTGTCTGGCAAGGAGAAACTGTGCCAGCACAGAAAACATCTCCCATCGTGTTCTAGAGGCTGCACGCAGGTCTGCCGAGTGTTTTGCAAGAAGAGAAAGAAAGTTGTCCAAAACAGCTTGCAATCGAATGTTCATGTGAATAGAAAAGGCAGGAGAGTGGTCAGGTACTGTTTTCTCTCAGTTGGCAAGCTGCGCACACAATCGCAGTGTTGTACAGCTTGTTTCATCACCTTTGCGAAGTTGCCGCTCTCTCCGGCTCCCGGAGACGAAGAAGCTGCTTCTTCGCGCAAAGACGATTCTGCCGCTCACAGTGCTCTGCGGTGTGCGCCTTCTGCCGAAAGAGCCCCGGGAGCGGTGCTTAGCTCTGAGAAGCACCGTACCTGCTTCTTTAGCCTCTCTTCTCGTCTACATCTTAGCAAAAAGCTTTTCCACTCTGTCTGGCAAGGAGAAACTGTGCCAGCACAGAAAACATCTCCCATCGTGTTCTAGAGGCTGCACGGAGGTCTGCCGAGTGTTTTGCAAGAAGAGAAAGAAAGTTGTCCAAAACAGCTTGCAATCGAATGTTCATGTGAATAGAAAAGGCAGGAGAGTGGTCAGGCACTGTTTTCTCTCAGTTGGCAAGCTGCGCACACAATCGCAGTGTTGTACAGCTTGTTTCATCACCTTTGCGAAGTTGCCGCTCTCTCCGGCTCCCGGAGACGAAGAAGCTGCTTCTTCGCGCAAAGACGATTCTGCCGCTCACTGTGTTCTGCAGTGTGTGTCTTCTGCAGAAAGAGGCCCGGGAGCTGTGCTTAGCTCTGCAGAGTACCATACCTGCTTCTTTAGCCTCTCTTCTCGTCTACATCTTAGCAAAAAGCTTTTCCACTCTTTCTGGCAAGGAGAAACTGTGCCGGCACAAAAAACATTTCCCATCGTGTTCTAGAGGCTGCACGCAGGTCTGCCGAGTGTTTTGCAAGAAGAGAAAGAAAGTTCTCCAAAACAGCTTGCAATCGAATGTTCATGTGAATAGAAAAGGCAGGAGAGGGGTCAGGTACTGTTTTCTCTCAGTTGGCAAGCTGCGCACACAATCGCAGTGTTGTACAGCTTGTTTCATCACCTTTGCGAAGTTGCCGCTCTCTCCGGCTCCCGGAGACGAAGAAGCTGCTTCTTCGCGCAAAGACGATTCTGCCACTCACAGTGCTCTGCGGTGTGCGCCTTCTGCCGAAAGAGCCCCGGGAGCGGTGCTTAGCTCTGAGAAGCACCATACGTGCTTCTTTAGCCTCTCTTCTCGTCTACATCTTAGCAAAAAGCTTTTCCACTCTGTCTGGCAAGGAGAAACTGTGCCAGCACAGAAAACATCTCCCATCGTGTTCTAGAGGCTGCACGGAGGTCTGCCGAGTGTTTTGCAAGAAGAGAAAGAAAGTTGTCCAAAACAGCTTGCAATCGAATGTTCATGTGAATAGAAAAGGCAGGAGAGTGGTCAGGCACTGTTTTCTCTCAGTTGGCAAGCTGCGCACACAATCGCAGTGTTGTACAGCTTGTTTCATCACCTTTGCGAAGTTGCCGCTCTCTCCGGCTCCCGGAGACGAAGAAGCTGCTTCTTCGCGCAAAGACGATTCTGCCGCTCACAGTGCTCTGCGGTGTGCGCCTTCTGCCGAAAGAGGCCCGGGAGCGGTGCTTAGCTCTGCAGAGCACCGTACCTTCGTCTTTAGCCTCTCTTCTCGTCTACATCTTAGCAAAAAGCTTTTCCACTCTGTCTGGCAAGGAGAAACTGTGCCAGCACAGAAAACATCTCCCATCGTGTTCTAGAGGCTGCACGGAGGTCTGCCGAGTGTTTTGCAAGAAGAGAAAGAAAGTTGTCCAAAACAGCTTGCAATCGAATGTTCATGTGAATAGAAAAGGCAGGAGAGTGGTCAGGTACTGTTTTCTCTCAGTTGGCAAGCTGCGCACACAATCGCAGTGTTGTACAGCTTGTTTCATCACCTTTGCGAAGTTGCCGCTCTCTCCGGCTCCCGGAGACGAAGAAGCTGCTTCTTCGCGCAAAGACGATTCTGCCGCTCACAGTGCTCTGCGGTGTGCGCCTTCTGCCGAAAGAGGTCCGGGAGCGGTGCTTAGCTCTGCAGAGCACCGTACCTTCGTCTTTAGCCTCTCTTCTCGTCTACATCTTAGCAAAAAGCTTTTCCACTCTGTCTGGCAAGGAGAAACTGTGCCAGCACAGAAAACATCTCCCATCGTGTTCTAGAGGCTGCACGCAGGTCTGCCGAGTGTTTTGCAAGAAGAGAAAGAAAGTTGTCCAAAACAGCTTGCAATCGAATGTTCATGTGAATAGAAAAGGCAGGAGAGTGGTCAGGTACTGTTTTCTCTCAGTTGGCAAGCTGGGCACACAATCGCAGGGTTGTACAGCTTGTTTCATCACCTTTGCGAAGTTGCCGCTCTCTCCGGCTCCCGGAGACGAAGAAGCTGCTTCTTCGCGCAAAGACGATTCTGCCGCTCACAGTGCTCTGCGGTGTGCGCCTTCTGCCGAAAGAGCCCCGGGAGCGGTGCTTAGCTCTGAGAAGCACCATACGTGCTTCTTTAGCCTCTCTTCTCGTCTACATCTTAGCAAAAAGCTTTTCCACTCTGTCTGGCAAGGAGAAACTGTGCCAGCACAGAAAACATCTCCCATCGTGTTCTAGAGGCTGCACGGAGGTCTGCCGAGTGTTTTGCAAGAAGAGAAAGAAAGTTGTCCAAAACAGCTTGCAATCGAATGTTCATGTGATTACATAAGGCAGGAGAGTGGTCAGGTACTGTTTTCTCTCATTTGGCATGCTGCGCACACAATCGCAGTGTTGTACAGCTTGTTTCATCACCTTTGCCAAGTTGCCGCTCTCTCCGGCTCCCGGAGACGAAGAAGCTGCTTCTTCGCGCAAAGACGATTCTGCCGCTCACAGTGCTCTGCGGTGTGCGCCTTCTGCCGAAAGAGCCCCGGGAGCGGTGCTTAGCTCTGAGAAGCACCGTACCTGCTTCTTTAGCCTCTCTTCTCGTCTACATCTTAGCAAAAAGCTTTTCCACTCTGTCTGGCAAGGAGAAACTGTGCCAGCACAGAAAACATCTCCCATCGTGTTCTAGAGGCTGCACGGAGGTCTGCCGAGTGTTTTGCAAGAAGAGAAAGAAAGTTGTCCAAAACAGCTTGCAATCGAATGTTCATGTGAATAGAAAAGGCAGGAGAGTGGTCAGGCACTGTTTTCTCTCAGTTGGCAAGCTGCGCACACAATCGCAGTGTTGTACAGCTTGTTTCATCACCTTTGCGAAGTTGCCGCTCTCTCCGGCTCCCGGAGACGAAGAAGCTGCTTCTTCGCGCAAAGACGATTCTGCCGCTCACAGTGCTCTGCTGTGTGCGCCTTCTGCCGAAAGAGGCCCGGGAGCGGTGCTTAGCTCTGCAGAGCACCGTACCTTCGTCTTTAGCCTCTCTTCTCGTCTACATCTTAGCAAAAAGCTTTTCCACTCTGTCTGGCAAGGAGAAACTGTGCCAGCACAGAAAACATCTCCCATTGTGTTCTAGAGGCTGCACGGAGGTCTGCCGAGTGTTTTGCAAGAAGAGAAAGAAAGTTGTCCAAAACAGCTTGCAATCGAATGTTCATGTGAATAGAAAAGGCAGGAGAGTGGTCAGGCACTGTTTTCTCTCAGTTGGCAAGCTGCGCACACAATCGCAGTGTTGTACAGCTTGTTTCATCACCTTTGCGAAGTTGCCGCTCTCTCCGGCTCCCGGAGACGAAGAAGCTGCTTCTTCGCGCAAAGACGATTCTGCCGCTCACAGTGCTCTGCGGTGTGCGCCTTCTGCCGAAAGAGGCCCGGGAGCGGTGCTTAGCTCTGCAGAGCACCGTACCTTCGTCTTTAGCCTCTCTTCTCGTCTACATCTTAGCAAAAAGCTTTTCCACTCTGTCTGGCAAGGAGAAACTGTGCCAGCACAGAAAACATCTCCCATCGTGTTCTAGAGGCTGCACGGAGGTCTGCCGAGTGTTTTGCAAGAAGAGAAAGAAAGTTGTCCAAAACAGCTTGCAATCGAATGTTCATGTGAATAGAAAAGGCAGGAGAGTGGTCAGGTACTGTTTTCTCTCAGTTGGCAAGCTGCGCACACAATCGCAGTGTTGTACAGCTTGTTTCATCACCTTTGCGAAGTTGCCGCTCTCTCCGGCTCCCGGAGACGAAGAAGCTGCTTCTTCGCGCAAAGACGATTCTGCCGCTCACAGTGCTCTGCGGTGTGCGCCTTCTGCCGAAAGAGGTCCGGGAGCGGTGCTTAGCTCTGCAGAGCACCGTACCTTCGTCTTTAGCCTCTCTTCTCGTCTACATCTTAGCAAAAAGCTTTTCCACTCTGTCTGGCAAGGAGAAACTGTGCCAGCACAGAAAACATCTCCCATCGTGTTCTAGAGGCTGCACGCAGGTCTGCCGAGTGTTTTGCAAGAAGAGAAAGAAAGTTGTCCAAAACAGCTTGCAATCGAATGTTCATGTGAATAGAAAAGGCAGGAGAGTGGTCAGGTACTGTTTTCTCTCAGTTGGCAAGCTGGGCACACAATCGCAGGGTTGTACAGCTTGTTTCATCACCTTTGCGAAGTTGCCGCTCTCTCCGGCTCCCGGAGACGAAGAAGCTGCTTCTTCGCGCAAAGACGATTCTGCCGCTCACAGTGCTCTGCGGTGTGCGCCTTCTGCCGAAAGAGCCCCGGGAGCGGTGCTTAGCTCTGAGAAGCACCATACGTGCTTCTTTAGCCTCTCTTCTCGTCTACATCTTAGCAAAAAGCTTTTCCACTCTGTCTGGCAAGGAGAAACTGTGCCAGCACAGAAAACATCTCCCATCGTGTTCTAGAGGCTGCACGGAGGTCTGCCGAGTGTTTTGCAAGAAGAGAAAGAAAGTTGTCCAAAACAGCTTGCAATCGAATGTTCATGTGATTACATAAGGCAGGAGAGTGGTCAGGTACTGTTTTCTCTCATTTGGCATGCTGCGCACACAATCGCAGTGTTGTACAGCTTGTTTCATCACCTTTGCGAAGTTGCCGCTCTCTCCGGCTCCCGGAGACGAAGAAGCTGCTTCTTCGCGCAAAGACGATTCTGCCGCTCACAGTGCTCTGCGGTGTGCGCCTTCTGCCGAAAGAGCCCCGGGAGCGGTGCTTAGCTCTGAGAAGCACCGTACCTGCTTCTTTAGCCTCTCTTCTCGTCTACATCTTAGCAAAAAGCTTTTCCACTCTGTCTGGCAAGGAGAAACTGTGCCAGCACAGAAAACATCTCCCATCGTGTTCTAGAGGCTGCACGGAGGTCTGCCGAGTGTTTTGCAAGAAGAGAAAGAAAGTTGTCCAAAACAGCTTGCAATCGAATGTTCATGTGAATAGAAAAGGCAGGAGAGTGGTCAGGCACTGTTTTCTCTCAGTTGGCAAGCTGCGCACACAATCGCAGTGTTGTACAGCTTGTTTCATCACCTTTGCGAAGTTGCCGCTCTCTCCGGCTCCCGGAGACGAAGAAGCTGCTTCTTCGCGCAAAGACGATTCTGCCGCTCACAGTGCTCTGCTGTGTGCGCCTTCTGCCGAAAGAGGTCCGGGAGCGGTGCTTAGCTCTGCAGAGCACCGTACCTTCGTCTTTAGCCTCTCTTCTCGTCTACATCTTAGCAAAAAGCTTTTCCACTCTGTCTGGCAAGGAGAAACTGTGCCAGCACAGAAAACATCTCCCATAGTGTTCTAGAGGCTGCAAGGAGGTGTGCCGAGTGTTTTGCAAGAAGAGAAAGAAAGTTGTCCAAAACAGCTTGCAATCGAATGTTCATGTGAATAGAAAAGACAGGAGAGTGGTCAGGTACTGTTTTCTCTCAGTTGGCAGGCTGCGCACACAATCGCAGTGTTGTACAGCTTGTTTCATCACCTTTGCGAAGTTGCCGCTCTCTCCGGCTCCCGGAGACGAAGAAGCTGCTTCTTCGCGCAAAGACGATTCTGCCGCTCACAGTGCTCTGCGGTGTGCGCCTTCTGCCGAAAGAGCCCCGGGAGCGGTGCTTAGCTCTGAGAAGCACCATACGTGCTTCTTTAGCCTCTCTTCTCGTCTACATCTTAGCAAAAAGCTTTTCCACTCTGTCTGGCAAGGAGAAACTGTGCCAGCACAGAAAACATCTCCCATCGTGTTCTAGAGGCTGCACGGAGGTCTGTCGAGTGTTTTGCAAGAAGAGAAAGAAAGTTGTCCAAAACAGCTTGCAATCGAATGTTCATGTGAATAGAAAAGGCAGGAGAGTGGTCAGGCACTGTTTTCTCTCAGTTGGCAAGCTGCGCACACAATCGCAGTGTTGTACAGCTTGTTTCATCACCTTTGCGAAGTTGCCGCTCTCTCCGGCTCCCGGAGACGAAGAAGCTGCTTCTTCGCGCAAAGACGATTCTGCCGCTCACAGTGCTCTGCGGTGTGCGCCTTCTGCCGAAAGACGCCCGGGAGCGGTGCTTAGCTCTGCAGAGCACCGTACCTTCGTCTTTAGCCTCTCTTCTCGTCTACATCTTAGCAAAAAGCTTTTCCACTCTGTCTGGCAAGGAGAAACTGTGCCAGCACAGAAAACATCTCCCATCGTGTTCTAGAGGCTGCACGGAGGTCTGCCGAGTGTTTTGCAAGAAGAGAAAGAAAGTTGTCCAAAACAGCTTGCAATCGAATGTTCATGTGATTACATAAGGCAGGAGAGTGGTCAGGTACTGTTTTCTCTCATTTGGCATGCTGCGCACACAATCGCAGTGTTGTACAGCTTGTTTCATCACCTTTGCCAAGTTGCCGCTCTCTCCGGCTCCCGGAGACGAAGAAGCTGCTTCTTCGCGCAAAGACGATTCTGCCGCTCACAGTGCTCTGCGGTGTGCGCCTTCTGCCGAAAGAGCCCCGGGAGCGGTGCTTAGCTCTGAGAAGCACCGTACCTGCTTCTTTAGCCTCTCTTCTCGTCTACATCTTAGCAAAAAGCTTTTCCACTCTGTCTGGCAAGGAGAAACTGTGCCAGCACAGAAAACATCTCCCATCGTGTTCTAGAGGCTGCACGGAGGTCTGCCGAGTGTTTTGCAAGAAGAGAAAGAAAGTTGTCCAAAACAGCTTGCAATCGAATGTTCATGTGAATAGAAAAGGCAGGAGAGTGGTCAGGCACTGTTTTCTCTCAGTTGGCAAGCTGCGCACACAATCGCAGTGTTGTACAGCTTGTTTCATCACCTTTGCGAAGTTGCCGCTCTCTCCGGCTCCCGGAGACGAAGAAGCTGCTTCTTCGCGCAAAGACGATTCTGCCGCTCACAGTGCTCTGCTGTGTGCGCCTTCTGCCGAAAGAGGCCCGGGAGCGGTGCTTAGCTCTGCAGAGCACCGTACCTTCGTCTTTAGCCTCTCTTCTCGTCTACATCTTAGCAAAAAGCTTTTCCACTCTGTCTGGCAAGGAGAAACTGTGCCAGCACAGAAAACATCTCCCATAGTGTTCTAGAGGCTGCACGGAGGTCTGCCGAGTGTTTTGCAAGAAGAGAAAGAAAGTTGTCCAAAACAGCTTGCAATCGAATGTTCATGTGAATAGAAAAGACAGGAGAGTGGTCAGGTACTGTTTTCTCTCAGTTGGCAGGCTGCGCACACAATCGCAGTGTTGTACAGCATGTTTCATCACCTTTGCGAAGTTGCCGCTCTCTCCGGCTCCCGGAGACGAAGAAGCTGCTTCTTCGCGCAAAGACGATTCTGCCGCTCACAGTGCTCTGCGGTGTGCGCCTTCTGCCGAAAGAGCACCGGGAGCGGTGCTTAGCTCTGAGAAGCACCATACGTGCTTCTTTAGCCTCTCTTCTCGTCTACATCTTAGCAAAAAGCTTTTCCACTCTGTCTGGCAAGGAGAAACTGTGCCAGCACAGAAAACATCTCCCATCGTGTTCTAGAGGCTGCACGGAGGTCTGCCGAGTGTTTTGCAAGAAGAGAAAGAAAGTTGTCCAAAACAGCTTGCAATCGAATGTTCATGTGAATAGAAAAGGCAGGAGAGTGGTCAGGCACTGTTTTCTCTCAGTTGGCAGGCTGCGCACACAATCGCAGTGTTGTACAGCTTGTTTCATCACCTTTGCGAAGTTGCCGCTCTCTCCGGCTCCCGGAGACGAAGAAGCTGCTTCTTCGCGCAAAGACGATTCTGCCGCTCACAGTGCTCTGCGGTGTGCGCCTTCTGCCGAAAGACGCCCGGGAGCGGTGCTTAGCTCTGAGAAGCACCATACGTGCTTCTTTAGCCTCTCTTCTCGTCTACATCTTAGCAAAAAGCTTTTCCACTCTGTCTGGCAAGGAGAAACTGTGCCAGCACAGAAAACATCTCCCATCGTGTTCTAGAGGCTGCACGGAGGTCTGCCGAGTGTTTTGCAAGAAGAGAAAGAAAGTTGTCCAAAACAGCTTGCAATCAAATGTTCATGTGATTACATAAGGCAGGAGAGTGGTCAGGTACTGTTTTCTCTCATTTGGCATGCTGCGCACACAATCGCAGTGTTGTACAGCTTGTTTCATCACCTTTGCGAAGTTGCCGCTCTCTCCGGCTCCCGGAGACGAAGAAGCTGCTTCTTCGCGCAAAGACGATTCTGCCGCTCACAGTGCTCTGCGGTGTGCGCCTTCTGCCGAAAGAGGTCCGGGAGCGGTGCTTAGCTCTGCAGAGCACCGTACCTTCGTCTTTAGCCTCTCTTCTCGTCTACATCTTAGCAAAAAGCTTTTCCACTCTGTCTGGCAAGGAGAAACTGTGCCAGCACAGAAAACATCTCCCATCGTGTTCTAGAGGCTGCACGGAGGTCTGTCGAGTGTTTTGCAAGAAGAGAAAGAAAGTTGTCCAAAACAGCTTGCAATCGAATGTTCATGTGAATAGAAAAGGCAGGAGAGTGGTCAGGTACTGTTTTCTCTCAGTTGGCAAGCTGCGCACACAATCGCAGTGTTGTACAGCTTGTTTCATCACCTTTGCGAAGTTGCCGCTCTCTCCGGCTCCCGGAGACGAAGAAGCTGCTTCTTCGCGCAAAGACGATTCTGCCGCTCACTGTGTTCTGCAGTGTGTGTCTTCTGCAGAAAGAGGCCCGGGAGCTGTGCTTAGCTCTGCAGAGTACCATACCTGCTTCTTTAGCCTCTCTTCTCGTCTACATCTTAGCAAAAAGCTTTTCCAATCTTTCTGGCAAGGAGAAACTGTGCCGGCACAAAAAACATCTCCCATCGTGTTCTAGAGGCTGCACGGAGGTCTGCCGAGTGTTTTGCAAGAAGAGAAAGAAAGTTCTCCAAAACAGCTTGCAATCGAATGTTCATGTGATTACAAAAGGCAGGAGAGGGGTCAGGTACTGTTTTCTCTCAGTTGGCAAGCTGCGCACACAATCGCAGTGTTGTACAGCTTGTTTCATCACCTTTGCGATGCTGCCGCTCTCTCCGGCTCCCGGAGACGAAGAAGATGCTTCCTCGCGCAAAGACGATTCTGCCGCTCACTGTGTTCTGCTATGTGTGTCTTCTGCAGAAAGAGGCCCGGGAGCTGTTTTTAGCTCTGCAGAGTACCATACCTGCTTCTTTAGCCTCTCTTCTCGTCTACATCTTAGCAAAAAGCTTTTCCACTCTTTCTGGCAAGGAGAAACTGTGCCAGCACAAAAAACAGCTCCCATCGTGTTCTAGAGGCTGCACGGAGGTCTGCCGAGTGTTTTGCAAGAAGAGAAAGAAAGTTGTCCAAAACAGCTTGCAATCGAATGTTCATGTGAATAGAAAAGGCAGGTGAGGGGTCAGGTACTGTTTTCTCTCAGTTGGCAAGCTGCGCACACAATCGCAGTGTTGTACAGCTTGTTTCATCACCTTTGCGAAGCTGCCGCTCTCTCCGGCTCCCGGAGACGAAGAAGCTGCTTCTTCGCGCAAAGACGATTCTGCCTCTCACAGTGCTCTGCGGTGTGCGCCTTCTGCCGAAAGAGGTCCGGGAGCGGTGCTTAGCTCTGCAGAGCACCGTACCTTCGTCTTTAGCCTCTCTTCTCGTCTACATCTTAGCAAAAAGCTTTTCCACTCTGTCTGGCAAGGAGAAACTGTGCCAGCACAGAAAACATCTCCCATCGTGTTCTAGAGGCTGCACGCAGGTCTGCCGAGTGTTTTGCAAGAAGAGAAAGAAAGTTGTCCAAAACAGCTTGCAATCGAATGTTCATGTGAATAGAAAAGGCAGGAGAGTGGTCAGGTACTGTTTTCTCTCAGTTGGCAAGCTGCGCACACAATCGCAGTGTTGTACAGCTTGTTTCATCACCTTTGCGAAGTTGCCGCTCTCTCCGGCTCCCGGAGACGAAGAAGCTGCTTCTTCACGCAAAGACGATTCTGCCGCTCACAGTGCTCTGCTGTGTGCGCCTTCTGCCGAAAGACGCCCGGGAGCGGTGCTTAGCTCTGCAGAGCACCGTACCTTCGTCTTTAGCCTCTCTTCTCGTCTACATCTTAGCAAAAAGCTTTTCCACTCTGTCTGGCAAGGAGAAACTGTGCCAGCACAGAAAACATCTCCCATCGTGTTCTAGAGGCTGCACGCAGGTCTGCCGAGTGTTTTGCAAGAAGAGAAAGAAAGTTGTCCAAAACAGCTTGCAATCGAATGTTCATGTGAATAGAAAAGGCAGGAGAGTGGTCAGGTACTGTTTTCTCTCAGTTGGCAAGCTGGGCACACAATCGCAGGGTTGTACAGCTTGTTTCATCACCTTTGCGAAGTTGCCGCTCTCTCCGGCTCCCGGAGACGAAGAAGCTGCTTCTTCGCGCAAAGACGATTCTGCCGCTCACAGTGCTCTGCGGTGTGCGCCTTCTGCCGAAAGACGCCCGGGAGCGGTGCTTAGCTCTGCAGAGCACCGTACCTTCGTCTTTAGCCTCTCTTCTCGTCTACATCTTAGCAAAAAGCTTTTCCACTCTGTCTGGCAAGGAGAAACTGTGCCAGCACAAAAAACATCTCCCATCGTGTTCTAGAGGCTGCACGGAGGTCTGCCGAGTGTTTTGCAAGAAGAGAAAGAAAGTTGTCCGAAACAGCTTGCAATCGAATGTTCATCTGAATAGAAAAGCCAGGAGAGTGGTCAGGTACTGTTTTCTCTCAGTTGGCAAGCTGGGCACACAATCGCAGGGTTGTACAGCTTGTTTCATCACCTTTGCGAAGTTGCCGCTCTCTCCGGCTCCCGGAGACGAAGAAGCTGCTTCTTCGCGCAAAGACGATTCTGCCGCTCACAGTGCTCTGAGGTGTGCGCCTTCTGCCGAAAGAGCCCCGGGAGCGGTGCTTAGCTCTGAGAAGCAACATACGTGCTTCTTTAGCCTCTCTTCTCGTCTACATCTTAGCAAAAAGCTTTTCCACTCTGTCTGGCAAGGAGAAACTGTGCCAGCACAGAAAACATCTCCCATCGTGTTCTAGAGGCTGCACGGAGGTCTGCCGAGTGTTTTGCAAGAAGAGAAAGAAAGTTGTCCAAAACAGCTTGCAATCGAATGTTCATGTGAATAGAAAAGGCAGGAGAGGGGTCAGGTACTGTTTTCTCTCACTTGGCAAGCTGCGCACACAATCGCAGTGTTGTACAGCTTGTTTCATCACCTTTGCGAAGTTGCCGCTCTCTCCGGCTCCCGGAGACGAAGAAGCTGCTTCTTCGCGCAAAGACGATTCTGCCGCTCACAGTGCTCTGCGGTGTGCGCCTTCTGCCGAAAGAGGTCCGGGAGCGGTGCTTAGCTCTGCAGAGCACCGTACCTTCGTCTTTAGCCTCTCTTCTCGTCTACATCTTAGCAAAAAGCTTTTCCACTCTGTCTGGCAAGGAGAAACTGTGCCAGCACAAAAAACATCTCCCATAGTGTTCTAGAGGCTGCACGGAGGTCTGCCGAGTGTTTTGCAAGAAGAGAAAGAAAGTTGTCCAAAACAGCTTGCAATCGAATGTTCATCTGAATAGAAAAGCCAGGAGAGTGGTCAGGTACTGTTTTCTCTCAGTTGGCAAGCTGCCCACACAATCGCAGTGTTGTACAGCTTGTTTCATCACCTTTGCGAAGTTGCCGCTCTCTCCGGCTCCCGGAGACGAAGAAGCTGCTTCTTCGCGCAAAGACGATTCTGCCGCTCACAGTGCTCTGCGGTGTGCGCCTTCTGCCGAAAGAGCCCCGGGAGCTGTGCTTAGCTCTGAGAAGCACCATACGTGCTTCTTTAGCCTCTCTTCTCGTCTACATCTTAGCAAAAAGCTTTTCCACTCTGTCTGGCAAGGAGAAACTGTGCCAGCACAGAAAACATCTCCCATCGTGTTCTAGAGGCTGCACGGAGGTCTGCCGAGTGTTTTGCAAGAAGAGAAAGAAAGTTGTCCAAAACAGCTTGCAATCGAATGTTCATCTGAATAGAAAAGCCAGGAGAGTGGTCAGGTACTGTTTACTCTCAGTTGGCAAGCTGCCCACACAATCGCAGTGTTGTACAGCTTGTTTCATCACCTTTGCGAAGTTGCCGCTCTCTCCGGCTCCCGGAGACGAAGAAGCTGCTTCTTCGCGCAAAGACGATTCTGCCGCTCACAGTGCTCTGCGGTGTGCGCCTTCTGCCGAAAGAGGTCCGGGAGCGGTGCTTAGCTCTGCAGAGCACCGTACCTTCGTCTTTAGCCTCTCTTCTCGTCTACATCTTAGCAAAAAGCTTTTCCACTCTGTCTGGCAAGGAGAAACTGTGCCAGCACAGAAAACATCTCCCATCGTGTTCTAGAGGCTGCACGCAGGTCTGCCGAGTGTTTTGCAAGAAGAGAAAGAAAGTTGTCCAAAACAGCTTGCAATCGAATGTTCATGTGAATAGAAAAGGCAGGAGAGTGGTCAGGTACTGTTTTCTCTCAGTTGGCAAGCTGCGCACACAATCGCAGTGTTGTACAGCTTGTTTCATCACCTTTGCGAAGTTGCCGCTCTCTCCGGCTCCCGGAGACGAAGAAGCTGCTTCTTCGCGCAAAGACGATTCTGCCGCTCACAGTGCTCTGCTGTGTGCGCCTTCTGCCGAAAGAGGTCCGGGAGCGGTGCTTAGCTCTGCAGAGCACCGTACCTTCGTCTTTAGCCTCTCTTCTCGTCTACATCTTAGCAAAAAGCTTTTCCACTCTGTCTGGCAAGGAGAAACTGTGCCAGCACAGAAAACATCTCCCATCGTGTTCTAGAGGCTGCACGGAGGTCAGCCGAGTGTTTTGCAGGAAGAGAAAGAAAGTTGTCCAAAACAGCTTGCAATCGAATGTTCATGTGAATAGAAAAGGCAGGAGAGTGGTCAGGTACTGTTTTCTCTCAGTTGGCAAGCTGCGCACACAATCGCAGTGTTGTACAGCTTGTTTCATCACCTTTGCGAAGTTGCCGCTCTCTCCGGCTCCCGGAGACGAAGAAGCTGCTTCTTCGCGCAAAGACGATTCTGCCGCTCACAGTGCTCTGCGGTGTGCGCCTTCTGCCGAAAGAGCCCCGGGAGCTGTGCTTAGCTCTGAGAAGCACCATACGTGCTTCTTTAGCCTCTCTTCTCGTCTACATCTTAGCAAAAAGCTTTTCCACTCTGTCTGGCAAGGAGAAACTGTGCCAGCACAGAAAACATCTCCCATCGTGTTCTAGAGGCTGCACGGAGGTCTGCCGAGTGTTTTGCAAGAAGAGAAAGAAAGTTGTCCAAAACAGCTTGCAATCGAATGTTCATGTGAATAGAAAAGGCAGGAGAGTGGTCAGGTACTGTTTTCTCTCAGTTGGCAAGCTGCGCACACAATCGCAGTGTTGTACAGCTTGTTTCATCACCTTTGCGAAGTTGCCGCTCTCTCCGGCTCCCGGAGACGAAGAAGCTGCTTCTTCGCGCAAAGACGATTCTGCCGCTCACAGTGCTCTGCGGTGTGCGCCTTCTGCCGAAAGAGGTCCGGGAGCGGTGCTTAGCTCTGCAGAGCACCGTACCTTCGTCTTTAGCCTCTCTTCTCGTCTACATCTTAGCAAAAAGCTTTTCCACTCTGTCTGGCAAGGAGAAACTGTGCCAGCACAGAAAACATCTCCCATCGTGTTCTAGAGGCTGCACGCAGGTCTGCCGAGTGTTTTGCAAGAAGAGAAAGAAAGTTGTCCAAAACAGCTTGCAATCGAATGTTCATGTGAATAGAAAAGGCAGGAGAGTGGTCAGGTACTGTTTTCTCTCAGTTGGCAAGCTGCGCACACAATCGCAGTGTTGTACAGCTTGTTTCATCACCTTTGCGAAGTTGCCGCTCTCTCCGGCTCCCGGAGACGAAGAAGCTGCTTCTTCGCGCAAAGACGATTCTGCCGCTCACAGTGCTCTGCTGTGTGCGCCTTCTGCCGAAAGAGGTCCGGGAGCGGTGCTTAGCTCTGCAGAGCACCGTACCTTCGTCTTTAGCCTCTCTTCTCGTCTACATCTTAGCAAAAAGCTTTTCCACTCTGTCTGGCAAGGAGAAACTGTGCCAGCACAGAAAACATCTCCCATCGTGTTCTAGAGGCTGCACGGAGGTCAGCCGAGTGTTTTGCAGGAAGAGAAAGAAAGTTGTCCAAAACAGCTTGCAATCGAATGTTCATGTGTATAGAAAAGGCAGGAGAGTGGTCAGGTACTGTTTTCTCTCAGTTGGCAAGCTGCGCACACAATCGCAGTGTTGTACAGCTTGCTTCATCACCTTTGCGAAGTTGCCGCTCTCTCCGGCTCTCGGAGACGAAGAAGCTGCTTCTTCGCGCAAAGACGATTCTGCCGCTCACAGTGCTCTGCTGTGTGCGCCTTCTGCCGAAAGAGGTCCGGGAGCGGTGCTTAGCTCTGCAGAGCACCGTACCTTCGTCTTTAGCCCTCTCTTCTCGTCTACATCTTAGCAAAAAGCTTTTCCACTCTGTCTGGCAAGGAGAACTGTGCCAGCACAGAAAACATCTCCCATCGTGTTCTAGAGGCTGCACGGAGGTCTGCCGAGTGTTTTGCAAGAAGAGAAAGAAGTTGTCCAAAACAGCTTGCAATCGAATGTTCATGTGAATAGAAAAGGCAGGAGAGTGGTCAGGTACTGTTTTCTCTCAGTTGGCAAGATGGGCACACAATCGCAGGGTTGTACAGCTTGTTTCATCACCTTTGCGAAGTTGCCGCTCTCTCCGGCTCCCGGAGACGAAGAAGCTGCTTCTTCGCGCAAAGACGATTCTGCCGCTCACAGTGCTCTGCGGTGTGCGCCTTGTGCCGAAAGAGGTCCGGGAGCGGTGCTTAGCTCTGAGAAGCACCATACGTGCTTCTTTAGCCTCTCTTCTCGTCTACATCTTAGCAAAAAGCTTTTCCACTCTGTCTGGCAAGGAGAAACTGTGCAGCACAGAAAACATCTCCCATCGTGTTTCTAGAGGCTGCACGCAGGTCTGCCGAGTGTTTTGCAAGAAGAGAAAGAAAGTTGTCCAAAACAGCTTGCAATCGAATGTTCATGTGAATAGAAAAGGCAGGAGAGTGGTCAGGTACTGTTTTCTCTCAGTTGGCAAGCTGCGAACACAATCGCAGTGTTGTACAGCTTGTTTCATCACCTTTGCGAAGTTGCCGCTCTCTCCGGCTCCCGGAGACGAAGAAGCTGCTTCTTCGCGCAAAGACGATTCTGCCGCTCACAGTGCTCTGCGGTGTGCGCCTTCTGCCGAAAGAGGGTCCGGGAGCGGTGCTTAGCTCCTGCAGAGCACCGTACCTTCGTCTTTAGCCTCTCTTCTCGTCTACATCTTAGCAAAAAGCTTTTCCACTCTGTCTGGCAAGGAGAAACTGTGCCAGCACAGAAAACATCTCCCATCATGTTCTAGAGGCTGCACGGAGGTCTGCCGAGTGTTTTGCAAGAAGAGAAAGAAAGTTGTCCAAAACAGCTTGCAATCGAATGTTCATGTGAATAGAAAAGCCAGGAGAGTGGTCAGGTACTGTTTTCTCTCAGTTGGCAAGCTGCGCACACAATCGCAGTGTTGTACAGCTTGTTTCATCACCTTTGCGAAGTTGCCGCTCTCTCCGGCTCCCGGAGACGAAGAAGCTGCTTCTTCGCGCAAAGATGATTCTGCCGCTCACAGTGCTCTGCGGTGTGCGCCTTCTGCCGAAAGAGCCCCGGGAGCGGTGCTTAGCTCTGAGAAGCACCATACGTGCTTCTTTAGCCTCTCTTCTCGTCTACATCTTAGCAAAAAGCTTTTCCACTCTGTCTGGCAAGGAGAAACTGTGCCAGCACAGAAAACATCTCCCATCGTGTTCTAGAGGCTGCACGGAGGTCTGCCGAGTGTTTTGCAAGAAGAGAAAGAAAACCAAAAAGTTGTGTCCAAACAGCTTGCAATCGAATGTTCATGTGAATAGAAAAGGCAGGAGAGTGGTCAGGCACTGTTTTCTCTCAGTTGGCAAGCTGCGCACACAATCGCAGTGTTGTACAGCTTGTTTCATCACCTTTGCGAAGTTGCCGCTCTCTCCGGCTCCCGGAGACGAAGAAGCTGCTTCTTCGCGCAAAGACGATTCTGCCGCTCACAGTGCTCTGCGGTGTGCGCCTTCTGCCGAAAGACGCCCGGGAGCGGTGCTTAGCTCTGCAGAGCACCGTACCTTCGTCTTTAGCCTCTCTTCTCGGCTACATCTTAGCAAAAAGCTTTTCCACTCTGTCTGGCAAGGAGAAACTGTGCCAGCACAGAAAACATCTCCCATCGTGTTCTAGAGGCTGCACGGAGGTCTGCCGAGTGTTTTGCAAGAAGAGAAAGAAAGTTGTCCAAACAGCTTGCAATCGAATGTTCATGTGAATAGAAAAGGCAGGAGAGTGGTCAGGTACTGTTTTCTCTCAGTTGGCAAGCTGCGCACACAATCGCAGTGTTGTACAGCTTGTTTCATCACCTTTGCGAAGTTGCCGCTCTCTCCGGCTCCCCGGGAGACGAAGAAGCTGCTTCTTCGCGCAAAGACGATTCTGCCGCTCACAGTGCTCTGCGGTGTGCGCCTTCTGCCGAAAGACGCCCGGGAGCGGTGCTTAGCTCTGCAGAGCACCGTACCTTCGTCTTTAGCCTCTCTTCTCGTCTACATCTTAGCAAAAGCTTTTCCACTCTGTCTGGCAAGGAGAAACTGTGCCGGCACAAAAAACATCTCCCATCGTGTTCTAGAGGCTGCACGCAGGTCTGCCGAGTGTTTTGCAAGAAGAGAAAGAAAGTTCTCCAAAACAGCTTGCAATCGAATGTCATGTGAATAGAAAAGGCAGGAGAGTGGTCAGGTACTGTTTTCTCTCAGTTGGCAAGCTGCGCACACAATCGCAGTGTTGTACAGCTTGTTTCATCACCTTTGCGATGCTGCCGCTCTCTCCGGCTCCCGGAGACGAAGAAGATGCTTCCTCGCGCAAAGACGATTCTGCCGCTCACTGTTGTCTGCTATGTGTGTCTTCTGCAGAAGAGGCCCGGGAGCTGTTTTTAGCTCTGCAGAGTACCATACCTGCTTCTTTAGCCTCTCTTCTCGTCTACATCTTAGCAAAAGCTTTTCCACTCTGTCTGGCAAGGAGACACTGTGCCAGCACAAAAAACATCTCCCATCGTCTTCTAGAGGCTGCACGGAGGTCTGCCGAGTGTTTTGCAAGAAGAGAAAGAAAGTTGTCCAAAACAGCTTGCAATCGAATGTTCATGTGAATAGAAAAGGCAGGTGAGGGGGTCAGGTACTGTTTTCCTCTCAGTTGGCAAGCTGCGCACACAATCGCAGTGTTGTACAGATTGTTTCATCACCTTTGCGAAGCTGCCGCTCTCTCCGGCTCCCGGAGACGAAGAAGCTGCTTCTTCGCGCAAAGACGATTCTGCCGCTCACAGTGCTCTGCGGGTGTGCGCCTTCTGCCGAAAGACGCCCGGGAGCTGTGCTTAGCTCTGCAGAGCACCGTACCTTCGTCTTTAGCCTCTCTTCTCGTCTACATCTTAGCAAAAAGCTTTTTCCACTCTGTCTGGCAAGGAGAAACTGTGCCAGCACAGAAAACATCTCCCATCGTGTTCTAGAGGCTGCACGGAGGTCTGTCGAGTGTTTTGCAAGAAGAGAAAGAAAGTTGTCCCAAAACAGCTTGCAATCGAATGTTCATGTGAATAGAAAAGGCAGGAGAGTGGTCAGGTACTGTTTTCTCTCAGTTGGCAAGCTGCGCACACAATCGCAGTGTTGTACAGCTTGTTTCATCACCTTTGCGAAGTTGCCGCTCTCTCCGGCTCCCGGAGACGAAGAAGCTGCTTCTTCGCGCAAAGACGATTCTGCCGCTCACAGTGCTCTGCGGTGTGCGCCTTCTGCCGAAAGAGCCCCGGGAGCGGTGCTTAGCTCTGAGAAGCACCATACGTGCTTCTTTAGCCTCTCTTCTCGTCTACATCTTAGCAAAAAGCTTTTCCACTCTGTCTGGCAAGGAGAAACTGTGCCAGCACAGAAAACATCTCCCATCGGTGTTCTAGAGGCTGCACGGAGGTCTGCGAGTGTTTTGCAAGAAGAGAAAGAAAGTTGTCCAAAACAGCTTGCAATCGAATGTTCATGTGAATAGAAAAGGGCAGGAGAGTGGTCAGGCACTGTTTTCTCTCAGTTGGCAAGCTGCGCACACAATCGCAGTGTTGTACAGCTTGTTTCATCACCTTTGCGAAGTTGCCGCTCTCTCCGGCTCCCGGAGACGAAGAAGCTGCTTCTTCGCGCAAAGACGATTCTGCCGCTCACAGTGCTCTGCGGTGTGCGCCTTCTGCCGAAAGAGGCCCGGGAGCGGTGCTTAGCTCTGCAGAGCACCGTACCTTCGTCTTTAGCCTCTCTTCTCGTCTACATCTTAGCAAAAAGCTTTTCCACTCTGTCTGGCAAGGAGAAACTGTGCAGCACAGAAAACATCTCCCATCGTGTTCTAGAGGCTGCACGGAGGTCTGCGAGTGTTTTGCAAGAAGAGAAAGAAAGTTGTCCAAAACAGCTTGCAATCGAATGTTCATGTGAATAGAAAAGGCAGGAGAGTGGTCAGGTACTGTTTTCTCTCAGTTGGCAAGCTGGGCACACATTCGCAGGGTTGTACAGCTTGTTTCATCACCTTTGCGAAGTTGCCGCTCTCTCCGGCTCCCGGAGACGAAGAAGCTGCTTCTTCGCGCAAAGACGATTCTGCCGCTCACAGTGCCTCTGCGGTGTGCGCCTTCTGCCGAAAGAGGGTCCGGGAGCGGTGCTTAGCTCTGCAGAGCACCGTACCTTCGTCCTTTAGCCTCTCTTCTCGTCTACATCTTAGCAAAAAGCTTTTCCACTCTGTCTGGCAAGGAGAAACTGTGCCAGCACAGAAAACATCTCCCATCGTGTTCTAGAGGCTGCACGGAGGTCTGCCGAGGTGTTTTGCAAGAAGAGAAAGAAAGTTGTCCAAAACAGCTTGCAATCGAATGTTCATGTGAATAGAAAAGACAGGAGAGTGGTCAGGTACTGTTTTCTCTCAGTTGGCAGCTGCGCACACAATCGCAGTGTTGTACAGCATGTTTCATCACCTTTGCGAAGTTGCCCGCTCTCTCCGGCTCCCGGAGACGAAGAAGCTGCTTCTTCGCGCAAAGACGATTCTGCCGCTCACAGTGCTCTGCGGTGTGCGCCTTCTGCCGAAAGAGCCCCGGGAGCGGTGCTTAGCTCTGAGAAGCACCATACGTGCTTCTTTAGCCTCTCTTCTCGTCTACATCTTAGCAAAAAGCTTTTCCACTCTGTCTGGCAAGGGAGAAACTGTGCCAGCACAGAAAACATCTCCCATCGTGTTCTAGAGGCTGCACGGAGGTCTGCCGAGTGTTTTGCAAGAAGAGAAAGAAAGTTGTCCAACAACAGCTTGCAATCGAATGTTCATGTGATTACATAAGGCAGGAGAGTGGTCAGGTACTGTTTTCTCTCATTTGGCATGCTGCGCACACAATCGCAGTGTTGTACAGCTTGTTTCATCACCTTTGCGAAGTTGCCGCTCTCTCCGGCTCCCGGAGACGAAGAAGCTGCTTCTTCGCGCAAAGACGATTCTGCCGCTCACAGTGCTCTGCGGTGTGCGCCTTCTGCCGAAAGAGCCCCGGGAGCGGTGCTTAGCTCTGAGAAGCACCGTACCTGCTTCTTTAGCCCTCTCTTCTCGTCTACATCTTAGCAAAAAGCTTTTCCACTCTGTCTGGCAAGGAGAAACTGTGCAGCACAGAAAACATCTCCCATCGTGTTCTAGAGGCTGCACGGAGGTCTGCCGAGTGTTTTGCAAGAAGAGACAGAAAGTTGTCCAAAACAGCTTGCAATCGAATGTTCATGTGAATAGAAAAGGCAGGAGAGTGGTCAGGCACTGTTTTCTCTCAGTTGGCAAGCTGCGCACACAATCGCAGTGTTGTACAGCTTGTTTCATCACCTTTGCGAAGTTGCCGCTCTCTCCGGCTCCCGGAGACGAAGAAGCTGCTTCTTCGCGCAAAGACGATTCTGCCGCTCACAGTGCTCTGCTGTGTGCGCCTTCTGCCGAAAGAGGCCCGGGAGCGGTGCTTAGCTCTGCAGAGCACCGTACCTTCGTCTTTAGCCTCTCTTCTCGTCTACATCTTAGCAAAAAGCTTTTCCACTCTGTCTGGCAAGGAGAAACTGTGCCAGCACAGAAAACATCTCCCATCGTGTTCTAGAGGCTGCACGGAGGTCTGTCGAGTGTTTTGCAAGAAGAGAAAGAAAGTTGTCCAAAACAGCTTGCAATCGAATGTTCATGTGAATAGAAAAGGCAGGAGAGTGGTCAGGTACTGTTTTCTCTCAGTTGGCAAGCTGCGCACACAATCGCAGTGTTGTACAGCTTGTTTCATCACCTTTGCGAAGTTGCCGCTCTCTCCGGCTCCCGGAGACGAAGAAGCTGCTTCTTCGCGCAAAGACGATTCTGCCGCTCACAGTGCTCTGCGGTGTGCGCCTTCTGCCGAAAGAGCCCCGGGAGCGGTTGCTTAGCTCTGAGAAGCACCATACGTGCTTCTTTAGCCTCTCTTCTCGTCTACATCTTAGCAAAAAGCTTTTCCACTCTGTCTGGCAAGGAGAAACTGTGCCAGCACAGAAAACATCTCCCATCGTGTTCTAGAGGCTGCACGGAGGGTCTGCCGAGTGTTTTGCAAGAAGAGAAAGAAAGTTGTCCAAAACAGCTTGCAATCGAATGTTCATGTGAATAGAAAAGGCAGGAGAGTGGTCAGGCACTGTTTTCTCTCAGTTGGCAAGCTGCGCACACAATCGCAGTGTTGTACAGCTTGTTTCATCACCTTTGCGAAGTTGCCGCTCTCTCCGGCTCCCGGAGACGAAGAAGCTGCTTCTTCGCGCAAAGACGATTCTGCCGCTCACAGTGCTCTGCGGTGTGCGCCTTCTGCCGAAAGAGGCCCGGGAGCGGTGCTTAGCTCTGCAGAGCACCGTACCTTCGTCTTTAGCCTCTCTCTCGTCTACATCTTAGCAAAAAGCTTTTCCACTCTGTCTGGCAAGGAGAAACTGTGCCAGCACAGAAAACATCTCCCATCGTGTTCTAGAGGCTGCACGGAGGTCTGCCGAGTGTTTTGCAAGAAGAGAAAGAAAGTTGTCCAAAACAGCTTGCAATCGAATGTTCATGTGAATAGAAAAGGCAGGAGAGTGGTCAGGTACTGTTTTCTCTCAGTTGGCAAGCTGGGCACACATTCGCAGGGTTGTACAGCTTGTTTCATCACCTTTGCGAAGTTGCCGCTCTCTCCGGCTCCCGGAGACGAAGAAGCTGCTTCTTCGCGCAAAGACGATTCTGCCGCTCACAGTGCTCTGCGGTGTGCGCCTTCTGCCGAAAGAGGTCCGGGAGCGGTGCTTAGCTCTGCAGAGCACCGTACCTTCGTCTTTAGCCTCTCTTCTCGTCTACATCTTAGCAAAAAGCTTTTCCACTCTGTCTGGCAAGGAGAAACTGTGCCAGCACAGAAAACATCTCCCATCGTGTTCTAGAGCTGCACGGAGGTCTGCCGAGTGTTTTGCAAGAAGAGAAAGAAAGTTGTCCAAAACAGCTTGCAATCGAATGTTCATGTGAATAGAAAAGACAGGAGAGTGGTCAGGTACTGTTTTCTCTCAGTTGGCAGGCTGCGCACACAATCGCAGTGTTGTACAGCATGTTTCATCACCTTTGCGAAGTTGCCGCTCTCTCCGGCTCCCGGAGACGAAGAAGCTGCTTCTTCGCGCAAAGACGATTCTGCCGCTCACAGTGCTCTGCGGTGTGCGCCTTCTGCCGAAAGAGCCCCGGGAGCGGTGCTTAGCTCTGAGAAGCACCATACGTGCTTCTTTAGCCTCTCTTCTCGTCTACATCTTAGCAAAAAGCTTTTCCACTCTGTCTGGCAAGGAGAAACTGTGCCAGCACAGAAAACATCTCCCATCGTGTTCTAGAGGCTGCACGGAGGTCTGCGAGTGTTTTGCAAGAAGAGAAAGAAAGTTGTCCAAAACAGCTTGCAATCGAATGTTCATGTGATTACATAAGGCAGGAGAGTGGTCAGGTACTGTTTTCTCTCATTTGGCATGCTGCGCACACAATCGCAGTGTTGTACAGCTTGTTTCATCACCTTTGCGAAGTTGCCGCTCTCTCCGGCTCCCGGAGACGAAGAAGCTGCTTCTTCGCGCAAAGACGATTCTGCCGCTCACAGTGCTCTGCGGTGTGCGCCTTCTGCCGAAAGAGCCCCGGGAGCGGTGCTTAGCTCTGAGAAGCACCGTACCTGCTTCTTTAGCCTCTCTTCTCGTCTACATCTTAGCAAAAAGCTTTTCCACTCTGTCTGGCAAGGAGAAACTGTGCCAGCACAGAAAACATCTCCCATCGTGTTCTAGAGGCTGCACGGAGGTCTGCCGAGTGTTTTGCAAGAAGAGAAAGAAAGTTGTCCAAAACAGCTTGCAATCGAATGTTCATGTGAATAGAAAAGGCAGGAGAGTGGTCAGGCACTGTTTTCTCTCAGTTGGCAAGCTGCGCACACAATCGCAGTGTTGTACAGCTTGGTTTCATCACCTTTGCGAAGTTGCCGCTCTCTCCGGCTCCCGGAGACGAAGAAGCTGCTTCTTCGCGCAAAGACGATTCTGCCGCTCACAGTGCTCTGCTGTGTGCGCCTTCTGCCGAAAGAGGCCGGGAGCGGTGCTTAGCTCTGCAGAGCACCGTACCTTCGTCTTTAGCCTCTCTTCTCGTCTACATCTTAGCAAAAAGCTTTTCCACTCTGTCTGGCAAGGAGACACTGTGCCAGCACAGAAAACATCTCCCATAGTGTTCTAGAGGCTGCACGGAGGTCTGCCGAGTGTTTTGCAAGAAGAGAAAGAAAGTTGTCCAAAACAGCTTGCAATCGAATGTTCATGTGAATAGAAAAGACAGGAGAGTGGTCAGGTACTGTTTTCTCTCAGTTGGCAGGCTGCGCACACAATCGCAGTGTTGTACAGCATGTTTCATCACCTTTGCGAAGTTGCCGCTCTCTCCGGCTCCCGGAGACGACAGAAGCTGCTTCTTCGCGCAAAGACGATTCTGCCGCTCACAGTGCTCTGCGGTGTGCGCCTTCTGCCGAAAGAGCCCCGGGAGCGGTGCTTAGCTCTGAGAAGCACCATACGTGCTTCTTTAGCCTCTCTTCTCGTCTACATCTTAGCAAAAAGCTTTTCCACTCTGTCTGGCAAGGAGAAACTGTGCCAGCACAGAAAACATCTCCCATCGTGTTCTAGAGGCTGCACGGAGGTCTGCCGAGTGTTTTGCAAGAAGAGAAAGAAAGTTGTCCAAAACAGCTTGCAATCGAATGTTCATGTGAATAGAAAAGGCAGGAGAGTGGTCAGGCACTGTTTTCTCTCAGTTGGCAAGCTGCGCACACAATCGCAGTGTTGTACAGCTTGTTTCATCACCTTTGCGAAGTTGCCGCTCTCTCCGGCTCCCGGAGACGAAGAAGCTGCTTCTTCGCGCAAAGACGATTCTGCCGCTCACAGTGCTCTGCGGTGGTGCGCCTTCTGCCGAAAGACGCCCGGGGGAGCGGTGCTTAGCTCTGCAGAGCACCGTACCTTCGTCTTTAGCCTCTCTTCTCGTCTACATCTTAGCAAAAAGCTTTTCCACTCTGTCTGGCAAGGAGAAACTGTGCCAGCACAGAAAACATCTCCCATCGTGTTCTAGAGGCTGCACGCAGGTCTGCCGAGTGTTTTGCAAGAAGAGAAAGAAAGTTGTCCAAAACAGCTTGCAATCGAATGTTCATGTGAATAGAAAAGGCAGGAGAGTGGTCAGGTACTGTTTTCTCTCAGTTGGCAAGCTGGGCACACATTCGCAGGGTTGTACAGCTTGTTTCATCACCTTTGCGAAGTTGCCGCTCTCTCCGGCTCCCGGAGACGAAGAAGCTGCTTCTTCGCGCAAAGACGATTCTGCCGCTCACAGTGCTCTGCGGTGTGCGCCTTCTGCCGAAAGAGCCCCGGGAGCGGTGCTTAGCTCTGAGAAGCACCATACGTGCTTCTTTAGCCTCTCTTCTCGTCTACATCTTAGCAAAAAGCTTTTCCACTCTGTCTGGCAAGGAGAAACTGTGCCAGCACAGAAAACATCTCCCATCGTCTTCTAGAGGCTGCACGGAGGTCTGCCGAGTGTTTTGCAAGAAGAGAAAGAAAGTTGTCCAAAACAGCTTGCAATCGAATGTTCATGTGATTACATAAGGCAGGAGAGTGGTCAGGTACTGTTTTCTCTCATTTGGCATGCTGCGCACACAATCGCAGTGTTGTACAGCTTGTTTCATCACCTTTGCGAAGTTGCCGCTCTCTCCGGCTCCCGGAGACGAAGAAGCTGCTTCTTCGCGCAAAGACGATTCTGCCGCTCACAGTGCTCTGCGGTGTGCGCCTTCTGCCGAAAGAGCCCCGGGAGCGGTGCTTAGCTCTGAGAAGCACCGTACCTGCTTCTTTAGCCTCTCTTCTCGTCTACATCTTAGCAAAAAGCTTTTCCACTCTGTCTGGCAAGGAGAAACTGTGCCAGCACAGAAAACATCTCCCATCGTGTTCTAGAGGCTGCACGGAGGTCTGCCGAGTGTTTTGCAAGAAGAGAAAGAAAGTTGTCCAAAACAGCTTGCAATCGAATGTTCATGTGAATAGAAAAGGCAGGAGAGTGGTCAGGCACTGTTTTCTCTCAGTTGGCAAGCTGCGCACACAATCGCAGTGTTGTACAGCTTGTTTCATCACCTTTGCGAAGTTGCCGCTCTCTCCGGCTCCCGGAGACGAAGAAGCTGCTTCTTCGCGCAAAGACGATTCTGCCGCTCACAGTGCTCTGCTGTGTGCGCCTTCTGCCGAGAGAGGCCCGGGGAGCGGTGCTTAGCTCTGCAGAGCACCGTACCTTCGTCTTTAGCCTCTCTTCTCGTCTACATCTTAGCAAAAAGCTTTTCCACTCTGTCTGGCAAGGAGAAACTGTGCCAGCACAGAAAACATCTCCCATAGTGTTCTAGAGGCTGCACGGAGGTCTGCCGAGTGTTTTGCAAGAAGAGAAAGAAAGTTGTCCCAAAACAGCTTGCAATCGAATGTTCATGTGAATAGAAAAGACAGGAGAGTGGTCAGGGTACTGTTTTCTCTCAGTTGGCAGGCTGCGCACACAATCGCAGTGTTGTACAGCATGTTCATCACCTTTGCGAAGTTGCCGCTCTCTCCGGCTCCCGGAGACGAGAAGCTGCTTCTTCGCGCAAAGACGATTCTGCCGCTCACAGTGCTCTGCGGGTGTGCGCCTTCTGCCGAAAGAGGCCCGGGAGCGGTGCTTAGCTCTGAGAAGCACCATACGTGCTTCTTTAGCCTCTCTTCTCGTCTACATCTTAGCAAAAAGCTTTTCCCACTCTGTCCTGGCAAGGAGAAACTGTGCCAGCACAGAAAACATCTCCCATCGTGTTCTAGAGGCTGCACGCAGGTCTGCCGAGTGTTTTGCAAGAAGAGAAAGAAAGTTGTCCAAAACAGCTTGCAATCGAATGTTCATGTGATTACATAAGGCAGGAGAGTGGTCAGGTACTGTTTTCTCTCAGTTGGCATGCTGCGCACACAATCGCAGTGTTGTACAGCTTGTTTCATCACCTTTGCGAAGTTGCCGCTCTCTCCGGCTCCCGGAGACGAAGAAGCTGCTTCTTCGCGCAAAGACGATTCTGCCGCTCACAGTGCTCTGCGGTGTGCGCCTTCTGCCGAAAGACGCCCGGGAGCGGTGCTTAGCTCTGCAGAGCACCGTACCTTCGTCTTTAGCCTCTCTTCTCGTCTACATCTTAGCAAAAAGCTTTTCCACTCTGTCTGGCAAGGAGAAACTGTGCCAGCACAGAAAACATCTCCCATCGTGTTCTAGAGGCTGCACGGAGGTCTGTCGGAGTGTTTTGCAAGAAGAGAAAGAAAGTTGTCCAAAACAGCTTGCAATCGAATGTTCATGTGAATAGAAAAGGCAGGAGAGTGGTCAGGTACTGTTTTCTCTCAGTTGGCAAGCTGCGCACACAATCGCAGTGTTGTACAGCTTGTTTCATCACCTTTGCGATGCTGCCGCTCTCTCCGGCTCCCGGAGACGAAGAAGATGCTTCCTCGCGCAAAGACGATTCTGCGCTCACTGTGTTCTGCTATGTGTGTCTTCTGCAGAAAGAGGCCCGGGAGCTGTGTTTTAGCTCTGCAGAGTACCATACCTGCTTCTTTAGCCTCTCTTCTCGTCTACATCTTAGCAAAAAGCTTTCCACTCTTTCTGGCAAGGAGAAACTGTGCCAGCACAAAAAACATCTCCCATCGTGTTCTAGAGGCTGCACGGAGGTCCTGCCGAGTGTTTTGCAAGAGAGAAAGAAAGTTGTCCAAAACAGCTTGCAATCGAATGTTCATGTGAATAGAAAAGGCAGGTGAGGGGGTCAGGTACCGTTTTCTCTCAGTTGGCAAGCTGCGCACACAATCGCAGTGGTTGTACAGCTTGTTTCATCACCTTTGCGAAGCTGCCGCTCTCTCCGGCTCCCGGAGACGAAGAAGCTGCTTCTTCGCGCAAAGACGATTCTGCCGCTCACAGTGCTCTGCGGGTGTGCGCCTTCTGCCGAAAGAGGTCCGGGAGCGGTGCTTAGCTCTGCAGAGCACCGTACCTTCGTCTTTAGCCTCTCTTCTCGTCTACATCTTAGCAAAAAGCTTTTCCACTCTGTCTGGCAAGGAGAACTGTGCCAGCACAGAAAACCATCTCCCATCGTGTTCTAGAGGCTGCACGGAGGTCTGCCGAGTGTTTTGCAAGAAGAGAAAGAAAGTTGTCCAAAACAGCTTGCAATCGAATGTTCATGTGAATAGAAAAGGCAGGAGAGTGGTCAGGCACTGTTTTCTCTCAGTTGGCAAGCTGCGCACACAATCGCAGTGTTGTACAGCTTGTTTCATCACCTTTGCGAAGTTGCCGCTCTCTCCGGCTCCCGGAGACGAAGAAGCTGCTTCTTCGCGCAAAGACGATTCTGCCGCTCACAGTGCTCTGCGGTGTGCGCCTTCTGCCGAAAGACGCCCGGGAGCGGTGCTTAGCTCTGCAGAGCACCGTACCTTCGTCTTTAGCCTCTCTTCTCGTCTACATCTTAGCAAAAAGCTTTTCCACTCTGTCTGGCAAGGAGAAACTGTGCCAGCACAGAAAACATCTCCCATCGTGTTCTAGAGGCTGCACGCAGGTCTGCCGAGTGTTTTGCAAGAAGAGAAAGAAAGTTGTCCAAAACAGCTT